>NW_012267269.1:11169769-11192551 GCF_000151885.1 Dipodomys ordii
GGCTTTTTTCTTTTTGCTTATGTGGTGCTGAGGAATCGAACCCAGGGCCTTGAGCATGCAAGGCAAGTGCTCTACCACTGAGCCACCTTCCCAGCCCCTAAAAAATGTCTCTTTTTTCCTTTTCTTGGAGTTCATTTCATAGAATATTATCTTATATGATCCCCTGTACATAGCTAGTGAACCTTTGTCTACCACTCGTATGCATATCCTCCTTTGGCCTCAATATGTGAATGACTAGAGTCCTATATAATTTATCATGTCCCCGTGTGGGTGCATACACACACACACACACACACACACACACACACACACACACTTTTTTAAAAATCATTCAGTGTGTTTACTTGTAGATTTATAAGTGCATTCTAGCTTCCACAAATGAGGGAAACCATGAAGCCTCTTTCTTTGGCTCTGGCTAGCTTCTCTCAATAGACACATGAAGAAGTGTTCAACATCTCTGGCCATAAAAGAAATGCAAGTCAAAACAACATTGACATTCTATCTCAATACAGTTAGAATGGCCATTATCAGAAAAACTAACAGTAACAAATGCTGGTGGGGACGTAACCAAAAGGGAACACTACTACACTGTTGGTGGGAATGTAAACTAGTTCAACTACTCTGGAAAGTAGTAAGAAGGTGGTTTCTTAAAAGACTAGACATAGAGCTTCCCTATGACCCAGCAATTTTACCCTTGAGCATTTATCCAATGGACCACAAACAAGGCTACACTAAAGCCACAAGCACAACCATATTCATTGTAGCATTGTTTTTTTCATTTTTGTTTTTTGTTCTTTGTTTTTCTGTTTTTACCATAGCCAAGATATGGAATCAGCCTAGATGTCCCTCAGTGGTTGAATGGATCAGGAAAATATGGTGTATATACACAATGGAAGTCTACATCCAGCAGAAAGAATGATATTGTGCCATTTACAAGGAAATAGAAAGACTTGGAAAAAATGTATTAAGAAGTTGTTTTCAGAATTGATTATTATAGGCCAATTGTGAGTATTTTGTTCCTCAGGAACTGATATAAAATTATAGAAGTCAGTAAGGATAAAAAGACAAAATTATGACTGAATTGGACATAATTGAAAATTGTAGAACATCCCACCCAATAATAGTAGAATTCACAAAGGCAAAAGGAACATTTACCAAGTTTGGTCACAGTTTGGGACATAAGGAAACTTCAACAAATTTAAAATAACTAAAATCATGCAAAACATGTTCTCTGATAACAACAGTATTATACTAGAAATCATTTACAGAAAGAGACCTGGAAAATCCCCTAAATTTTTGAAAACGAAGTAACACAACACAAGTGACTCATGGGATAAAGGGAAACTACATGAAATTTTGAACTAAAAGAAAATAAAATTGCACACTAAAATTTATAGGGTGAAATGAATGTAATCCTTATAGGAAATTTTATAGTATTACATTAAAAAAAGAAAAATCTCAAATTAATGGCAGTACTTTCTATAAAAACTAGGAAACAGAGAAAATTAAGTTCAGCATTTTCACAATAAAAAAAGAAAATTAAGTTCAAAGAATGCAAAAAGATTCAAGGGAACTAGAAAAAATAAATTTTGAAAAAGTAACAAATTCTATGAGGATGTATATAAAAGGGAAAACCTTTTCAGGTAGGAACCCACTGTTGGTGGAAATATAAATTAGTCTAGCCACTATGGGAATCAGTGAGATAGTTTCTCAAAAACCTAAAAGCAGAGCCTCAGTATGATGCAGCTAGAAATGAAGCTAGCACACAAATGACATGTCCATGATTATGTTGTGGCATTTTTCAGTGTGGCTAAGATAATAAATCAATGTAGGTGCCTATCAACAGATGAATAAAGAAAAGTGGTGTAAACTGAGCACTGTAGCCCATGCCTCTAATCCTACCTTCTTTAGGAGATCTGAGAATCATGTTTTAAAGCCAGCTGGGGTAGACAAATCTGTGAAACTCTTATCTTAAACTGGCCAGGAAAAATTCAAAAGTAGAGAGCTGTGACTCCAGTAGTAGAGTGCTAGCTTCGAGGTAAAAACCTAAAGTATTACTTTAAGCAAGTATAGATTCAAGCCCCAAAACTGGTACAAAAAAAAGAAGGAAGGAAGAAGAAACAGAAATAAAGTAGAAAGCTCCTTCCATAGGAGCTTCTAGGAGAATAAAAATTGGGGTGAGAATTGGTGCTTCATGGCCTGAAGGGCACCAACACAAAGAACTTGTAAACCTTTTACTGGCTATTCACTCTTTGGTATTTGAGCACACAATGCTGGTTTTGTTAGTTAACTTTTCCTGTTTTGATGCATTGTTGCTGGGCTTGAGTAAATGTGAGCTTCAAAAGCAGAGACCACACTTTCTATTTTTGTGTCTTTTCCAAGGACTCAGGCAGCATGTGCCATTTCCATGCTTCAAAAGAAAAAGGAAGAAGAGGAAAAGTGAAAGAGAAAAGGAAAGGAGGAGTACAAAAATAGCTGGATGCATTTACAGTAAATGGGCTGGAGTGGGTCTGGTATTTTCCACCTCCAGACCCGAGTGGGTGTTGCCACTTTTAACCGTGGAGTCCAGGCTGAAGGCCAAGACTTAGTTGTTAATGACCCTTCCTTTTCTCTTAGCCACAGAAAAGTTCATGGAAATGCTTAGAGGCCAGCTGTGAGGATTGGAGGCTCAGAGGCACAGGGCGCCCAAGCAAGATGCCCAGGCTAAGGTACCTGCCTTGGTGAACACCTGGGCTGTTCGCTCAGATCCTGGAAGGGACTGTTTCCTCACATTTGATTTCTTTCTTTCTTTTTATTTTTTCCTTTGGCCTGTGAGTGTTTTAAAGTAAATCCTGCTGCCCTGGGTCAACTGTCAAGGATATACCCTCTATCTCTTTTGTTTAGATATGCTCATTATTTTAAAAGATCTTGGAACTATAGTATAAAGAAGAAGGTATAAGAAAACTCATGGAAAGTGATGGGTGGGGGGGGGTTGTTAGGGGAATGGGGAAAGAATGAGTAATAAATGAGATTAACCTGACCAAATTATAATAGATGCGAGTGTGAATTATCATGGCAAAAACACAAAGTAATATAAGACTAAAAATGATACCAGACAACTATGGTACACATGTGCAAAACTAGTTACTCAGGAGGCTGAAATCTGAGGATCCACGGTTCAAATCTAACCTGGGCAGGAAAATCCATGAGACTCTTATCTCTAATAAACTACTCAGAAAAAGCTGAATATAGTGCTTAAGTGGTAGAGTGCTAGCCTAGAAAGAAAAAGCTCTGGGACAGCGATCAGGCACTGACTTCAAGCCCCAGGACTCACAGAAAAAAATTAAAATTATTTTAAAATTTAAGTAGTTGTACTGGGGAGTTTCAATTCAACAAGTCAGATTATGAATATATTGATTGGACTGTTTTTTTAAAAGTAGTTCAGTGGTGGTGTTGTGGTTGTGAGTTGACTAGGAACTCATAAAATGTCTTTATTCAATATATATTTGTGCTATATCTCTGTCTATCTATATCCTCATCTATATATCTATACCTCATCTATATAAATGAGGATGCTAATTCAGCATCCTCATTTTTTTTCAAGTACTGGCCTCATGATTTTTCTGCTTGTTTGGTAGAGCTTGATGTTTTACCACTTGAGCAATGACTCCAACCAGGATTTTTGCTGTTATATTGGAGATGGAATCTTGCAGTCTTTTCTTCCCAGGGCCAAACCACAGTCCTCCAGATTGTTGCTTGGCTAATACCTTGCAATTTTATTAACTATGATAAAGGTAAGATTCAGAGATTTTAATTCAATTGTCTTGGTCATACAGAGAGTAAATTACAAATACATCCCAAGTCTGCCTGAATTCAAAACTCTTTCCTTGACATAAGCATTAATTAGCTATCAATGGCAAATCTTATGAAAAATGGGGCAATCATGAAACTCAGCTGCTTTTCTGAATTACAGAGGAAGTCACCTCTGAAAAGGCAGCAGGTAGCACTTTCAGCCCACAAGATCTAGTCAAAGGCAAGGCTGCAAGCTTAGTTTCCTCATGGGACCATCAAGCATAAACAAAGGAAGTTTGTGCCTAGAAGGTAGGTACCCTTGAGTTTGTTCCAAGGCCTTGCATTAACATTTGTTTGGCTTGGGGCCAGTGTCCTCAAGTGTAGAATGAAGTATTTAGATGTGGTGTGAGTAATTTCTTTTCCAGTTCTATCATTAAGTCTAAAATGATGAAATAAACTGTCCTCCTCTTAGCATCCTCACCTTGGCATTGCAAAGATGATGGTGGCTTTGTGTCTGTGCCACTATGAAAGTCTGGGAGAGCTGGAAATGTGCTCTGTTTTAATAACATGGCAGCTAAGGCTTTGGAAGGACACAGGACTAGAGATGGAAAGTGACTTGCCTAAGGCCTCACAGGCAGATCACCGCAGAACAGGTACTAGAACTCCGAATGTCTGACCCTTAGGATGGCCCTTTATAATGTCAAACTTAAATCCATCACCAGGACTAGAAATGGCTTTTATGCAGAAGCTCTTTAGACCTAAAGTAAAATCAGAATGGAAAGATGACAAGACATGAACTTGTTAACATCCACCAAAAGTCTTCAAGAAATTAAGCCACAGTGCCAAACATATTTCTCAATTTTATTTAATTCTGATCTGGACATAGTGAGATATACATATATTTGTGTGTGTGTGTGTGTGTGTATGTACCATTTTTGGTCAGTTGTGGGTCTTGAACTCTGGCCCTGGGAGCTGTCCCTGAGCTTTTCAGCTCGAGGCTAGCACTCTACCACTTAAGCCACAGCACCACTTCCGGTTTTCTGGTGGTTTATTGGAGATTAGAGGCTCATAGACTTTCCTACCCAGGTTGTGGCTTTAAACCACAATCCTCAGATCTCAGCTGCCTGAGTACTAAGATTACAGGTGTGAGCCACCAGCACCCGGCTTATGGAATCTTAATATTTGAGAGACTGATGGCAAAGGCCATGTCAGCCTGGCCTACATACTATGACCCTGTCATTAAAAATAAAATAAAACAAGCAAGAACCTATGAAAGAGGTATTATGATCATTTTAAATATATATGTTGTGGAGTCAGTATTTGACATTAAGTGTGCTTAAAAAGAGTGTCTGGAGTGAGAGGATTGTCTCTTTCATGATAAACCCTGAACCAGAAATTAGTCTAGACCAAAAGCATCTGCCTCTTCCTGTGGGGTTGGGGAAAGGAGTGGACAATTTTTTCCTCCTCTGTGAAGGCCGGTGATAAAGAATATAGACTTTTCTGAAGTCAGTTCACACAATGAAGAAATAATCATGTGGATAAGTTTAAGGTTTTTGAGCTCATTGTACCTAACATCACTACAGTGGCCTTTGTTTCTTTTGGCCACAGACTCCCTGTATGTATGGTCACCCCTTTTTATTTCCACATAATCATCTTTGTTTGTTTCTTACACCATTTATTTTTAAGCTTGTGAACCTAATTTGCTTCTGAAACACTGATGTAACCAATAACTATGAAATTCTTTCTATTACAAAATCTTCCTGTGCCAAGTTCTTCAAGAACTTAGATCACCCTCCGATGAAATGTTAATAAAAATTAAAGCTGTAGCCAGTAGCATGCGTGTGTTTAGGCTCATGGCCAAACAACCGGCCATGTGCGTGAGGGAAGCCAGGCTTGCAGTTTTGGATTGTAGTCCCTTGTGGCTATGTTGAGGGTTGAGCTAGCTGGTGTGCCCTGAAATGAATTGCTTTCCAGGTTGTGTTTTCCCATGACAGGAATCTTCTTTTCCCAATTCAACCCATGTGGGTTACATGAATAAACAAACAAACAAAAAAACAAAGCAATAACTGTCCCCCCATTCCCCAAAGCCCCTTCTATCGGGATCTCAAGTGGACCCCAGAGAATTGTTAGAGGTCTGAGAAGGGTTGGACCTCATCGCATACCACACATAGGTGGAGGGCTTGTTATTCACAGTTCCCCCGCCTAGAGAGGACACCCCTATTGTTTATGAAAAATGCTGACCAGGACTATACTTCCAACAAAAATTCCTCTACCCCTCCGACAGCAGCGAAGGCAGGAGCAGAGGCAACAGATAAGTGTTTTGATGAATTGCAAGATGGATAGGATTTGCAGTGGCCCCAGCCCTGCTGATACCAAATGCCTTTAAGATGCAGCCTTTCCCATCCTAATCTACAAAGGAAACAGGAAAAAGGAACTTAAAACTCCCTGTGCTCAGTCAGAAATGAGACTGTTACAGCCTGCTTCTGTGCTGTTCTTTCTTGCCTCTAACTTGTAAACAAGAGCTAGGAGAACATGCAAGTGGAAAGTAACAAAGCTCTGGGCTTGTGAAAGGATCTTGAGGACCTCATGCACATCTGTGGCCGCTGGATGGGGAGATTTGGGGAAGCATGGACTCTTTAGCTGGCTTAATTCTCTATGGACTCAGCTTTCTCCTTTCTGGTAAGATTTGGCTTTATTTGTGAATTTCATAGTTTTAAAGAGTGTTTGTGACTATTAGGCTGTCTCAACCAAATCTTAGAGCTTCTTCTCCAGGGGTGACTGTAATGACATCGGCACTGTTTCTTGGTGACTCTCAGTTAGTAAATGCAAAGTCCCTGTGGTATGAATTTGATTTTTCTAGGGTTCTCTTCTTGGACCATTGCCTCCTGTGCTGTCTGTCACAGGTTCTCTGAGGACTGGTTAATTCATCAGTCTGCTTGATGATTTGAAGAAATCTCATTACTAGTGTGCATTATTTTCTTGTTCCTCTTGGTTTGGAGTGGGCTTTTTTTCTTATTAAGAATAGAAAAAAAATAAAACCTGGTTTTATTTGCTTCAAAGAAAACCTCTGTAATTAAAAAAAATAAAGTAAAATTCATTTTATTATGCCACTTAAGGCAATATATAGATTCTCATTGTTAAATGAGATCTAAAATACTTTTCTATAAAGAGTTCATTAACTGTCTAATCAAAGCAATCATATTCTGGGCTTTTTGTTTTATCTGATAGTTAAGATCAGAGACATTTAGGTTATATACTTTTCCTTTAAAGATGTTTGGCATACAGAAATTCAGTGTTTATTGACCCAAAGAAGCTAAAGCTTTGCCAGGTTACCCCAATTACTGGGCACAAATTATGAAAGGTAGAAGAGGCATTACTGGAGGAATGGTTGACCAGAAGAGCTGGGCTTGGTGTGTGTATTACACAGAGTTTAGGTGGCTGTGGGTCCTAAAGACCAGGCAGTCTATGTGACCCAAGGTAAAAGTGGCTTTACAACCTGAGCTTCAAATCAAATTACATGGCTACCACTGATCTCTCTTCTTTGGTGTGAGAACAATCTAACAAGAATTGCAGTGATGATGTTGGAAAAGCATTTGGGACAATGAGCTTAATTACAGGGTACCTTATAATATATGACTGTAACTATAGTAACTATAGTGTGCTAAATATAGTTTAGTTATAGTATATTTTAAGGTTATCCTACAGTAACTGAAGTTGATCCAAATATATGTAAGTAACTGCTATATTATTTTTGTTTTCCTGGGCCTAACATGTTCTATTAAATGTTCAAAACTTAAATTAATCCAATAAGGTAATGCCATTTCATATGATTCATTTGATAGGTTTTCAGTTTGTTCTCAACCACAAGTGTTTTAAGATTTTAAATAATATTCTTAAGGGGAAGAAGGCATTCATAAATTACTGGAAATCAGAGATTAGACTCAGAAGGGCTTCAATATTTGTGTAGAAGTTTTTTTGTAGCAATGAACAAATTATATTTCTCTAGTAATACTCTTTTTTAAGTGTTCAGATTCTGTGTTTTGGTGTGCTTTCAAGTGCTCTATTTACCAATGACATGAAGTCTGGAACTGATTCTGCCTAGGGATTAGAGCAATGCAGAGCCCTGGGGTCTGCAGTTGCTCTACATTTCTTTTACATTAAATAATACACATGCTTTCACCCACATAACGATGTTTTACTTCAGTATTTCCTCTAAAATATTTATGTTAGGGCGCTTTACAATATAAGCTTAGAAAAAGCTGTCATAAAATAAAACAAAAAGATTTTCTGGTCCAAACAATCCCTCTGGTTCGACTTTAGGTCTCTGAAACAAAACACGGCAAAGCAAAGCAAAACAAAACAAAACAAGGCCAATCCCAGGGCTGACTTGAGGAGAGAAAGGACAGGAGGGGAAGAATGCTTATGCTTTTGTTAGAAGTCAAGAGTGATGCTCACAGGGCTACAGGTAGGGTGGGTAGGTAGTGTCAAATGGAAACTTTCACATTTCTAATCTAAACCCCCATGACCATGAATGTGGCACACTGCAGCAGCATGAGTCCAGCTTGCTTAAGTCGCCACTATAGGAGCCCATTCTTCAAGCCCAACTCCTCTGATAGACTACAGTAATAAAAGAGGGGCTTGTGGCTTCTAGGTTGCTCCTCTAGTCCAATAGTCCTCCCCCCTTTTTTCCCTAAACAAGCAGAATTTAAAAAAACAACAACAAACAAGCCACATTTGCCTTCATCAAGGTGCCTCTGGGTGGTAGAGCTACAGGCTTATTAGAGATTGGAAGAGGGAAGTAATTTTTAGGACTCCTGCTCCCCAGCCTCTCCTAGATTTGTCCCCTGATTGAGAATCATCCCAGTTTCAGCTTACGAACAAGTTCAAGTACACATATTACCCTTTCTCTGCCTCCTCACTCATCCTCACCAGACCAAAACGCTTGTCCTAAAGAGTTGTAAACACAAAGCTGACTTTCTACATTACCATGGCGGGTCTGTTATGATCAGTGCTGATGCAGTGAGAAGCCTCTCGCTGGGCTCCTTCCTATCACTTCCTGGATCCTTTGACATCTTACACATCTAGACTTAGAGACAGCAAAAATCTCCCCTGAGATGTTAGAGGAGATGTTATTTGGTCAAGACAATGATTTCAGATGGAATTTCTTTGTTAGAGTTGGGCTTGGAAGGTTAAAGTCAAGTCTGCGTAGTGTAGAAGCTGGGATCAGGGGCAGCCTTGGAATTATGCTCAAACAGAAGAGCTTGGCTTCCTTTATGGGTGCTCCTTTCTCAACATTGTCTTTGTTGGGAGATCTTAGTACTTCCCCTTCTGTTCTACTTGAGAGAGATTCTTGGAAGTCTTATTTATTTATTTAATTTATTTTTTGTCGGTTGTGGGGCTTTATCTCAGGGCTTGAGCACTGTCCCTGAGCCTTTTTGTGCTCAAGGGTAGTGCTCTACCACTTGAGCCACAGCAACACTTCTGGCAGCTTTTGAGTGGTTAATTGGAGATGAGAGTCTAATGAGGATTTTTCTGTCCATGCTGGCTTTGACCCACCATCCTCAGATCTCAGCCTCCTGAGAAGCTAGGATTACAGGTATGAGCCACCAGTGCATGGCAAGTCTATTTCTTCTAAGCCATGTCCCCAGGAGGGAAAGTATCTTCCAAGTCCATCCAAGACACTGGTATATGCTCTGGGGGACTTACATGGGTGGGTTCTGAATTTTCCTTAAATGATCATTTATCTTCTGAAGCTCCATCGATCAGAAAACATGTGTGGGCCAGGCATCAATGGCTCACACCTATAATCCTAGCTACTCAGGAAGATGGGATCTGAGGATTGTGGTTCAAAACCAGCTTTGGTAGGAAAGTCTGTGAGACTCTTATCTCCTATTAACCACTAAAAAGCCAGAAGTGGAGTTATTCGATTTGTAGAGCAGTAGCCTTGAACAAATAGCTAAAGGACAATGTTCAGACTCAGAGTTCAAGCCCAGGACTGGCACCCTCCTCCCCCACAAAAACAAGTGACATTATGACATCTGCTTATTCCCTCTCAGCTGATTGATCTCTGGTTAACATAAAGAATCAGGATCATGATTCTGGTAGATTTCTCTAGACAAGAAAGGCAGTCCAGACTCCAATCAGATAAATTTTAAGTTCTGTGTTTGGATTCACATGACAGATTATGTGTGTTAGTGTAGAAGAGAACTGGCGTACTGAAAAGTCTTGTGACTCACATCTAAGTGATACAGAAAAAAATTGTGAGAGCCAGCATATGCTATGTTTGCTGAAAAGATAATGCACAGCCTGAAATAATGTTGCATTAATAGAAATATAAGGTGCAAATCAGAAATAGTAATTACTTCAATCTGCTTAGAGCATATCCACTAGACACTGAAGATCCTGAGAAATTTGACAGCAAACGTAATAGACAAGCTAAAGGAGTTAAAGCATAAATAAGATAACCATTACAATTTACTAAACTTCTTGAAGCCTGTGTTTCCACACTTTTTCTGTATGAAATTCTCATTGCTCAAGATTGTATAACGATTGTTGCTGTGCTTAGCAAGGAAGAACTCTCTTAATAAAAATGACAACAATGTAATTAAAGAAATATTGTTACTAGGACCACTGGGTTAATTTAACTGATCTAATCTTTTCTAGGAGGTAGGCAAGTCTCTTCTTACTCATAGACTGTCTCCTACAGGGCCTGAACATAATCCAGTCCCTCAATTTTTGTGTTATTTATCCCTCATCAACCAACATACCTCACCTAATATTCAGTACCTTCAATGATCCATTTGTCCCTGGTCAGGGCCTGTCTACTTCAACAAGATCCATCTCTATGCTCAGTAGATTCACTCCTCATGCTATCCATCTATTTAGAAATGGCTTTTTTTTTTTTGACTAACGCCATTCAGCTCATCCTGCCTGAGCCAACATTTCCTCTTTATGTTCTTCTAATTCTGTGCAGGCCATGTGGACTGTGTCTTTGAGATTTGGGCATGTATATTTAACCCAATTAGCCTCTAAAATCTTGGACAACAGATCTTATTAAATGAAGTTTATTAAATGAAGTTTTAATAGTTGTCGTAACAAGTTGTTGATACTCCGCAGCTGCCTAAAGGAAAAGGAAATGTTGTAGGAAGAATTTTAGCCATGTTGAAATAATAATATGAATTATACCACATCAACTTCATATTGCAAGTAATATTCACTCATAAAAGGGTAGTATGTGGTCAATACTTCATGTAAAAAGTCAAAAGAAAATTTTTTTCTTACTTTCAGTGTGAAACATAAAGAATACCCTCATAAAAAGGTATTTAACTAGACCTTTATTTAAGAATAGGTATTGAACAATTGTTGGATATTACTAATAACAGGCATACCTTTTATTCAGTAGATACCTATTAGTCTTGTTTATGCCAATCTTCATTCATTCATTTATTCATTCATCTGTCTATTTTGTCAAAGGTGACTCACTGAGGGCTTACTCGAGGCCATGTTTTACTGTACAGAAACTCAGAATATAAACAAGGATAGCTAATTTCCTCTTTCAATTTGTGTGTGTGTGTGTGTGTGTGTGTGTGTGTGTGTGTGTGTGTGTTAGTCTTGGGTCTTAAACTCAGGGTCTGGGAGGTCCCTAAACTTTTTTGCACAAGGCCAGTGCTCTACTATTTTTGGCACAACTCTACTTCTGGTTTATTGGTAGTTAATTGGAGATAAAAGTCTCACAGACTTTCCAGACCAATCTGGCTTCAAACTGTGATCCTGAGATCTCAGCTTCCTGAGAAGCTAGGATTACAGATGTGAGCTATAGGGCCTGGCTTCTAAGCTCACATTTAGTGACAATAAATGGGAAATGGCAGGTGAGTTGTATAGTTTTATAATTAAATGATATAACAAGGTATTATACAAAATAGAAACAATTTAGAAAAATCTAAGCTTTTCAAAGACTATAAAAATCCTTATTAAATCTGGTGCTATAAAATACAACTGCAAATCTAAAAAGCAGGTATATATGTGTGTGTGAGTGTGTGTGTATGTATCTATCCATATATATATATACATACATACATATATACATTTTTTTGGGGGGGGTCCGGTCATGGGACCTGAACTCTGGGCCTGGGCACTGTCCCTCAGCTTTTCAGCTCAAGACTAGCGCTCTACCACTTGAGCCACAGCGCCACTTCTGGCTTTTTTCTTTTTGCTTACGTGGTGCTAAGGAATTGAACCTAGGGCCTCGGGCATGCAAGGCATGCGCTCTACCACTGAGCCACCTCCCCAGCCCATATATACATTTTTTTGCAGTGCTGGGAGTCGACTCTAGGGCATTATACATGCTAGGCAAATGCTGTTACAATTCCCTAGTTTTTTTTTTGTTGTTGTTCTGGTCTTGGGGCTTGAACTCAGGGCCTGTTGCTCTCTTTGAGCTTGTTTACCCAAGGCTAGTGCTCTATTACTGAGTTACAGCTCCACATCTAGTTTTTTTTTTTGGGAAGTTTAGTGGAGATGAGTCTCATAGACTTTTCTGCCTAGACTGGCTTTGAATCATGATCCTCAGATCTCAGCCTCCTGAGAAGCAAGGATTGTAGGAGTGAGCTACCAATGCCTGACTAACAATTCTCTAATTTTTAAACACAGTATTTTAGGAGGAGTGGTGATGCATAGAATATGCATGCTCCCTGGCAGAGTGCTTATCTAGCATGTACATAGCCTTGGTTTGATCTCTGCAGTAAATAAAGTGCAATAAATAAATATTAATGTCATATAATGCCAATCTCCTTAATTGCTAAGTTTAATATAAATAAAATGAATTACATTTGAAAATTATTTTTTGTTTGGATTTTTCATTCTGTTCAGGAGCTCCTAAACAGTTGTGAATATTGCCAAAAATCACAGCCAGTTATAGTCATGTGTTATATGTGATTTCAAAAGCAAGATTAAAACAGAGAAACAAGAACTCACCTTAGATTAGGGAAGCATTTTAAAAAGGGGGTCGTGAAGTAGTAGGGCAGGCTGGAAGATTTGTTGAGTGAAGTTGGAATCTTAGGATGAAAGTATTGAATTGATGTTGAGGTCAGATCAAGAAACTCCTTGAGGCTCTTTAAATAGCTTGTACTCACTTCGTCTATGTTGAAAATTATCAGAGTGTATGTCTATCATATTTGTGTTGTGTGTTTGGAAAATTAATAGTGTGGAGGATAGATAACAGTAACCAGGGCCAGTTCAGCTTTTCAACATTCCAGGCACAAAGGATATGGGGTCGAACAGAGGACTTTCTCAGGAGCAATATAATATTTTCTCCTCCTTGCTCAGGAGAAGAAAATGCAGTGTTCACTATTTGTTGCATTTGGAGGTTAGTAGGGAGGAACATATAGTTTGGATAATGGTAGCACCATTTCATGTGTCAAAAAAAAAAGACAGAAGGAACTGGTCAGAGATGGGCTTGATATTGATTTTAATGTTACATGTAAAGAGATATTTAATTTGTTTCTCCAGTATGAAGATCAAAAGAAGGGAACTGAGTGAGAGGGATTAAGACATGGATATAAACCAAGAGCTAAATGAAGAGAAGAGAAAGAGGAGATGGCCAAAGGAGAAGCTAAACCAATCAGATTTCTGCCCTGGGAGTTAGAGATTTTGGTGTTATGGTACCCACAGGAAGAGAGAGGTTTTTAAAAAAATATAATTGTATTGTTATTATTGAGGGGCTCAGAAGGGTTACTGTTTCATAACTCGGGTAGTGAGTACATTTCTTTTTGGACAATGTCACTCTTTCCTCCACTTTCCCCATCTGCCCCTCCTTTTGTTGCCCACAAAGGAGGAGAGAGATGGAAGGAGACAGTAGGGTACAGGCATCAGGGTGCGCGCCTCCAGACCTGGCATGGAGGACCAGTTTACAGATACGTTATTTTAAGAGCCAGCTTCCCCTGGCGGCATTATGGAACCAGAACTGGGAGGGGTGTCAGCAGATCAGCTGGCGTCACTCCCAGCCTTCAGGAAAGGGAACGTCCACAGTTACCTCCCTTATTTCTGGAATATTTAAACTGATAACCCAATTCCCACCAGTCTGGGCAGACTCTTCCTTAACTCGCATCACATGGGAAGAACACATTTTACATCTAGGAACTTCCCCGTGCTTTTCCCCCCACCCTTCTCCAAAGCTATAGGAGCAGGTATGAAGACCAGAACCTGCCAGATGGGTAGAGTCCTGAGTCTTCAGCACATCTGTCAGCGATGGGGAGTGCATTTCTATGGTCTGGCAGTTTTTACCTCCTGCATGGTGTGGGGAATGACAAAACAGGGGAGGAATTTAAAGACCAGCTCACAGAGGCTAGTTAGGCATCTGAGTGAGGGTGTTGTGGGCCACTGTGATTTGCCTGCTGCTTCTTACAACCCCTCGTCCAGGACTTGACCAGTGAGGTGTGTGTGGTGGGCACACCCAGCCCAGCAGATCTGTCAGCTTTCCCGCTTTTGTTACAGGGTGATATCATGCTTCCTGGGGGGAGCGTTGGAAGACAATGCTTGCCACTTTCCTCCAGATACAATAGGCGGAGTCAGGAAGGCAATATTGACATTGCTGGGGCCAGGGAGGCACTCACTGCTCTGTGGCGGTCAGATGGTGAACCAGCTTAACCTTGGCACACCAGGGCTGAGTTGTGCAAGGCGTCTGGCTACAGAGCCAAAGGAGAACTCCACCCTAGGGACAAGAGTGCTTGAGACATCTGGGAATCTGGGATGGGTTTCAAGTATTGATCCCTGTGCCTTAAACAGCCACAAAACAACAACAATGATGAAAACAGCTACCATCAAGTGAATGGTGTTTCATATGAGCTTTAATCTGAGCATTCATATGTCACAACAGCCATGCCCATTACTCATTGTCTGAAAGGATGAGATAATCAAGGCTCACAAAAGTTACATGATTTGCTCCACGTTAAAATGTAGTGGGAATCCATTGCTTGGAACTGTCTATCCTTCTTCCTTTTCCAAACCTGCCATGTGATTCTGATAGGACTGCCAGTCATAGATCATGGAATGCCCCGTTCATCTATTGATAGATAGCAATTGGTTCATGTAGAATAGGTAGGAGGCTCCGGCCATTTAGACTCTTTCCTTGAGGATTCATGAGGACTTTGAAAGCAACGTGTTCTCTTTCTCAGACACTGTCTGCCTGGAGCTACAGCTTCTCTAGCCACTTGAAGGAAGCTGGTGTTTGGTAGAAAACAATGAGTCCCAAACACAGAACAGAGCAATAACAGGCATTTTCATCATATTTGATCTTTGGGTGAACAGGTTGGAATCAGAGACCTGTCCTCGCCTCTTCCAGTTATATGGGCCAGTTTCTTTTCTCTGCGTGGACTATTTTGTGTTGGTTTCTGCTTCTAGACGGGGTATCAAGCGGAAAGACCATATACCTCAGTGGAATATGGTTTGACCTGAAAATGACCTGAACCCAAATCTTGAGCACTCTGAAAAACATCACTGTGCTGTTTTCTAACTAGTGTTTCATGGTCACCTCAAGCTGGGTTCTAAAAAAAAAAAAAAGAGGCTAATAGCACTGATTCATATGGTTTGGGGAAAGATTTTAAAGGAGAAACTATTTTGTCTTTTTTTTTTTTCAATTAGTCGTGAGGCTTGAACTCAGGGCCTGAGCATTGTCCCTGAGTCTTATCACTCAAGGCTAGAGCTCTACCACTTTGAGCCACAGTGCCACTTCCAATTTTCTTGGGGTTAATTGGAGATAAGAGTCTCACAGACTTTACTGCCCAGGCTGGCTTTGAACTGTAATCCTCAGATCTCAGCCTCCTGAGTAGCTAGGATTATAGGTGTGAGCCACTGGCATCCAGCAGGAGAAAGTATTTTTAACATACTTACTATGCTACAGCACTCGTGCATAGTAAGCATTCACTAAAAACCAGATGGTCTCAATTGTTTGCTTTATACACAAAGCTGGACCCTCTTGTCTTGTGCTAATCATTTCAATGAATGTCTCTGTCTCCAACGGCAAGAAACTCATCTAGGTAGAGGAGCCTCTGGATTTTTTAAAAATCTTATGAAGTTGGGCTTTACAGGAGGAACAAGGACAGAGAATTGCAGAGATGTCAATTCTTGGGCTTCTGCTAAAAATCTGGATTGTCAGATAGGAGGAATTCCTTTGCATAGCTTAACCAGCCCCAATTTCATTTCTCTGGGTCTTGAATGACCGGGGCTCTGGGATGGTTTATCATCTGTAGGTCTTCACCTCATTTATTCCAAACCTATTGCTTTCTAGTTATTGACAATTAATTGAATCTAAGTGGAATCTGCCTCATTTATGATTAAACTTCTTACTGGATTTTTGGATCCATCCTGGAAAGAGAGAGACTGTGTGGGTTTGTGAGGTTTGGAGAGAGAGGGAGCAAAGGAAAGAGGGAGAAAAAAGGAGGATGTCTCTGCTACCGTTTCAATACTTTTTTTCTTCTAATCCCTCCTTTTAGTTTGAATTCTTCTTTGTGTCCATAGCCCTTGCATCTGGAAATCACTCATCTTTTGGGGCTGATATAAATATCTATCTATTTTACTCTTTGTGGCTCCCACTTCAGAATCAAAGAGAATGGTGGAGGTAGTTGATTGTCATCAGCAGCTGTTCAGAAGCCAGTCTTTTCCTACTGACGATTGCACTGGGACCTTGTGACTCAGTTCCTTGTGCTACATTGGGAGGAATTCTAGTCAAACCTTTATGATTTTGCGTATGTCATCTTCTCTTCACTTGCCTGCCATATATATTGGATGTTTAAGTCAGATACCATTTCTTCCAAGAAGTCATTCTTGACCTCCTTGTGTGGGTTAAAGGCAGGTGTGTGTCCTGAGGGCAAAGGCATGTGTGCAGATAGGTTCCCTGGGAAGTGACCCCAGAGCCTGAGTGTGATGCATTTGGAGAATGGACTTATCAAAGGATGCATGATCAAGGCTGTCAGAACTGTTATCCTGGAACCAGAGGAAAGGCATGCATCCACTGCATGCCTTTGTTCAAGGGTTAATGGATCTGAGATCTTGACAATTTCTGAGGTGAGGAGGTGAAAAATCTTTGAGTGGCTCTAGGAGAGCTACTGTGAGATTGTATGTGTTCAAAGGTCAGAACTGGTCTCTGCAGAAACAATTTCTGGGTTCACATTGGGGCCCCAGAGGTGTCAGTCATGGGCAACCTTGTGTTTGCTTTTGATGTACGACTTAGAACATTGAATTGCAATTCACACTTTATTTGTTTGCCCACTGGGCTCTAAGTGGTGTTTGGTATGTCACTATTCTTAGCACCAGGCATACCCAGTACCCCAATGCAAGCAGAGAAGTGTTTTAATAAGTTCTCTGGTTAAATGAAATGTGCTTTTCTAGATGCATTATGTGGACTACTTCTGGCCTGAGAGATGAGATTATGGTGCTTAGAAGAATATTTTAGTTGTAGTATTTACCTGCATAAACTACACTAAATATCTATTAATTTATAGGTAGATTTATAGGTATATATGTATCATAGCTTCCATGTGATTACATGAAGGTAATTTCTAAAGAGGCTAAGGAAAAAGTTTAGTTAACAAATAATAGGGCTGTTAGAATAAATTGTGTAGGTAGCATATTGGCTTAGGGTGCTATTGATGGACAAAGCAGAGATCTGTCCCCGATACTCTATTTTGTCTGGATACAGTCTCCAAAGTACCTGGATTAAGGAATTATTTTAGGTTCCTAAATACACTGTAATAGACTGGATATATTGTATATGTATATATAATATATATAATACATATTATATATATATATATTGACGGGGCCATATACTGTTACCTAGAATAGCAGAAGAGTAGGATGGTCAACTTCAAAGATTATAATGTCTTCGAAGAATACCAATTCAAAGACAATCGTAAATTCTTTTTGACATTTTTTATTACTTACTATTTTTTTTAAAGATAGGGTCTTCTTACGTTTTAGGCTGGTCCTAACCTCCTATGCCAAGAGAAACTCCTTGAAAGATCCTCAGCCTCCTGAGCAGCTGTGATGATGGTGTGACCCCCCCTGGAGAATCTTTTTCTTTTGAAATGAGGTGTCACATGGAACTAATGTTTCACATTAATGTCACAGATGCGGACAGTGAGTTTGGCACTTTGCTGAAATACATGCAGCTCATAAAAGGCTAAGTTTCCTCACTATAATGGAATGTGGCAAGTAATGTAAAGCCGGTGTGTGCAGTCACAGTACCGGAGTTTGCAGCTTAGCCTCCTCATTCTTGCATTCGTTAGTTATCACTGTGAAACAAATGACTTCCAGAAATCAGTGCCTAAATCACTAGTAATGATTTATACACTCTGCATCATTCAAAGTCTGGGCCATTCATTATGGTGCAGATGTATGGATATCCTTCTAGTTTCACAAGCTGGGGTGGCCATGTTTCTTGCTCCAGGTTGTGTGGGTTGTCTGGATGGCTTTGTTTTCACTTCCTCCTTGAATCAGTAGATTATTTTAGGCATTTGTTATCCTGGTGATGTTAGAAACACTAGAGGGCTAAGTGAACACAGGGAAATGAGTGAGGTTTGTTAAGGCCTAAGCTTAGAACGAACACACTGTTAAACCCAAACTCAAAGGCTAGAAAGTACACTTGGACCCAAAGAGACAAAGCAAGTATGTGGATACAAGGAGGGTTGATGGGAGGGCAAGATTTAGCCTACAGCAACACTACTGGCTTTTATGGTGAGACAAGCCATTTGGCTTCCTCATGAAATGTGGAGGGAAGAATGAGTAATCCACTAAACCATTAGGAACAATGCTTAAATTTAGAAAACACTAAGTAGATCTTACTATTGTCACTGATTTAGCCATCTAACCATCAATACCCATGTATGATGGAGGCTTCACTATCAGAGGAACTGAGAAAAAAAATTGGCTTCACAAAGTGGCCTAGTATCTATACAATTTCCACCCACAGAAGGACTCCAAGGAGTGACCTCCTGCAGCATCCCAAGTCATTCAAATGTATAGATTCCTATCCTGTCTCTCTTAAGTGCTTCATTGCCAGAGACTCAAGCCTCTGGTGGCCCGAGCTTGCTGTGTACTGCCTGGCCCCTCCCAGGCCTCTGTGGCCTGTGCATCTCACACCCAGCATCAGCACTGCTTCCACACAAACCACCTGCCAAGAGGTGTGGAACTGGAGCCAAAAACACACAACAGCTGCAGAAGCTTAGCCTCATTCAGAGGCCTGTAGTAATCTCCTACCAGGCCTGGACACAGCCCTGACCACTGAGTGACTCTACAGAGCATAAGCCATCGGCAAAGTATGATTCCAACATGAGTAATGCGTGAGTCCTGCCAGCTGCAGGCCTGGGATCAAACAAAAGGCAGTGTTGTTGCCAGCCAGGAGGAGACTCACCATTAAGTGCATCACTGTTTTCCCACTGAGGCCAAGGAGAGCCAGTGACTTGGACTAGCTTCTATTAGGAGAGCCTTTTCCCTTTTCCTATAGATCACTTTCTCCTGAAACTCATGGATTATAAGTGTTACCAAGTACACCTTTGCACCTTCTGGCCAACTGGGTAAGAGGATAGATGCCATGGACAGATAATCTGGGCTGGAGCCCTGTTTGACAATGTGATATCTGTGTCATTTCGTGTTTATGAAGCATGGGGACAATGATGTTACTTGCTCTAAAGCATTGTGACAATTACTTTACATGAACTATGTTGAATGTTGAGCAAAACACAGGCTCCTAACAGTTGCTCAGTGAATATTAGCTGGAATAATTTCCCACGTCTTCCTGTGTGATGGGGGAAATTGCTCCCAAGGGAACTCTGTCTCCAAGACTCTGCATGTAGTAGTCCCCTCTTATCTGTCACTTTGCTTTCCACAGTTTTACTTATCTCTAGTAAACCTCAGGCTAGAGATACTACATGGAGCAGTCCAGAAATAAATAATTCATAAGTTTTAAATTGCCCACAAATCTGACATTAAATCATCTGCTCTTCTCTTCTGTTTACCCAAGATGGGAATGATCCCTTTGGCACATCCAATACTATATATTCTACACGCCCACCATCAAGTTAAGTACTCATCTAGGGAGTCAGTTCGATCGGCACAGCATAACAGTTCTTATGTTCAATGTCTGTACCTGAATAATGGCCCTAAGTACTAGGGCAGTGGTACTGGCCATTTGGAGATGTCAGAAAGAAGTCATATGTGAAAAAAAGCATAAGATCTTGGCCTAATAAGGAGAGAAAAGTATGTACTAAAGTTACTAAAAATCTACAATAAGAATGAATTGTTAGGTGCTGGTGGTTCATTCCAATAATCCTAACTACTCAGAATCCTCAGATCTGATGATTCTGATTTGAAGCCAGACAGATAGGAGAGGCACCTATCTCCAGTTAACCAGAAGAAAATCTGAAAGGGGATAGTGGTAGAGTGCCAGCCTTCAAGGAAAAAGCTAAGGGAGTACAAGACCCTGAGTTCAAGCCCCAGTAAACACACACACACACACACACACACACACACACACACACACACACACACACACGAGTCCTGCCTGGGGCTTGAACTCAGGGCTTAGGCACTGTCCTTGAGCTTCTTTTGCTCAAGGCTAGCACTCTACCACTTGAACCACAGCCCCACATCCAGCTTTTTCTGTTTATGTGGTATTAAGAAATTGAACCCAAGGTTCATGCAAGTGGTAGCATGCTAGGCAAGCACACTACCACTAAGCCACACTCCCAGCCCAAATTATGTTCTTTTTTTTTTAAAAATTGTGCACAAGGAAAAAAATTCATGCTAGTTTGGCTCTTGTGTGTCCAATGGCAAAAATTATGTCCTTGAAATGTACTAAGGGGTAATTAAGATGGAAATGGCATTAAATTTGTGTACGCATAGGAAAGAAATAGCATATATATAGGATCTGATACTGCATCCCTTATGGATAAAAGGACTGTTGTGAATGTTATTCCAGCTCCCCGGACCCCCTTTCAACACATCTCATTGGTTCCCAACCCTTTCTAGTCTATTGTGCCTAGCATTGGGTCATATTACACACAAATAAAACACAGTTTGCGGCTAAGGATGTTGCTGCTCAGATGTGATTTGCAGCTAGACATGTAGTCGATTCCGGCTATTCCTGTGAGTTATATTCTATACATCATAAGCACAAGGCCAGATTCCCCCAAGCCTCTGGTTATAACATTTCCACTAACAGGTAAATATATAACCCTCTTCGTGTGTGTTTTGGTTTAAAGACCAATCATTTAATATATTTGGCTGAGTCATTAACACTGAATTCTTGGGTAGCACTGCTGCCTGGACAAAGCTTATCTCTCACATTTTTCTCCTACATTACCCAACAGGCATCTTGTGCTTTGGAATGCTAGATACCATTTTAGCATTACTCTTGGGGACCAATAAAAATGGTGAAATTGTCGTCAAAAAGCACAAAAATGCAAAAAAATGTGGCACCACACGTATCATAGAGAGGTTGCTCATTTATAGTATGAGAGATGAGCAGAAAGGTATTTGGTGCACCTCAACTGGTAACCTGTGTATCGGCAGATTCTGTATGTGTTCAGATGCCTGGGAAAAACTCACTGCCCATATGGATTTTGAAGTCACAAAGAAATTTTACTGAGTGGGAAAATCCATAGATATAAGATGTGAATAATGAACATGGACTGTGTATACAAACCAATAGGAGAGTCAGACTACAATCAAGTTTCCACCAAGGTCCAGAAAAAACACAGTTCAAGGCTGCATAGGTGGGAGAGACATTGCCTCAGCCAGGGATAATCAGGTTCCACTAGCAGACGCCAGCGTTTCCAGACCTAGAAAGGCATTTCTAGTAAGGGAGACGCAAGTGATCAAAGCATGGGGGATGAAACTGTGTCAGGTGCAATCAGAAATCCAAGATTGGGTGAGGATGGTAGGGTTTCTTGCTTTGGTCACAGAAGTGAACCCATAGTACCGGTTTGACCGGAAGCATAGATCTTCTTACTCACATCCATTCCAAACATGATCCAATACTTTATTATTTTCCAAGGTTTTAATTTTCTAAACTTCAAATACTTGTACAAAGGGGTTAAAATTTAACATGCCCATAGCTTCTTAATCAAAAGAGTGGCAAGTTTTAACTAGAACTGAGACGCTGTTTTATTTCTTTCATCCTCTTCATGAAGATAATAAAACAATCAGAAATGATGATAAAGAATATACTAGTGTTACTACTTGTTAATAATTTATTCATCCTTTTATTGATATAGTAACTCATTTAATCTGCCCAATGGTTTTCTTTCTTTAAAATATCATTTTTATTGTCATTGTAAGGGTGATGTACAGAAGGGTTACAGTTATATAAGTCAGATATTGAGTACATTTTTTAACAGTGTCACCTCTATCCTCATTTTCTCTCAGTTTTTTCCCTCCCAACCCCCCTCCCCAACAAGTCATACAGTTCATTTTTAACATAGTGACTAGTGAGTATCACTGCTGTATTTGTTCACCCTTTGTACCACCATTTATTTTACTTTATTTATTTATTTCTATTGTGAAAATACCATATAGAGAGGTTACAATTACATGGACAAGATAATTAGTACATTTCTTATCAAGCATTGTTGCCTCCTCCTTTGTTTCCCCTTCCCATCCCTTCCCATCTCTCCCCCCTCCACACCCCCAACAAAGTTGTAAAGTTCGTTTTTCAACATAATGACTTGTACATCTCATTGTTGCAATGGGTCCAACTGTATCCCTATTTAAACGATTTGTTTTTTTCCCTTCCCCTCCACAAAGTATACCAACATCAAATGCAGTGAAAGCAGGGGTTATACTGTGGGGAAGGGATATACAAAGCAACAAAGAAATCATCTTATAAATATGTTAGAAACAATTGCATGAAAGAAAAAAAACATTTGAATACTTATCTTGGGGTTCATTTCACCTAACATCAACTTATCTGACCCTTTCTGCTTGTCTCAGACATATACTAGTTATTGCAAATAAGGGAAA
>NW_012267269.1:11192681-11202263 GCF_000151885.1 Dipodomys ordii
TCCATATCATAGCTATGGTAAATAATGCTGCAATAAATATAGTTGTGCTGGTAGCTTTAATATGGTCTTGTTTGTGATCATTTGGGTAAATGCCCCAAAGTGGGATTGCTGGCTCATAGGGGAGCTCTATGTGGAGTCTTTTGAGGAACCTTCATAGTGCTTTCCAAAGTGGTTGAACAAGTTTATACTCCCACCACCATTTCTGTGCTCCCCCAAACAGATAAATTTACATACAAGACAAAGTGTACAGAATTTGAAAATAGAAACAAGAGAAAAAACAAACAAAAATAACAAAAAATCTCTTGTTTCTATTTCTTGGAGTTCATTCCGATAAACATCATTTTATATGATGGTCCAACACTTTAATTCAATACAATCTGACTTCACAGAGTTGGTAGCATGGCATTTTTGATTGGTCAGAGAGGAAGGTGATTGTGCAGGGCACCCTGCTCCTTTGTCCTCTCTCTTCTACTGCCTCTGCTGTTCCAGGCAATGCCACTTTTACAGTCCCCACTGTCCACCCCCCCTTTTATACACTCTCTGAAAACACAGCCAATCTGAGCAGGACATTGTATTGTTAACCATGCAATACATGGCTTTCAGCTTTTGCTCCATTTTCAGCTCCAAGTGGCTCATCCAAAGATCCACCCCTTAAAAGATTTTCTCCATAATTTAGGATAAGCAATGAAGAAGTGCAAGGTCCCAGATGACTTGCCATTCCCTCCCTGCCTCGCCAGCGAGTCCTCCCAGCCCAAGTATTTTCTCATCTTAGAAGCATGATCTCTGGATTCTGTAGTTTCTGATGTGCCTAGCCCTCGCTACACCAGAGATTCAACACATGATTGAATTTCCACAAAACTGATGACTCGGGGAAAAGAGACCACTTTGTAATGCTTACTTTCACAAAACTGACATGCACTTTGGTTAGTATTTTCTTATCTATTTTCCAGCAAAGTTTGATCATTTTCATCCCATCTGTTCTAACCATTGCTTCCTAATACTTCTCACTGACCCCTCTCTGCCCCCTGGTATACCAGTTTTGAAACTTAACAGAATAATTATAAGTTCACTATCAAGAAATAAAGATGTCAGCAGTGGTATTCACAAGACACTAAGATGGAAATGAACTATAGAGATGTAAGCCTAACGTGGTCCAATCCAACACAGTCCAAGAAAGATAGGACTCAAGGAGTCGAAACTGAGAAAGAAATGCTCTGTGCAAGGTGTCCCCAAAAGATGCCTTCAATGAACTTTATCTTACTTACCAAGCTGGTAACAGAGAGCTCTTTGATTCTTCTTTTGGTGTTTGAAAGCACTAGTAAGTATAATTTGTTCAACAAAAATGGTTCAGAACAACTGTAATTTTTCTACCCCCCCTCCAGAAAAAGAAGATGAACTATATAACTTGTGAGTGAGGATTGGGGGAAACTGGGAGAGAGCGAAGGGAAGAGTGACATGTCCAAAAAGAAATGTACTTATGAAATAGTAATCCCTCTGCATATCATCTCTATAATAAGAACATATTAATATATATATATATTATATACTCATATATAATATATATTTAAAACAAAGCTGTAATCTTCAGCAGAAAATTCTGGAAAAGCCTAACAGTATATTAGGAATAGCTCTACAAGGTCTTAAGGCAAAATATAATGTTCTAATAAGAGTGGAGGGTAGGGGCTGGGAAGATGGCTCAGTGGTAGAGTGCTTGCCTTGCATACATGAGGTCCTGGGTTTGATTCCTCAGCACCACATAAAACAGAAAAAGCTGGAAGTGGCACTGTGGCTCAAGTGGTAGAGTGCTAGCCTTGAGCTGAAGAGCAGAGGGACAGCACCCAGGCCCAGAGTTCAAGCCCCACGACTGACAAAAAAAAAGAGTGAGGGTAGCCCCAAGACTTTGTAAACACAAATCAGCAGATAGGAAGGCCAGAAGCAGACCTGATCTCACAGAACTCTCATTGAATATCTTATAAAGAACACAAGTCATTGGAGAAAGGAATAGTAATTCTAGGAAAACTGGCCTTCTGTTTGGAAAAAGCATTGTTTAAAAAACAAAAAACACGAAGAGAAAAATACTTGTAAAAGATATGGCAGATAAGGATTAACGTAACATTAAAAATTTTAAAAAGCAACAATATTGAGTTGAAGCTGAGCATTGGCAGCTTATGCCTATAATCTTAACTACTCAGAGGGCTGAGATCTGAGGATCATTGTTCCAAGCCAGCCCAGGTAGACTCTTATTTCCAATTCACCACTACAAAGCCAGAAGTGACGTTATGGCACAAGTGGTAGAATGCTAGCCTTGAGCAAAAAGAAAAAGAAAGGCCCAGAGACAGAACCAGGTCCTTAGTTCAAGTCCCAGGACTGGCACAAGAAACACCACTACCACTACCAACAACAACAAAAACCTGGTTGAACTGATAGAAATAAAGGAGAAAAAGAGTTGGGGGTGTAAAACACTTGTCTAGCCAGTGTGAGGCCCTTAGTTTAAAAGACTCTCTCTCTCTCTTTCTCTCTCTCTCTCTCTCTCTCTCTCTCTCACATGCGCACACATACACACACACACACACACACACAGAGGGGGTGGGGAGGGAGAAAGAAAGAGAAAACAAAAGAAATAGAGACTAATTCACAAAAGGAGAAATACAAATTGCTAATAAGCAAATTAAAAGCTTGCTCTGTAAGAAAAAATTAAAATTTAATCAAAATGAGATAACTTTTTTTTATGTCAGACCACAAAGATTAAAAACAAGTGAGAAAGCTCACTAATACATGCCAGGGCTGGTGAGAGGTCACTCTCCTGCGCTATAGCTTTTTAGAGGAAAAACTTGGCAGACTAGAGCAAGAGCTTTTAAAATGTTATGATAAGATTAAGTAAGCATTCAGAATATGAAAATGTATTCTATTTCAACCTAGGAAAAACTAAATTGGTCTCTGTAGTTTCTCCCTTACATATATTCTGTGGAAAAATAATGAAAGTTCTGTATCAGAATGTTAAGTTCCTAAACTTTTCTTTTCTTTGTGTTTGGATAAAGCTGAAGTGATGTTTTACAATAAGGATAGATAGGTTTTTATATAATGTTTATTCAGAATACTCTGAAATAGCATTAAATATTTTTGTGATTTTTAAAAGATACCTTGATTATTTGTAATCATATTAATATTACCTAATAGTCTACAAATGATTTCACATTCATGAAGATTGTTCTTTATTTTGAGTCTATAAAACATTTATATCTATGTGATACTCATTAATGCAATGTTACTATAGAAATAAACAGATTTCAGAGACAACCTCTCACTTGAACATTTTTACTGGGGTATTTAGATGGCCAACTGAAATAAAAAGAGGCAATGGGAAGTGTTTGTTTTACAGTATTTAGTTGGCTTAGAAGTTGAGAAAAAAACTGAAAATCAGAACTATATAGCATCTGTGTGCTTTAGGTTCATAAAAATAGGAATTTTTCTGTTACAAAATAATTCTTGTCTGCAGAAAAACTTGGACATAGAAAAAAGCATTTAAAAAACTTAGCCAATAGAGTTTAACCAATGTATTCCGCCCCCCTCTCTCTCTACAACTGGTCCATAATTTATTTAAAATTCTTTTTAATCTTTAAGTAGTTATACAAAGGAGTTTCCATTCAACCAAAGAGTTTATGAATATAATGAGTCATGATCAACATCATGCTTTCAACATTCTCATCCGTCCCTCCCAGCCCAATCAATGTGTTTCTTAGTAATTTAAGAAAATATCTATATCTATTTGTAGAAAGAGGATGAAAGAATAGAAAATTACAGAGACGGGTTCTGTTGTTTGGACTAAACATTTGTTATCTTTAAATAACCTGCAAACATACTTGTACATGCTGTTTGGTATGATAATACCTTAGAGAGAAAAAGAAACGTAGTGGTGTTAATTTACCATGGAATTGTTGACTATAAACTGGAAGAACCCCCATGAAAAGCAAAATCACTGAGCTAATGCCTGGGGCTCATGCTATTGTGTTGTAACTGAGTAAACACTGAAACAAAAGCTTTCCTCCTATTTCTGGTCATCCTATCATCTCTTAGACTCTAACCTGAAGAATAGGAAGAATAATGGAGTATGATGGTAAATTCTAGAAATGAGATTATAATGTCACATATATATATATATATATATTAATTTTTTAGGAAAAGTTGGAAAAAACATGATTTGTCTTGAATGGCAACTCCTTTGTACAACTACTTAAAGTTTAAAAAGAAATTTAAATAATTGCATGGACCAGTGTCAGATATAGAGAGAGAGAGAGACAGAGACAGAGACAGACAGACAGAGACAGAGACAGAGAGACACAGAGAGAATACATTTGGATAAACTCTATTGGCTTAATTTCTTAAATGCTTTTCTCCATGTCCAAGTTTTTCTGCAGCCAGGAATTGTTTTCTAAACAGAAAAATTCATGTTTTTATGAACCTAAAGCACATAGATGCTATATAATTTGAAACAATTGAAATAGCTGGAAATGTCCAAGAATTGCTAGCATCAAAGGAAGAACACCATGTTCTTGCTCTTTGCTTCTCCATCTGCCTTATAAGCTTAGAAGTCACAGTCAGTTGAGTTTGGGTTAGGAGAGGACTGTGTATGGTCACTGTCCTTCACCATTTCCCACTGTACCACATTGTCATTACAGTGGCCATGTGACACATCCAACATTGAAAGATAATGTCCTCACTTCATTGTTGTCTATTAATGATTAGACCCAAATCAATTACCAAAGCATGTTTCATCTTTCCATAACTCTTCCATTCTAAAGCCTTTCCCACTGGCTTTAGAAAGCTCTAATAGCTCCAAGAACATACCTGAGGAGCTGGTGAGGGCAAGGTCTGTCCAGCTGGGAATCTGTCTTTCAGTGATCATGTTTCACTTCAATCAGAACTCACTGGGGAAATGCTGATTGCAGTTGGAAGATTTATTTAGGAAAAGACTCCCCTCCTCCCCACCCAGCCATCCCTAGAGCTGAAAGTTACAGATGGGCATTCTGCATGTGAGATTATTGCCAAGGCAATGATAGAATACAAGTTTGAAACTGAAATATGAACCATGGAAAGTAGATTTGCATCTTCCATTTGCTATAGGCTGGATGGAAACAAAGTAATCATGGCCTATGTGTAGAAGTGAGTAGTATAATGCCGTGATTGAAAGTTTGACTCTTTTAGAAGGAATGCATTCTAAATAATAGACTTCATGCCACTGATTTTTGTCAGTAGTGTTGTGAAGTATTCTTTCTATTAAACTGAGTTTAGGTGGATAAACTGGAAGTAAATTACTATCAATATTTGTACTCAGTATTAAGCATTATCATTATCTTGTTTACTCTGTAAGATTTGTTGGTCACAAACTTGAAGTTTTTAAGAAGTTTGAGGACTTCAGTGCTTGAGCATTGTAATTTCCTTCTAAGTTGACATGTCAGCACTGCTCCCTTTAAAGAGTAAAAAATTGACATTAGCCACACAGACCTCAGCCAAGTTTAAATCTCAATCACTTGCAATAGAGCAAACTTTTGGCTTTCCTTGAACACATTCAGCATTACACAATCTAAGTACTAAAATCAGCTTAAGCTGGTTTATAATTCCTTGAGGGTCAAAATTGGGAGAATCACAAGGTATATTTGAGACCTAGGGTTCTGGCTAATTAGTCATTAAATTGTGGAATCCAGAGATTTTTAGATTTCAGTTCTTACAATAGATGGTAAATCATGTTTGCCAGTTGTAACCTGAGACTATTACAAATGTGTTCACCTTTAAGTTGAGTCAACTAATCATCTTTAAATAGTCCTCAAAACTTGTTTCTGAGATCTGTAACTGGAAAGTAAGGTACAGTTAATAAAGAAATACATAAAGAGAGCAGAAACTTGAGCAGCACAGCTCAGCATGCCAAGATTTAGGAGGAACACAACTGAGTTTTCAGGAACAGTTATGATGACTGTGCCCCTATAATTTATATTGCTTCTTGCCCATGTTTATAGCGTGCCTTTGCACTATTATTACATGAAAATAGGAATGAAATGAGTATAAAATAAAAATCTGAAAGAATTCTTGTTGTGGCATGCCATTATTAATCTGGGGAGAATTGATAATTGAGCTAGGCAATATTTATTAGCTTGCTCTTTGGATCTCTTCTCTATAGATTTTTTTAAAATGCTGCCTCAAATATTAGCTTTTCCTGGTAATTAACCCTGCAGGCAGACTGCTCCCTCCCCACCATGAGGATCTAGTTGTGGCTAATAAAAATAATTTTATTGTTATTATTAAGGGGTTGTACAGAGGGGTAGTTGTGGCTATTTTGCAGAAGACTTCCCCCCTTTTCTCTTTAATGGCCTTCCAACTTTAGGGAATTATAAATTACCATTCCATTTATCATCAGTCATGATTGTAACCATGTATTTTTCTTAAAAAAAGAACATGTATACATATAAGTATGTATATAAAATTGTACATACTTAGGGAGTATTTTGATGTTTTGATGCATGAACTCATTGTATACTGTTCAAAATCAGGGTAAATCTCTCTCTTAGTCATTTCTCATCTTTTATAATGAAAAGATCAAAATCCTTTTCTCTGCTTTTGTTTTTGTTTTTGTTTTTTGGGTCTGGTCGTGGGGCCTGAACTCTGGGCCTGGGCGCTGTCCCTCAGCTCTTCAGCTCAAGGCTAACGCTCTACCACTTGAGCCACAGCACCACTTCCGGCTTTTTTCTTTTTGCTTATGTGGTGCTGAGGAATTGAGCCCAGGGCCTCAGGCATGCAAGGCAAGCGCTCTACCACTGAGCCACCTTCCCAGCCCCTTTCTCTGCTTTCTTAAAGTCTCCAGTATATTGTTTATCAGTAGTCACCCCACTATGGCCAAGCACTCGTTTCTCCTATCACTCAGTACTCAGTTATCAACCTTTTCCCATCCCTCCCTCCCACTTCTCTCCTTGCCCATCCTTCCCACACACTTGACGCAGCATTCCTGAAATTTACTAAGCCATTTTTGTAAGTATGTGTACATCTTTCCATCCTCAGGGAAATGCTTAAGAGGTAAACATTATCTCCATTTTACAGATAGCCTGAAGAACTTGTTTATGGCCTTGGGTTAAGCAATAGGTGGCAGGTATAGAATTCAATCTCAAGGATGCTGACCTTTGACCAGAGTGCACTGCTGTCAAGAACAGCCATGCTAGGCTTTCTGTGACCTATCCTGACACATCTGGAGGCAGTGGAGACATCTTGAGGGCAGTTTCACAATGAAGGTGCTAACATAAATCTAAAGCTTAGTGTGCAGAATACCAAGTATCTTGCCTTCTAGCTGGGGAATTCAAATTTTAAAATGTTTATCTTTCAATTTTGTGTATACAATACCACCATCCAGATATAGCCACTGTTAACATTTTCCAGATAAGATTAAATTTTATATCTCTAGCAGAGGAATTCAAATGCCTTCTGTGAAGTTTCCCTTGTGAATTTCCAGGGCACTTACATTCTCATGGAATCTCTGAAGTTGATCTCTGGCTTCGGTTTTTATTTAGTTTCACTCATACACTCTGTGCTCATGCTTACCTATACCTCTCAACTTGGTGATCAAGTTGGTGTAAATGCAGTATTAAATTACCATATTGAGTTGATTAAACGAAGATGTGGTTTACACTGAGGCAAGTTAGCTACTTCATAATCAGTATTAGATAGTGGCTGTATTTGTATGGTATATTACATTGTTTGGCTTTTCTCTTTTCTTCTTTTTCCCTTTCTCATGTTGTTGAATTTTAATTACTGTTATATTATGGTTATCATTAATTTAGAAAGAGTTCTTTTTCCTTTCCTTTCCTTTGCTTTTTCCTTTCCTTTTCTTTTTGTTAATCATGGCAGTCCCTGAGCTGTTTTTGCTCAAGACTAGCACTTTACCACTTGGAGTCACAGTTCCACTTCCAATTTTCAGGTGATTAATTGGAGATGAGAATCTCACTACTTGGGCTGGCTTTGAAGCATGATCCTCAGATCTCAGCCCCCTGAGTAGCTAGGATTACAGGCGTGAACCACCAGTGCCCAGCAAAAGAGTTTTTTTTTTTCTTTCCAGCATTCTGCCTTTCTAGTTAAGAACACAAAACACCTTTTTGTGTATTTAAATTTTACCTTTTGGTAAAACTTGATAGATTATTTCATATTGACCACATGTATTTCATATTTAGTTGTCATTTACAAATATAATTGCAATATGCTCCTGTATTCTTTTTTTTTTTTTGCCAGTCATGGGGCCTGAACTCTGATCCTGGGCGCTGTCCCTCAGCTCTTCAGCTCAAGGCTAGTGCTTTACCACTGGAGCCACAGCACCACTTCCGGCTTTTTCTGTTTATGTGGTGCTGAGGAATCGAACCCAGGGCCTCATGCTTGCAAGGCACGCACTCTACCGCTGAGCTACCTTCCCAGCCCCTGCTCCTGTATTCTTGCCTCTGGATAAATCCCTAGTATCTATGGAAGACAACTCATTTACTCAGTTGCTGAACTTATTTGCCAATAATCAGGATTTTTGCTTTTTTAAAAAATAAGTGAAGAGCAGTTTTAATTTTTCTAGCTATTCATTTGAAGGTAAGTAACAGGACCATTCTGGCTTAAAAGAATTTATACATTTCAGCCAGGCACCTGTAACTCACACCTGTAATCTAGCTTCTCAGCATACTGAGATTTGAGGATTATAACTCAAAACCAGCCCAGACAGGAAAGTCCATGAGACTTTTATCTCTAGTTAACCACCAAAAAGCTGGAAGTAGAGCTGTGGCTCAAGTGTTGGAGAACTAGCCTTGAGCACAAAAGCTCAAGGATAGTGCCCTGAGTTCAAGCCCCAGAACACAAGATTTTTGATAAGATTACTACTTTTTAAAAATGGTGTCATATTACATAAATTCATTAGCAAAACTGAATTTAAGTAATACAATTCATACATTTTATGTTTTCTGACTTTAGGAACTTATATTTCCTAATAAAATAATTTAACATGTATTGTAAATTTTATTAGCTGACATTTTTGCATAGGATTTTCATTTATTTTACTCCTTGTTTTTCTCTAAACATTAAAATAGATGTTAGCTGCTGGCTACTAGGAATTCTATCTTATAAATTAGGCCTATCTCATAAATTTTTTCCTTTATGTAGTTATATTTTTTCTCTGCCTTTTTTGAGTCTAAAGTTTTTTTAAAAAATGGTTTTCTAGGAAGAGTTTTTTCTTTTTCTTTTTTTTATTGTGAAAATACTGTACAGAGGGGTTACAATTACGTGGGCAAGATAATGAGTACATTTCTTATCAAGCATTGTAGCCACCTCGTTTGTTCCCACCCCACCCCCAAAGTTGTAAAGTTTGTTTTCAACATAACAACTTGTACATCTCATTGTTGCAATGGATCCACCTGTATTCCTATTTAAACAATTTTTTCCCCTTCCCCTCCACAAATTATACCGACATCACATACAGTGAAAACAGAGGTTATACCGTGGGGGTTGGGACATACAAAGCAACAAAGAAATAATCTTATAAATGTGTTAAAAACAATTGCATGAAAGAAAAAAAAA
>NW_012267269.1:11202719-11223817 GCF_000151885.1 Dipodomys ordii
TTCTGTCCACATCCCCTCCAGCATCTGTTGTTATTAGAGTTCTTGATTTTAGCCATTCTAACTGGGGTGAGGTGGTATCTCAATGTTGTTTTGCATTTCTTTTATGGCTAGGGAGGTTGAGCATTTCTTCATGTGTCTATTGACCATCCTTCTTTCCTCTTAGGAAGAGTTTTTCCATAATAATTAATAAAATATTAAAATGGTAACTTTGTCTCTAGACTAGTTTAAATGAGAGAATGGGGTATGGAAAGGAGTTGCATGGGAGAAATAGCACAAAGCTAGAATGGATGTGCTGTGGAGACAATGCTAACTGTGAAGGAGAGTGAGAGAGAATTGCTGGGAATTCAATTTTCAACCACCTGTGACTGGAATGGGGACTTTCAGAAAGGAGCAAGAGAAGGGAAGGTTAAAAGGAAAAAAAAAAAACAGAGGCTGAGTTCACTCTGAGCATATGGTATTTAAGATGCCTATCCAGATGTCCATTGGCTTTCTCATAACCTGTGTTTATAGTTGGGAAGAGTTTAGAATGAGAGATCCATATTTGTAATGCCTAGGTGATAACTGAGATTCTGGGAGTTGGTGAGTTTATTATGAAAACAGAAATGAATTCGCCCACACTGATTAGGCCATACTCTCTGGGCTAAGGCCATAGCCATTTGCTGAGTTTTGGCATGGAGGGTGAATGGGAAATGAGATGCAAGAGAAAATCTGCTATTTTTTTTTAGAGCCATAGTCTCACACAAATGCATGGATTGCTTGTGTCTTACTGTGCTGATCAAAGAACAGAGGCAAATGGACACTCTCTCAAACAATGCATATGGTGAACCCTCTGTGCCAAACTGTCAGGGAACAGGAAAGGCTGTGGATTCTGGACCTTTTAGATCTGAGCTTTCGTTTAGACGTCACTGCTCCTATTTTGTCTAAGTGAGTTTCTTCATTGTATGAAGATAGAAAATCCAAATCACATTAACGGTTGTGAGACTTAGAAAAATAATACACCTAGGTTATTAAGTACTGTGGTCGGTACTTCATAACTTGTAAATATTATGCTATTTGCAATAATTATAGTAATTGTTCCTGTGCAAGTGAAATACTGCTCTTGACAGTGATGATTTGTGAATGGCGTTCCTTAGGGAAATAGCAGAACTTAAGAAGGTGCCCAAGGGACTTCTTTAAGGTTGGATGCTAAGGGATAGGTACAAAACCATGTTCCTGCCAATCCACTATTTTGTCTGTTACTGAGTGTTGCTTCAGAAAAGTATGGACTTGGAGAACTGGGGTTTCTGCAGGCTGCTCAGTGGGGTGGGAGTTAGAGGAACAGTTACACAGGCCGTACTCTGTTTTACCTTACTCTTTGCATGAGCTACCCTTTGTCTAAAACCAGCAGGACACAGGCAGCCTCCACAGGCTCAGAGTAGATAGCAAAGGGTTAAGAATAATAGGTGGACCATTTTGTCATATCATTGCTAAATGACTCCTGTTCTTAACCATATATATGGTAGATATATGCACACAATAGAGGGAAGCCAGGAGGAGGAACAGAATAAATGGGAACAGCCCACACTAAGCAAAAGGAAAGAACTGTAAACATCACCTGATGTGGAAAAAGTAACTTGTATTGTCAAAGCTCATAGAATCCACAAACTGTATAGACCATGATCATGACAATTTGCCTTGTGAAGGTTAAAATGTGCTTGTGACTTTAACTAAGTATCACTATTCCATAATACTGTGAAATATGTGAAATTTATGTAATCACCTAATCTCAATTAAAGAAAAAAAAGTTAGAAAGGGATGGGTTAGGAGAGATGGGTGATAACGTTGTCAGACACTTTTACTCATACACTGTTTTGTAGAATGGGAACTTCTTTGCCCAACTACTTAAAAATAATAAAAAATGATAGGATTAGTAAAGCAAAAAAAAAAAAGAATAATAGGTGGAGAAGGGAATACCTTGGTAAAATGAAGAGAAGAATCCAGGAAGAGCCTGGCATTTCCAAGTGAGACTGTTTACAATATGATGTTTAAATCTGTGTACAAGCTGAGCATAAGTGGTTGCATACTTGCGTGACTGGCTCTCTATAAGGCTAAAGGGATGGGTAGTGAGGTGGAGATTGCTTGAGCTCAAGAGTTCAGGGCTAACCTGAGAAACATTAAGATCTTGTATAAAAAAAAACTCCACAGAAATAAAACTAACAACTATAGCAACAACAACAAAATCCAGTAACCCAGTTGTGTATTCAATGTGACTGTAAAGTGGTTCTGGCCTATGGCTAGAATAGCTTAGTTATAACATATGATGAAATTGCCTCTCTGGCTTTTCATGTTTGTAGGCAGCTTTCCTTCAAGAGACTGCACAGATAGGCCCTGTCTCTTTGCTGCCAGGAAAATTTATGCAGATCTTACATCATTTTCTTAAGGCGATAAGGAGGAGCTGGCCTCTAGAGACGTTAGCGTGATGAGATGCATGGCAGCTGCTAGGCTTAATTAAGATCATAAGCTGTCACACTGTTGGAATTAGTAGGTATCAAGTCTCTGCGGTTCATAGACATGGCCTCTGCTCTGTGTTGTCTGTCTGTCTCCAGGATGCGTAGGCAAATGAATCATGTCTTGGGCAAGCAGTTGTGAGCCAGAGAGGAGAAATGTTAGAGGGCAGTGTAGTCAGTGCATATTAAAGGTTCTAGTCATGATTTTCTAGAGCTTCCAGCCTGTTTGAAATGGTGGTGTTTGCTGTTGGATTAAAAGTGGGCCTGGAGTGGGCCCAAGAGGATTTCCCTAAATGTAGTCACCCTTGATACTCAAGTCATCTCTTAGTCTCTGGAGACATTTAAGCTTGAGTTTGATGGGAAAAACTAACATCTAGTTCAATTTTCACCTGACTAAGGTGCCAGCTTTGGAAGTGCACAGACTTTTTTTTTTAATGGAGACAAGGTTCTTCACAAATAGATAGCTCCTGATCACAGAAATAGCTTGTATAAGGCTTAAAGGACAATAGATTCTTATAACAGGGAATCTAGAAAGAAACTGTCTGCAAGACCTGAGGCTTCTGCAGATGACTCAGTGGGGAGGGAGTTGGAGGAACAGTCACACAGGCCACATAGAGCCAGATAATATGAATTCAGCGCTCCGCATCCTCTTCCACTATTTAACAAAGGTCATGATCTTCATACTGAGCCAGAAGGTTTGATGATTCAGATGACTGTGCTAGTATCTTGTTCCCTAGGGAAGAGAAGCACAGTACACTATGGGGAAGAGAAGGGAGGATACATTCAGTAATACTTGCAATGTACATTTTATCATTAGGTCTATATTTAACTAATGGAAGATTTTGGGGGGGGGGCAAGAATTAGGGCTTAAAAGAGCAGTAGGGTTTCTATTGTTACAAAATGGCAAGAAAATTATTTATCTTTCCCCCAGGAAATGCTTTTGTGATAACAGACATTTTTCATGTAAAAGATCTGTTTAATCTTTTTTTTTTAATCAGTCGTGGGGCTTGAACTCAGGGCTTAGGTACTGTCCCTGAGTATTTTCACTCAAGGCTAATGTGCTACCACTTTGAGCCACAGCTCCACTTCCAGTTTTCTGGTGGCTAATTAGAGATAAGAGACTCACAGACTTTCCTGCCCAGCCTGGATTTGAAATAGGATTCTTAGATCTCAGCCTCCTGAGTAGCTAAGATTACAGGCACGAGCCACTGGTACCCAGCTGTTTATAACATTCTTACTAGAAAGATATTTTGACCACAATTTTAATATTAAAATATGAATATAGAAGACTGGGGTCAGTAGGATTTTAAGCAAAAAGCATTCCACAGAACTATTTACTGGATTCGAATATTAACTGTCCACCAATTTACTTTTCAAGACAAAGAAGAAAGCTGGATATGGAGGTATATATATGCCTGTAATCCCAGCAATTGTGAATCTGAGGTAAGAGGGTAATAAATTCAAGGCCGGCCTATGCCACATAGTGAGACCGTTTAAAAGAAAAAAAAAAACAAAACCAACAGGACAAATAAGACTATGAAAAGAAGGGTTCTCAAGCCCAGAGACCTATACCTTTGAGTTAGGTCAGGTGGATGGGCTCTATGATATTCAGTTCAAAGTTCCATGGGAAAACCCAGGTTCATTGCTGGGAGCTTTCTTGCCCTGTCTCTCCAAGGCACCACACTGTATGTGGTATTGCTTATTAAGAATCACTTAAAATGATTGGGCTCCTGTTAAGATCAGTCTTGGAAGAAGGGGACAAGAATCCAAAGGCTTGGGAGGAAACACAGGAGCTCATCTTCCTTATTTCCTTACTCTTGAGGGTTTAGAGTGTGAAGGAGGGTGAGGGAGGGTAGGTACACACAGAACACAAAACCATAACTACCAGACTTTCTTCGTAAGGGTGTTTTAGCTTTGAACTTCAAGCAACAACATGGCTTTCTTTCTCATGGGGCTGATACAGCCCTTGATTCCATGCAGATTTACTTGGTTAAACTGGCTTTGTGACATGAGAATTAAATGGCCCCTTATTTAGAAAAATGATTTAGAAGCTGTTATCTTATTTTTACAGATGAAGAAAATGAGGCAGAATTCCAATACCAAAGCTCTTAATAATTACTTTATAGTCCCAGGAGTAGTTGCTTGTGCTAGCCACAAAAGAGTCACCTGGATTTGAGATGAATTGCTTTCAAATGCTAAATTCTGTGAACCGGTGGTGACATAGTTGGGACTGTACATATGTGCAGGCTTACTCACATATCTGCAGTTTGGTCTACTGGACTCAAGTGGAATGATTCTTGTCTTCTTCATGTGGTCCCTCGCTCTGCAGCGGGTTAGTATGAGCTCTCTTTAGGGTGGTCTGAGGCTTTCATAGAGCAACTCGAGAGTGCAAACCAGCTAACATCGTTTAAGCTTCAGCTTCAGTCACATTTTCTAATGCTTCATTGATCAAGTCCCACGACCAAGATTTGACTCTTGGGTTTGAGAAATAGACACTACATTTCCATGCACAGAAATGTAAAATATTTGGCCACTTTTCCTAGCCTACTGTGATTGGCTACTTTTTTGTTCCTCTGTAGATGACCATTGTCTTAGTGATTTATAAATTTTCTTCATATATTACATATATTCAAACTAAGTTTTAAATATGAAATATTTTCCCATTTGATGATTTAGCCTCTTTTATGTAATACTCTAAAGTTGTAAAGAAGTTTTGGGTATTTTCTGTAATCAAATATGCCAATGTTTTCTTGTGGGACCTTGAGCATGTACATGCTTTTGAGTGAGCTGACTATAAAGAAGCCTGATCATGTTTAATTTTTATTTTCACTCACAGAATGCAGTAGAGAGCCTAGCACTTACTGTCTACTGAATGAGCTAATCTACCAAAGAACGGTCTTACTTATTTTTAACCTTTTGTTACTACATCAGTGCGGCATAAAGCTATTATGTACTACGCATTGTGCTAATTGTTAGAGATGAGCAAAATAGAGTTCTCTGCTGGTGTTTAGAATGGAGCATAATTTTCATTAGTAGAACCAATTAGACATCAGTTCAGATTTCATCTTTTTATTGTGCGAGAATATTCTAATGAACAGGTTCAATGTTTAGTGTTTTAAATTTTTTTGTAATTTGTTTTAGACTAGGAAGCAGAATATAAATACCTTCCTTCGATACTTAAAGTACGTAAGACAGCACTGATATAATAATAATAATAATAAAGTCAGCTTTCTCCTTCACATGCTATAATTGTATACCTGCAGGAAAAATTAGATTTCTTTTGTCAATCTCATTTTAGCAAATACCTCAGTCCTGAGTTTCTTTCATTGTAGGTTCAGTCTGTTGGTTTGTTCCTCTTATAGTTCTCAGAAGGTTATTACTATGAGTGATTCTTGGTTATTTTCTTTTTTGTGCAAGTCAATCAAATTTCCTTCTCTATAGGACCTGAGGAACAGGGCGGTAAGGAGCTGGAATATTTTTCAGGTTGTCTTGGCGGGTGTGGGTAAAGCTCTTCGGGGCAGCATAGGATAATGAGTAATTTGGAGGGTGACTGAGTCAAGAGAAGACCAGGGAATGAGAGCACTCCCACACTAGACTGATACTGGATAAGCATGGCTCAATTAGAGAGTATCCTTCTGCATTAGTTCTATCATTGCTGAGAAGATGCCTGAGAAAACACAGGCATAATGGGTATATTTTAGCTCATGATTCCAGAGGTTTTTTTTTAACTCTTTAATCCCTGGCTCTATTGATTCTGGCTCTATGGTGAGCAGAATATCATGGCATCAGGAACATCTGGCAGAGGCTACTCACATCCTGATGGACAGGACACAGAGAAAGTTGGACAGGACCTGGGACCAGTTATAACCTTCAAAAGTGCTTCTTCTCTTCCCTGTGGTCTATTCCAGCATTGTCCGACTTCTTAAGGTCCCTCATGTTCTAGCTGAAGTCCCAGCACATACACATGGGCCTTTGGGCACATTTCTTACCCAAACCATTATACCTTCTCTTGGGAGAAAGTAGATGGGAGAGTTTATTCACCTCAGGTTTAGGGCTACCTATGGGATAGGCAGAACTCATTTCTGAGTAATTCTATTGTCCTTGTCTTGTATCCTTGCCCTAGTTTCTTCAAGGCTCCAGGATTCTCCAAGTGCCACCTCCCAGGTTTATAAATTTCCCAAATTCTCTCACAGTACATATTGGTCATTTATTTAACACCACTCTAGAGGGAGATCAGAACTCATGTATTGGCTTTACCACTAAGCTTTGTGTGACTTCTGACCAATGTCTTTTCTCTAAGCCTTTATAAAGTGACCCTCATACCAGAAAACCTCTGAAGTCCTTTCCATTGTAGACAGTTCTTAATTGGATGGTATTTCTCCTCCTTTAAATTCAGCCCCTCCCAAAATGGGGTTTGAATGTAAACATATTCAATAAACTTTCACTGCATGGCTGCTCTGTCTAATTCTAGGTCACAACAACAACCAAGAATTCCCATCAGTTGGCCAAGCTTAATTCTAAGTAGAACGATTATTTAGTCTGAATGGAAATTTTCTGGCACTTGAAGATAGGGAGAAGATGTTACCCTCTTTAGTAGACAGACCAGGGCCCCCTCTGTCTGGGAAGTAAGGGTGAAGAAGTGAACAAGCCCTTGGGGGGAACTGGGCTGGCACAAGTCCTAGGTGAAAACAGTTTGCTGTTGGAGATGCAACTCAGTCACATCCAGAATGCCCTTTCCTGAGCTCTCAACTCACAGCTATTCATCACAAAAGTTAATCATTCCCTTTGTTCTTCCAAGTTTTGTGTACTTTGTTATCTTCTTGTTAATTGGCCTGTACTTTCTTATAATGAACTTGGAGAATGAAGCTATTGTTCAGAGACTTAATTATATACCTTAAAGCACCACAGAGGACAATTTTTTTTAAAAAAAGATAAAAATGCTGGAAACAAGTCTGGGAACTAGATTTCTTCAAGGGAGACAGAAAAGTAGAAAAGAGACCAAAAATACTTTACCATAGGATTGGCATAGAGAAACAATGCCAAGAGGTCTTAGGACTCCAAAATACAAATTAATGTCAACTCTAGGATGGATTTTTAAAAATTCCAGAAATGATTCCTAGTAAGTATTTATTCATATTTTAAAAACTTGCACCCAAAAACCTATTCTTTCAGACAGGGTTCTATTGTAGCTTTCTTGCTTTGCCTCAGTAACTACAATAGTCATTTTAGATTAAATATCCATAGACCTTCTTCCCACTACATTAGTAAAGTCTGATGGAATTTACATTCTTTATTCCATAGTGTCTTGTAGTTTTCTCTCATAGTACCTATCATGCTACCCAAGTGTGATTGATTTCCCACTACTGTCTTTCATATTTGCTTATAAGCTATGGGAAGGTTGAATCACATCTGTTTCATTCATTTCTCTGTCTCTAGGGCCTATTGCTATATCTAGCACATGGAAGGTACTCAATAAATTTGTCTAGTAAATGGATGAATGGACATAAAAATGGCACAATGTTCTTCAGAGAAATTTCCTTTTCTAGGCAGCTGTTTCAAATAACTAAAGTAAAGGTCAAACCGACAAACTATGCTGCATAGCTTTTGGATTGTCTATATTTTTCTGGCTCATTGCCAGGGCCTTGATTCCACAAATGCTTTTGACGAGTACCCATTCAATTCATTGTTAGGACCCGGATTGCTAAAGTGCTTTCTTTTCTTCTTCTTTTTTTAAAATACTTTTTTTATTGTAAAAATAGAGGATAGAGGGGTTACAGTTACATGAGTAAGGTAATAAGTACATTTCCTACTGAGCGTAGTTACCTCCTCCTTTTTTATCCCCTACCATCCCTTCCCTCCCAACCTCCCCGACTCCTCTCTCCCCTTCCCCCACAAGTTGTAAAGTTTATTTTCAACATAGTGTCTTGTACATCTCATTGTTACAATAGGTCAACCTGTATCCCTATTTAAGTATTTTGTTTTTTCCCTTCCGCTCCCCAAATTAGAAAAGTGTATATATAAGATGCAGGGCACCAGAATCAAATACAGTGAAAACAAGGATTATACCATGGGGGAGGAACATACAAAGCAACAACAAAAAAATCACATGGTACATTTTAAATGGTTAGAAACAATAGCAAGCAAGAAAAAAATATTTGTGTCCCTATCTTGGGGCTCATTTTGCTTAACATCATCTTATATGGTCATATGTACATAGCTTTTGGCCTTTTCTGCTTGTCCTAGACATATACTAGTTATTGCAAATAACGGAAACCATGGATTACTTCACTTAATATAATTTTTTCCAAGTCTTTCCATAAAGTGCTTTTTGTCAAGTAAAAACAAATTGCCATTCTAGATATTGAAAACTTTAAGGTATCTACTTCTGTCATCAGAATGACCATGAACACCTTCAAAAAATGTAAATGACTTCCCAAGCACCATGAACACAGTTATTCAAAAGATACGATGTATTACTGCAAACACATAATAGTGAAACTCCACCAAGTACAATTATAAGGTAACAAAAAGCACATGGGAATCGACTCACTATGTAATGTTTTAACCTGATTTTTCTTCTTAGCTTGCCAGTGTTTCAAGATCAGGGAGCTAAGTTAATTAGAACTTGACTATCTGCAGCTGTGCTGAACTTGGATATGGAAAAAAGCGGATTAATTGGAACAAGCGAGTTGTGCTTCAGTGGAATGTATTTTAATTGATATGTGTGTTTAAACTTTCTTTTTTACCTGCTAAAAAATGAGTAAAAATGGAAGATCTTTGAGGTTTTATAAGTTTTCAATTAAGCTAAATCTTTTTCTTTCTAAATGAATCTAATGTGGAGCTTAAACATGTGTGTGTGTGTGTGTGTGTGTCTGTGTGTGTGTGTGTGTGTGTGTGTGTAAGAGAGAGAGAGAGAGAAAGAGAGAAAGAGAACCAAACAGAAAGAAAGATGAAAGTTGAGTGGCTCCGCAAGAGTATGTATGTATGTGAGTTAATCTCACCTCTTTTACTCTCAGAAACTTCTAGAATGCTGCTGTGGTTTAATGTTTCCCACAGACTCCTATGAGGACTTGGTCTCCAGCTGGTGGAACCATTTTGGGAGGTTCTAGAAACCTGTCCCTGGCCTCTTGCAGCTTCTCTCTGTGCTTCCTGCCTGCCATGAGGTGAAGAAGCGCTTTGGTCACACATCTCACCACTATAACGTTCTTACCAAGCACATTGGGCCAAGTAACTATGGACTGAACCCTCTGAAACTGTGCGCCAATGGGTCCTTCCTCTTTTAAGTTGTTTCTGTCATGTATTTGATCACAAAGTATGGCAAGCACAAATACCTTTTCAGAAAAATAAATAATAGTTTCTTGAAATGCAGTTTGAAAGACATGGCTCTGTGTTTAAGTTCTACTTCTCCTGGGTGGTAATTCTGGTCTCAAATCATTTCCATCTCTAAACTTTTAAAAATATTTTCATGTCTTCGTGAATCATCATTTTAAAAAGCAGTATTAAATCCCAAAAGTTCAAATGCAAAAACAAGAGTTAAATAATTCTGAATTCACTACAAAGATTTGCTGAGAAACAACACTGGGAAGAGTTCCATGTGCAGTCTAGCACACAGAAAACTCAGTGAGAGAGGCAACCGAGAGCATTGTTAATCAACAGTTATGATGTAAAGTATCTGTTAGCCTGGCAGACGCTGTACCATATAGACATATAAACAAGAATTAACCTCCTGTAAGATATGGTGAAGTACTTAAAAGATCTTTACTACAGAATAGTAGTATTAATCCCCAAATATATAGGATGCATGAAATTTAATATTCATCTTAGAAAACTTTTGCCCTTAATGATAGAAATGAAAATGAGACTAATTAGTGTATTTAGTCAGAGGCCCTCAGTCTACAAATATGCCGGGGGTGGGGGAGGAGGGGAAGGTTCAGTAGTAGTCCCCAGTAGGATTTGGAGTATATAAGAAAAGGTGTTAGGTACAGTAATGGATAATGGTATGAGCCTTTATTATCAGGAAAACGTTCCTTACACCAGAGTTTTTGAGTAGAAGTCAGTGGTGCCAAGAGTGAAGAAAAGCATTCCAGTAGAGTTTCTTTTGAGCCAGTAAAGGGCATGGAGTATTTAAAGACCAGTGAACATTTGAATCCCACCTAGGCCTTTGATAGTAGATCAAACAATATACATCAAACAAACCACTAAAGCTTTCAAGCCTCCATATATAAAATGGATACAATGGTGTATACACAGAGAACGGTTGGGAGACTATACAGGGCATTAAATAACATGGCATTAGATTACTTGAATCATTTACAAAGCTCTTTGAGACTCTTGGTTGGGCCCTCATCACCCAACGCATTTGATAGGTCTAGTCTTTAATCATTTTATACAGACTACAAACTCAACCATCACCACAGCTAGAACACATTTTCTATCCTTGATATTTCCATATTTAGAGAGGAGAGAATAGGCAAGTTCCATTTGCTTATGTTAAAAACTTAAGAAATCAGAAATCAGAAGAGAGAGACAGGGGGAGGGAGAAGGGAAGGTATACAGAGGAGGTAAATGTGGTGTGTGGGGAGGGGGAGAAGAAATACTGAGAAGATACAATAAGAGGATTTTTTTTTCTTTTCCTTTTCTCTGATTTTTCTCTTGTGGTATTAGAGATTGAACCCAATGTCTCTTACATTGTAAGCAACTGTCCTACTACTGAGACGTAACCTCAGCCTGGATTATTTTCTTTTTTTCTTCCTTCCTCCCTCCCGTAGTCCCTCCCACCCTTCTTTCCTTTCCTTTTCTTTCCTTTCTTTTCCTTTCCTTTCGCTTCCTTCTTCCTCCTTTTTCTTTCCTCTTTCTTCCTTCTTTCTTTCCTTCCTTTCTTCTTCTTCCTTTCTTTCCCCTCTCTTTCCTTTCTTCCTTCCCTCTTTCTTTCATTCCCTTCTTTCTTTCTCTCTCCTTCCTCCTTTCCTTTCTTTCATCTTCTCTTTTCTTTTATAGCACTTAAAAATAGTCTACATAAGTTAGACAAAGGAGGATTTCAGTGTTACATTTCTGCATGTGTCTACAATACATTCTAGTCAATCTCACCCCATTGATCACTATCTATTTTCCCTATCCAAAATAATTTTAACAAGTTTCCTTGTTTTATCTTTAGACTTGAAAAAAATCTGGATTTTCTTATTATAGTGTGCTTCATCATTTATTGAATAAATGCTAGACATCAGAAAGGATTTCTTTTAGTAGTTGGGGGTAAGCTTTGGAGCTCTATCAGAAAACAGAATAATGAGAAATTGAATACAGTCATTGGTTATTTATAGAACACAGTGCATGGCAAATTATATATTGCAGCTTATTTAATTTTACTGAAAGAAGGTCTTATGAAATATCATTACTAAATAATAATGTGATATTTATTATATTGTTACTTAAGTAATAATGCAATGTTTATATTATTTATTATATACTATATATTAAATATTTTATGACAGGTCTTGTTAGCACCATTTTTTTAAAGATAAGGAAAATGAGACTCAGAGGAAAATGAAGACATTACTTAGTGACGATTTCTCTATTTTCTTTAGAAATTTGGTGTTGATCTGGGCAAATTATTCGACAGGGAAACTATAAATTTAGCAAAGTTGATATGCTTTTTTAGAATGCTTTATTTTGTCTGTGCAACATTGGCATCTGTTAAGTGAATAACTAATAATGATTATTATAATAACTAATTATAATGCCGTTAACATTCAACTCAACAAACATTAACTGGGTACTTAACCATGACTCAGACAATATAGTGGGCAATAGATATGGCTGGTTTGGAGGTGAATAACAGGCAGTCCCTGGTAAGCTAGGTACTCATTGGGGCAGGGGACGGATGAAGGGCTAGGTGATAGAGGGACTTAATACCTTGATGAGGAGTTTTGGCTTTTGTTCATTGGAAGACAGGCCCATTGTCAGAATGTTTTTTAAAAGACTTTCCACAGAACTCTCTTTAGATAAGGTTTTAGACCAGATGTCCCACCCTATGAAACCAGATTAATCAGCTTCTTCATACATTTTTCTTCCTGTTTCCTTTCAGGGTTAGTGGAAGGTGCCATGGACCTGATCTTGATCAATTCCCTACCTCTTGTATCCGATGCTGAAACATCCCTCACCTGCATTGCCTCTGGATGGCACCCCCACGAGCCCATCACCATAGGGAGAGACTTTGAAGCCTTGATGAATCAGCACCAAGATCCACTGGAAGTTACTCAAGATGTGACCAGAGAATGGGCTAAAAAAGTTGTCTGGAAGAGAGAAAAAGCTAGTAAGATCAATGGTGCCTACTTCTGTGAAGGGCGAGTTCGAGGACAGTCCATAAAGATACGGACCATGAAGATGCGTCAGCAAGGTAACACATCCCTAAGCTATGGGGAGATGTGTCCTACTGGGGCATACTCACACATTTTGTTTTGGCATTTGCTCCCTTAGAGGCTACAGGAGATCCTGTGTATAGAGCTTGAAGACCTTGTCTATCTCTTCCTAAGTGTTGCTATATCTTCTACATAGAATAAAAAGACCATTCAGTCCAGCTCCCTCACTAGAACCGACCATGCAGTCCAAATAGTCAAGTTACTAGGCATTGTGCTGTTCATAACATTAAATTAAATATATCACATGTTCTACTTTAGGACATTTATAAAAATATGATTGTTTGCGAATAATTAGATATTTTGAAATTTGATATTTTTCATTTGATACTTTGTGTGGTTTGACATTAAATATATTAACAGAAATTAATATATTCAAAAATGAGCAATACCTTAAAAATAACAATAAGCTGGGCTCTGGTGGCTCACACCTATAATCTTAGCTACTCAAGAGGCTGAGATCTGAGAATCCAGTTCAAAGCCAGCCTGGACAAGAAAGTTTGTGAGACTCTTATCTTGAATTAACCACCATTAAACTAGAAGTAGAGATGTGGCTCAGAGTGGTAGAGCACTAACCTTGAGCAAAAAAGCTCAGGGACAGTACTCAGGCCCTGAGTTCAAGCCCATGACCAATAATAATAATAATAATAACCATAAAATATATTTATTAATTCAAAAGTGCAACATCTATCAGTAACTCAACTTAAATGTTGGATTTTATCTTATTATTGTATCTTTATTATGACAGTACATCATCTGCGTCAGTTAATTAATAACTAATTAATATATTATGTGATAGTTTTGTTTAACATAAGCAAAAACCACAGTGATATATGGTTTGAGAACATGAGATTTGTGGTTTGAAAGTCATCATCTGACTCAACTAGATGTCTTGATTAGCCTTGCTGGTGTTGGTTAGTAATGGGTTTACCAGGTGGGCCTGAGCTGGGGCCACTTCACTCAATTCCATATGTCTGTTATCCTAATACAAGCTAACCTAGATATGCTCTCATGGAGATGGCAAAGCATAGAGGTCAAAAGCATAGAGATCATAAAATTGAGGCTTAGAATTGTACACGATTACTGTTGCCTCATAAATAGTTGATCTCAGAGTCAGGGTGAACAGAAACTACACATCTGAGAGTTTAGGACCTTATTTATTTATTATTATTATTATTTTGTCAGTCATGGGGCTTGACCTCTGGGCCTGGGTGCTGTCCCTTAACTCTTCAGCTCAAGGCAAGCACTCTACCTGTTGAGCCACAGCGCTACTTCCTTGGGACCTTTTTAACAGGATTATTTTGGGAAAGAAACCACGATTTCATTGTGGCAGTTGAGTACAAAAGTCTTACTCAGAAAAGAGTAGAATTATGAGACTCCTCTAAAAGATTACGTCTTGCTACCATACCACAAGGAAAGGATGTTACTGAGTTCTTCTCCTAAAATAAGAGGAGGTGTGAGGTAAATCTTTTGGTCAACTCTTTCATGTGATGGCAGGTGAAGGAGCTGGAATTGCAAATATTATTTAAGGATTGTGTGCTAAGGCTCCCAGCTCCATATAGGCAGGTAGATTTCTGGATGCTATCTTCTGGGAGGAAGGTACAGAATTCCAGCCATGATGACCTCTTTTTTGTCCCACTGGAATGATATGGCCCCTCACCTATCACCCATTTTGGGTGATTTATGCCTAAGGTAAAGGAATGTAATCACAAAGGCTCAGAAATTATTGTGTCATGAAATGATATTGTGATCTCTTGAGGAATTTGATTTTTAATTATAAAGCTGATTCAGGGAACTGGTGCTGTGGCTCAAAGTGGTAGAGCACTAGCTTTAAGCAAAAGAGCTGTGGGAGAGTGCCCAGGCCCTGAATCCAAGCACCATGATCAACAAAACAAAACTGATTTAGGTAAGTAGTACACCATTGCTCTAATTTGCAGTTTGTTTGCTCCTTCCTTCCTTCCTGCTTTCCTTCCTTGCTTCCTTCCTTCCTTCCTTCCTTCCTTCCTTCCTTCCTTGTTCTTTCCTTTCTTTGTTGTGAACGCAGAGCCTGGGCCCTGTCTTTAGTTTTTTCATTCAAAGCTCCCACTTTACCACTAAAATCATAGCTTCATTTCTGGCTTTTGGGTGACTAATCGGAGATAAGAGTCTTATGGACTTTCTTGCCTGGCCTGGTTTTGAACCATGATCTTCAGATCTCAGCCTCTTGAGTAACTAGCATTATAGTCTTGAGCCACCAATGCCCAGCTAATTGGAAGTTTCCTATAGAAGAATCTGCAGGATATTTTAGATAAGTGTTTCTCAAAGCAGATTATGTTTATAAACCTTGTCTATAAATCTCTGATTGGGTGAATTGTTGTTGGGGTGGGTCCTGAGAATCTATCAAAGTGTCACCTTGTCATACCATGGTGGAGTTCACAGTTAGCTGCTATCTAAGATTCAGTTAAAAAAAATCATTGAATTTGCTAGCAGTAGTAAAAGATTTTAAAGCAACAAGCTCATTTTAAGGTCCAAAGTGATAAAATCATTATTCACTACTTATAAAGAAAAGTATTTTCTTAACAATTCTTTCTCTGATTTGAGCACTGGATTTATAAAGTACAATCATTTCATTTGAAACCCTAAAATGTAGCCTAGGACACAGAAAAAAAGAGGTGGGAGTAGAAACCAGCCAGAATGGGTTTGAGTATAGCTCTGTACTGAATAGTCTGATGTAGTGTAAGTTACTTAATTGAAGTCATTTTTTTCTTCATTGGAACAGGATGGAGATACAGTTTTCTACCAGTACATTTGAGAGTCAATGAGGTACTTAAGGACTGCAGTGAATGTTCTGCAACCACCACTATGATAGTCCTTTGGAATAATAACTTAGTAGACCTATTCATTTTAAATATCATATATTTCTGAGGTTTATACAAATTAGGAAAATAACAAGCACATTTTCCTCTGTATTTGAACAATAACAACATATTCGGTTAGAGAAATGGTTTGCATTTTCTTGTTGACCATCCAGCTGGGGAAACATAGCTTGAGGAGAAGGATTATCCATTATGGTGAACCAGAAAGACCTCCAAAATTATGTCTTTATGATGGCATTAATCGTGTAGTCAAACATCAGGGAATCTCAGAGATGCCTGCCCAGGACACAGCAGGATAGAACAAACATCACTCTATTCCTGCTTGTTGCTGACTCGTACTTCTGGGAAGGAAGTGGAAAATCCATTTGAGGTGTGCCAAAGCACAGCTGAAATTGGCTCACACACCTCAAATAACCAAACTGTTGTTTTTTTTTATCAATGGCATCATCTAACACGATCAACAGCAATGTGTTCAAACCTCAATGGGAATTTCATTTGGGAGTAGTGAGTTATGAAGTTTGAAACATTCTCAGATCCAAAAATATGTTTCAGAATGATTCATCAAAGACATGTAGGTTTTGATTTCTTCGTGGTTCACTAAGAAATAGCTTTACATTAGAATATGATACTGCCCAAATGTGACTTGTTAGTAAAGAGGAGCCATCTGTAGGTACATAACACAGATGTTATATAGCTATGTTCTAGTTCTTCATGTTAAAAGCATGACGAAAAATAGGAAAAACTGAAACCAGAAGCTTTTGTTTATCTTTTCCATCCTACAATTATTCTTGAATCTCTATATTTGTAGACTGGAGAGTCCAAGATGTTAACATTTCCTGAATACTTAGTATCTGACATCTCCCCTGGCAACTCTACATACACTGCTGTCTCTAATCAGTCTTTACTAAATGTGTATCAGGTGAGCATTCCTAAGACCCATCCATAGACGGGGCCTATCACTCTTGTAATAGTTGCTGTCACTCATAGTGAGTGTTAGACATGGGAGAATGAATTCACACCTGAATCCCACAGGCTAGGCTCCATCCACCAGCCTGTACTACCTTTAAAACAAGATGCAGCCCTGTTCTCCTGGAATGATCTGTCTAGTAGAGGCAAACACCACTTGTAAGGGCATTTAGAGAGTAGCCATGAAGCCAGCTACCCTGTGTTCTAGGGGTTGTAGGGTCCACAGAGACCTCCTAGATGGAGACTGATAAAAGGCTAGGAGCTGGTGAGGCCTAGTGGAAAGAGAAGAGGAAACTCATGATTTGGATAGGAGAGCTAGGGATGTGGGCTTGGAAACTGGTCTGGAGAGAAGATGCTATGGAATGAATGTGGAGGTCTTCCGTTTGTGCTTCAACTTTCAGATGAACTCACTGTTAGGAGGCTTTAAGTAAGGCGCTTTGTCATCTATAACTCTATCCCCATTTCAGGAAACTGTGGATATGCTGTCTTGATGGGACTGTAGTGACAGCTACAAAATAGTGACATAAAAACACATTATTGCTGTGCGCCAGTGGCTCACGCCTGTAATCCTAGCTACTCAGGAGGTTGAGATCTGAGGATCATGGTTCAAAGCCAGCCCGGGCAGGAAAGTCCATGAGACTCTCATCTCCAATAAACCACTAGAAAACCACTAGTGGCACTGTAGCTCAAGTGGTAGAGCACTCATTTTTAGCTGAAGAGCTGAGGGACAGTGCCCAGGCCCAGAGTTCAAGCCCCATGACCGACAACACACACACACACACACACACACACACACACACACACACACACACACACATTATTACCCTGAGTACATATCTGACATTAAATTCAAGGAGACAACAGAAATTTAGCACAATTGTTTTCATCCATGAGAAACATCTGTAAAATTTTAACTACTGTCTACTTTCTTTCTCTAGACCTTGAAGAATAAGTGAATTCTGTTCTTCAAGTTCTTAATCCATCCCAATAAATTTAAGCAAGTCATATTCCAACCTAGGCTTTGGCAATATGAATATAAAATGACATGGGTGGAGAATTAAAGCTTTGAGTGCTAATGTTAGGTAATCCATGAGACACCATTCCTTCTCACACCCAGCCAGGTTCCATGGTTCAAATCCTAACTCTTTCAGTGCTTGTGTGATCTTACTATTTGGATGAACTTAAGCATTTTGTACTTTTATTTTTTTTACTTCACATTTGTAAAATCTGGCTAATGATAATACTTATAGAGATACTATGAAAATTAAATCTAAGTGAAGTGCTTGAAATACTGCTTAGTCCCTTAGTAGACACTACTATTTATGATCTAGTTAAGTCACTTGACATTACTACAAGTGCACCAAATACAAGCCCAGCTCAAGTGTCATCAGGAAGGCCAAGGTAGGATATAAAGTTAGAGCGTCTTCATTTAAAAGATCATCAGCAGAAGATGATCAACCTAGAGACATTAACGTAGGAGGTAATAGAGTAGGTAGCAGTTAAACTCTGCTGTGACCATGTCCCTATAAAAACAGGGAGCTTACAAGGTTGTGAAGTCTGAAATAATAAAAGAGCCAGAGCATAGGGGAAAAAGCTACATTGGAATTGAGCCTGCTGAGGAATCTCAGTTCCTTTCCAGAATACAATGCTGAGTGAGAAGTCCCACGGTCAACTGAACAACCTTCACAACAAAGGGACCATAAAAATATAAACAAACCACATAGAAAGTAACAAGAACAGAAATGATCAGAAACAAAAAAGTTCTCATAGGAACCTAAGAGACAAGAACTTTACACACACACACACACACACACACACACACACACATGCACACACAACACACACACGCACACACAACACACACACGCACACGCACATGCACACACACACACGCACACGCACATGCACACACACACACGCACGCACGCACACGCACACAGAGTGGCTGAATGAGGCATCTTGTCAGTGTGAGAAGGAACTCCATGTTGCCATCTTGCTACACACACATACTTTGTCTAGCTTTAGCTTGCCGACCTTCCCTGCAAGGTTTATAGGACAGATATCAGCATAGCCATGTGGTCATTTATTTCTCTTTGGAAAGGATACTGCAAGTCCCTGGAGGGGGGGGGGTCAACATTCATTCACTTAATATTCTTAACAACTTAGATGGCAGATTTTACTTCTAAATTACAACAAGGACACTGAAATTCCCAGAGGTAAAGTAACTCACTCAAAATGGTCCAGTGGGTGGCAGAGATTCAAGCCCTGGCTGTTTGATTCTGTTGCTCATGCTCCCTCTGAATTTGCCCCATGCTATCTTTCTGTATTCACATACATGGCACACAAGGAGTCCTGACAGGGCACCATGCCCAAGTAAGCAGGGACAGCCTACAGAAAACAAGTCAACAGCCCAAAGCCCAGGTCCTTCCAAAAGTGGTTTAGAAGCATCTTCTGCCCTTCTAGGGTAGCTGTCTAAGCCAGAAGTACGCAGAGCCCTTGATACATTTCTCTCAAGTCCCTTATGCAAAAGACACAGATAAAATAAGAACCTATGTACGGTGATCAGGTGAGTCATTCCAAGTGTTTCAGAAGGAGTGACTCAAAGCTCAGTCCTGGGCTGAACCTTTACAAGAATTCATATCGTAGGGTGCAGGGTAGTTTGCAATTAATTTCGAAGTTACGGCATTTATAGTCAGAGAATTTGTTTTTCATGGAGATAGATTCTGTGTGTGACCTACTAGGGAGGCGATATGCTTGAAAATAACATGTGCCATACAAATAGATGCAGGGCTCCATGAATAGTCAACAGATCTTTAGTGGTATTATGTAAACATTCTACAATTTTTCTCGGTAGCTTTCAGTCTGAGTGATCACTCTGTTTCTGAAATTTTCTGCTATGCTTATAGATTTTTTTCAGTTTCTCCTTTACTCCTGGTAGTTTTTATCCATGGGTTTTGAAGCTCTGTTGTACATGTACTTATTCAGGATTATTATCTCTTCCTGAACAAGAAATGTGAATAAAATATTCTAATGAAAATTTCACTAGATGGTAGATACTTACTTCTTTTTATCATGTAATGATTATTTTTATCCCTAAAAGATTTTAGCTTTAGAAAATACATAAAACAGTTTCTTTTAGTTTAGTGCCTTAATTCTCAAGTTGATGTGCCATTTTCTTTAATATGGTTACGATGTAGTCTTCAAAAACTGTTCATGGTTTCATTCACTTTGTGAGTCTATCCCTGCACCCTTCCCCACCTTGACCTTTCCAGGAGAAACAAAGGTTTAGTAGGATGTCGTTCAGGGAAAATGACAGGCAGCCATTTCAATATTTCAATATATATTGCTCATGTCCTCTGTCCTCTTATTCTGCCTTTTCTGTACCTTGGTTTTCTTTAGACCTATTAGTTCTCATCTTCGTCATTTTCAAATTTTTGTTCTCTCCTGCCCTTCATATTTAGGAAATTTGTATATATTGTTTCTGTCTGTCTGTCTGTCTGTCTGTCTATCTCTATCTCTCTCATTCTCTCTCAATACGGGGGCCAAAAGCATGCTAAGCAAGTACTCTCCTACTTTATCCATGTCTCCAGGCCTTTACATTTTTGTTTATTTTTTAAATAGGGCCTTATGTTTTTCCCTGGGACTAACCTTGGTACCATATTTGACTTTGTTTCCTATTCTTTGAATGGTAATTCTTCCATGGTTAACAGTTGACTTAACTTTAAAAAGCACTAGGTTAATTTTTTTTATTCCACAGAGAGTGATGTTTTGCATATTATGATATAAATTAAATGAATTCAGAAACTGTTTCTTCTGGGAGAATGTTAAAAGAGTTTACTCATAAACCAAGGGACTCAGACAATGTTGCATTCCAGGCATGGCACAGAGATAGAAGCTCCCAATCACTTGACTTCTGATTTTATAAGTCAGAGAATAACTCACTGTTTCCTCCTGGTATTTCCCAATTCCCATAACTATGTCAGCTTGTGCATTTTGAATGGTAGAAGGTAAAATATTAGGTTCCTACATTGTCTTAATTCTTCAATTTTCCAACATTTATACTATCAGTAAGTCAAGCACTGTGCTCATTCCATTTGGGATATGCTTGGAACATTCTAAAACAATTAAAATTATTTTGAGCAACAAAAACTGTCACACAAAGGACCAAGGGAAAAGAGAGTTGGCAGATGCTTTTTTCTTTTCTACTTTGAGGAAACTTTGTATTGAAGAAAGATGGAAGCTTCATAGATACTATGGCTTGTAGTTAATATCAAGATCTAGTTTGAAAGCCGGGCGCTGGTGGCTCACGCCTGTAATCCTAGCTACTCAGGAGGCTGAGATCTGAGGATCGCGGTTCAAAGCCAGCCCGGGCAGGAGAG
>NW_012267269.1:11223947-11233266 GCF_000151885.1 Dipodomys ordii
CCGACAAAAAAAAAAAAAAGATCTAGTTTGATAATAGATGTTAATCAGCATAAAACCCCCATTTCCCCATACAATTGAATAGAAAATTGCATTAATATACAATGTATGCACATGTGCCTTTTATAGAAGAAATGACCTTTTTTTCTGATTCTTAAGGGGTACATAACTTTAAGCTCTAAAAGCCACCATCGTTTTTCATAGTGGATAAACCAAATGACTTCTGGCAAATTCTGGTATTAAAACTCCTGGGAAATGCTGGCTCTCATCTTTTGAAGCCCCACATTAGTTGCTCCTTGGAAACACAAGTGACTTCATTTTTTTTCTCTCTCTCTGTTTTTTTTAAGCTTCCTTCCTTCCAGCTACGTTAACTATGACTGTGGATAGAGGTGATAATGTGAATATATCTTTCAAAAAGGTGTTAATTAAAGAAGAAGATGCAGTGATTTACAAAAATGGTGAGTTTGTTTTATTTTGTTCCATCACTCTGGTGTGAAGTATGTGTGAGGTCTTTATCCTAGTTAAGTTAATGGGCAGGTGTTTGAAGTAAAGCCGTTACCATGCAAGTCCATTGAGTTCTGTCTGTGACAGATATGTATGTGTTTGGTTATTTAGTAAAAATAAATTTAAATAGGGATTTAAATGTACACATGCCACACACGTTATATGTTCATAAATGTACATGGCGTATATATAGGCAATACATGCCCATCGTGGGAAGTTTTCTGATTGTGAGGACAAAGAAAGAAATGGGGTTCGAGTGCAACTTATGGTTCTGTACTTTTCCCTCCGACCAGGTTCCTTCATCCATTCAGTGCCCCGGCATGAAGTACCTGATATTTTAGAAGTGCACCTGCCTCATGCTCAGCCCCAGGACGCTGGAGTGTACTCAGCTCGGTACATAGGAGGAAACCTCTTCACCTCGGCTTTCACCAGGCTGATAGTCCGGAGTAAGTGACTGAGAGGCTGCCGTCTGTGGTGGTGTTGTTAGGCGTTTTAGTTGCAAGTAGCAGAAACTGACTTGAGATGCTTCAACAAAAACCAGGGATTAGTTGGAAAGACACTAAGGACTCGGGAAATTGATGGAAAAACCAACAAGCAAGTTCCAGAAGAGATAGAATCCAGGGAAGAACTGAAGAAAGGGGTGACATTGTCTTAAAGGGGTAACATTGTCCAAGAAGCATTGTACTTATAACCTGACTTAGGGAATCGTAACCCTTTTGTACACCTATTTAATAATAATAATCAAAAATAAATTAAAAAATGTAAAACTCAAAAAGATTCAGGCCCAGTTCTAAATACTTGAAGCTGTACTCTCATTCAACTGATGACTGATATCACTAATTCATGGTGGTAGCTTATTCCTTCGCATTGTGTTCATTCACTCAACAAAATGCATCCATCATAACTGTATGTGAAGCATAGAACTGGTGTTGAGAACAGACCCCTGAGCCATGGTGAATTCCAAGTGATAGAAGGTGTACATGTAATTGGGTGGACAAATGCTGCTCTAAGGCAAACAAGTTTGAACAAGTATGGTTTGTTTAATTTTGCCATATGTTAGGCTGTCTGCTCTTTTTGTTGGCATTTGAACTCAGGACCTATGTGCTCTTGCTGAGGTTTTCACTCACAACTGGGGTTCTATCCCTTGAGCAACTCCTCTAGCTTCATGTCTGCCATCATTTTTTGGCCATGTTGCCTGAATCTCCCCAAATCCACTAATTTGTGCAGAGACTTTCTCCCTTTATATATTAAGGAACGTGAGTATTGGCTCCTTTTGGCACATTTTGTGGCTTTATCTATTACATGGAAGATTGATAGAAGTGGTCTGTGTTGACAGTCTTTCTGATTATTTTAGAGAAAATATTGATAACCAGGAGTTCTTGCCAATGAGATTGTAAGTGACATCAACAGTAGGCATAGGTCCAAGCTTAACACTGAGTGAAACCAATGTTCAGAGACAAAGAGCTCCAACCCCTTCAGACAGAGACAGGAAACTAAACTCCTGACCTCACCCACCTCCTCCCTGGATTTTATAAAGAAGGTATTCTTGGATATTGTTAACAATTAAAAAGATAACCAAGTATTAGAAGTAAATAGGAAAGGTGAATCTAAAAACATTGTGTCATTGGTTTTGTGTCTCTTATGTCGCTGTTTCTTATACACTTTGCAGCTGAATTATAGTGGATACTCTTCGGTGTTCCTTTCTTTTTGGCTTTCTCCCTCCTTCCATCCATACCAAAGGTTCTCAAACTCTAGTTTGGTCATAGACTGTTAGGCCATGACCAGAGTTTCTTATTCGTAGGTTGGGGGTTGGGAGTTAGAGCTCCAAGATATACATTTCTATCAGCTTTTTAAGTGATAAAGGGAACCACACCTGGTCAGGGGCCACACAATGAAAACCACTGCTCCAAGTCTCTACCATACTCCCCAGACAAGCCAGGTTTTCTTTCCTTGTCTTGTCTTCACCCTAGAGCACATTCTCTGGCCTTATTTTCTTTTCTGCTAAGGTAGTCCTGGACTGTGTGTGTGTGTATGTGTGTGTGTGTGCACGCACATGTGCATGTGCACATGTATGCATGCACAGGTGTGGAGTATTTCAGCTTGAACTCAGGATCTCACACTAAGCTCAAGTTTTATGCTCACGTCTGATTCTCTACCCCTTGAGCTATACCTTCACTTCCAGCTTTTTGCTGGTTCATTGGAGATAGTCTGTCATGGGCTTTTCTGCCTTGGCTGGCTCTGAACAGAGATCCTCAAATCTCACCCTCCTGAGTAGCTAGGATGATAGGTTTGGATCATGGGTGCGTGGCTAGGGGCTATTTTATCTCCATTATCTATATTATATTCACCAGTATTCACTAAAGTACTAAATGATTCTTTCACCGTAGTTTCTCAGTAAGGTTTATTGCGTGAATGTGCTATACTCACTAGTTTTGTGTTGTTTTTTTCTTAACCGAAGGATGTGAAGCTCAGAAGTGGGGCCCAGAATGTACCTGGGACTGTACTACTTGTATGAACAATGGAGTCTGCCATGAAGATACTGGGGAGTGCATTTGCCCTCCTGGGTTTATGGGGAAGACATGTGAGAAGGGTAAGTAAAGAGTACTGGATGGTCGCCTGTGAATGGATTGATAATGTTCACTCATTTGTTTGCTCATCCATGGATCGACTTATTAACTCAGAGGCTCACTACAGAGCCCAACCTGGCCTCCCATCTTGCTCTCCCTGCTTTACTCTCTCATGTTCTGGGATTACAGGAATAGACCACCATGCCTAGCTCTAAGCTGTGGATTAAAAAGTCACTGTTCCTGGATCTAGAAGTTTAAATTTGATCATCGTTGGAAAAAGATTGTTAAATGGTTTCTATTAGGTCACAGGGTACCTCTGTGTGAATTAGAAAAAATGTCCTCTTTCCTAAAGGTTCTCTTTTGCCAACCACTGGTAAGTTATAATAAACACACACATTTATAATGCCTGCAATGTGACAATCTCTTCTTAGGTTTGGGCAGGGCCCAACCTACAAACTGTGAGAGGAGGTTGTGTTGTCCTCTGGATGAGGTGGTCTCATTTTCTGTGACTGGAGAACACTTATCCTGTCCCTGCTGCAGCTGAGATCAGACTGCTTTCCTTGCTCACTACTCTGGGAGAGACTCTTATGGAAGAATTGTGAATTTCCAGGGGTTGCAACTTGGTTCTGAACAAGCTTTCCCTTTCCTCCCAAAGCCTGTGAACTGCATACATTTGGCAGAACTTGTAAAGAAAGATGCAGCGGACCAGAAGGATGCAAGTCTTACGTTTTCTGTCTCCCAGACCCCTATGGGTGTTCCTGTGCCACAGGCTGGCAGGGCCTGCAGTGCAATCAAGGTAGGCACCCACCATACCCTTGAACCACACCCTTTGCGGGGAATCACAAAGGGATACAGCAGGATGCTCCATCTGCTCAGTCTTATTGCTGGGTTACCAGGTTTCAAATCACAGATGCTTCCATCAAAAAGAAGTTCTATTTTCCCAGGAGGAATCTGGTGCTCACAAAGTTTTTCTCATATGTATCACGTGGGATCTGTCAAAACACAGATTCTGATTTGCTGGCTCTACCTTGGGGCCTGAGATTCTGCATTTCGAACAAACTCCTAGATGGCTCCATTGCTGTTCACTTTCAGAATGCAGTTGGAATAGAAAGAGCTTGGAAGGTTTTGCAGTGGGCCATAAAAAAATCAGAGTTTAAGGTTCCATCCAGGCAGATTTAAGGCTTGAAAATGATAAAGATCTTTTCAGCTGTGGGCCTTACCTTAAATGCTAAATAAATACCACTCTCAAGCTAACTACCCATTACCTTGTAGTCATCTTTTGTGTGTGTTTGTAGGGAGAACAAAATTTTCAAGGGCACAGTGAATTATATTACTGCTACTACTATTACAGTGTCTTGCAATGTAGCCCAGACTAGCCTTGTACTCTTGAGTCTCCTATCTCACCCTCTTGAGTGCTGGGATCACAGACATTTACAATTCCTGGCTTCACAATCTAGTGTTATTAACTATAGTTTCCATACCATGTATGTTCAGTACTTATTTAAACTACATAACCAATACCTTTCATACATTAACCAACATCTTTCTATTTCCCTCTACCTCTGTGTCCTTGACAGCCATTATTTTCTGCTGCCAGGAGTTGAACATTTTTCATTTTTATATAGGAGATCAATTGTGCAGTATCTGGCCTATGCTGGCTTATTTCACTTAGATGATATCCTCTAGATTCATCTAGGTTGCCCCAAATTGGACATTTTCCTCTTTGTTAAGGATAATTGATGTCCACTATGTGTGTGTGTGTGTGTGTGTGTGTGTGTGTGTTATACATATGTATCTATTTTCTTTATCTAAAGTAGGTAGGTAAGGTTGATTACCATAGTTGATTTCATATCTTGGCTGTTGGGAGTAATACTGCAATGACTATGGGAGGAGAGCAGATGTCTGTGGAGATACAGATTTTATTCTTTTGTGTGGGATTCTATTGAGGTTCTGTTTTTATTTTTTTAAGGAACCTCCACATTGGTTTCCATATTTATATTCTTCTCACCAATGTACAAGAGTTTCCTTTTCTCTAGGTTTTATCTGTCCTGTTTATAACAGCCATTCTAACAGGTACGAGATATCTGATTGGTGGTTTGATTTTTCCTTCTTTGTTGGTGAGTTGATACTAAACATAGTTACATATATATTCTGGCCTTTCATGCAACTTCTTTTGAGAAAGGTCTCTTCAAGTTCTTTGTCAACCTTTAAATCAGGAGGTTTGTTTTTCTAGAGTTGCGTTTTTATGAATTTTGGACACTAACCCATTCTCAGACATTCTCCCCTTCCATCATTGTCTCTTTGCTCTGTTGTACATAATTTTTGCTGTGCAGAAGAAACTTTTTAATTTGATGCAATCCTATTTGTGTATTTTTGTTATTGTTTCTTGTGAGTTTGAGTCATACCCCAAGGATCTTTGCCCAGACTAAAAGATTTTTCTCTGTTTTCTTTTAGTAGTTTTACAATTTTAGGTCTTATGTTTAAGTTTTGAATCAATTTTGGGTTGAGTTCTGTATATGATATGAAATGTCCTACTGGCTTCATTCTTCTGCTATGGTTGTCTAATTTCCCTGTGCCGTGATTTACTCTTAACCAATTGGGTGTTCTCAGTGTCTTTGTTGAGTCAACTGACAGTAAATATATACATTTATTTCTGGGATCTCCATTTCATTAGTCTGTATGTCTGTTTTCAATGTTACTGTCCTACTGTTTTGATTACCATGGCTTGGAAGACTATTTTGAAATCAGGTAGTGGAAAGCACATAGCTTTGATCTTCTTGCTCAATATTTCCTTGACAATTCTGGATCTTTCTTTGTTACATATGAGTGTTAAATTTGCTTCTTCTGTTTGCCTAAAAAAACTCCCATGAAAACATTGATAGGGACTGCATTGAACCTAGAGATATCTTAGTTGTGATTGATAGCTAAAATGAAGACCGCATCTGGTCTGGGTTATCCAACTACAACAAAAAGCTTGCTTACTGGCAGGCTTTTTGCATCCATTGTGGTATAGTTGACAAAAATAAGGACAATTAGTCAACAGAATACATTTGTTGTCTACCAAATTGTAAGAATCATCCCAGGAAGTTCAGTGGACCTCCAAGATTAAAGAGTGGTTGTTCCTTCATCCTCCCAGGCGTTTTTGTAGTTCAGAGCCTGTTGAAATGCATTGCTAGGAAGTAAACATTAGAAACAAGTTTGCAAAGACTAACATTTTTGTTTTCAACTGTGTGATCGTGATGTGCCCTGGCGTCATTTCCTTTATATTAGTCCTACTTGGGGGTCTCCTGAACTGGAATTGTGCCAACTTCAACAAATTGAGGATATCCAAGCCACAATTTCTACAAATCATTTTTTTTTCTTCCCTTTTCTCTCTGCTTCTTCTTGAACCTCCAATCCCAGGTGTGCTGCACCTGATGATATTGTCTCATAGTTCCTTGAGGTTCTAAATCCCTTGCCCCTCTGTTCTCTAGGCGGTCTATCGATTGATCTAGCTGCAAGTTCAAACCTTTTTTTGTCACCTCCATTTTGTTGCTATGGCCACACAATGATAGCTGTAGTTTTCTGTTGTAGAACTTCTCTTATATACTTTCCATTTCTCTGCTGAAATTTATATTTGTTTTGGTTGTTCTGAACATATTTGAGTTGCTTTAAGAGTATCTACTCTTTCTTATCTCTAGGTCTTCACGTTTGGTTTCTATTTATTTCCAGTTCTCCTGAGAACAGACCGTAGTTCTCCATTGCATTGTATGTTGCATATCTTGGACATTGGGAATATTACACTGTGGGGATTCTGGAGTGTGGTATGTTCCTTTGAAGAATGCTGATTTTGTTTTGTTTTAGTGTGTTTAGTAGGAGTCCAGCTTCAATTCCGGACACTTAGGCGTCAGGTCAAACTTTGTTCAGTTCTTTTATCTTCGTCCGAGGCTCTGAGTGGTGCCTCAAGGGCTAAAGCTTTGAATCTGCCCTTTTCTGTTTCTGACGTTTCTCTCTTACTTTCAAGTGACTGCAGTTGCATCAATTCTTTCTTCTGATGTGACAGACAAGACTACAGGATCTATGTGTCATTTTAACCTCCTCACACAGTGTCAATTGTACTGAATGATTTAAGGGAAAAGTTAAGGAAATGAGTCTTGGACCAGTCCTTGTTTCCACATTCCACTTCTCCAATAGAAGCTGCTTGCTCCCCTCTGCCCCACAATGCCTCATGCTTTTGGGTTATTGGTGTCTGAATACAGCTGTGTCTTGGGGAGGAATGAACTGGAAGGAAGTTATTTAACTCCTGGGAAACAGACACCTCCAGCTTTTAACGTTTCTGACAAATCAACTAAATCACACACTTCCCTATGTGAATGGGCAAAGTTGATAACATGGTGGGAAAATAAAACAGCCTTCGTTTTTCTTTCTCTCTCTTTCTAATTGACACTGTTTTGATGTCTGTTGACAGGATGCCAACCTGGTTACTATGGGCCAGATTGTAAACTTAGGTGCAGTTGTTCCAAAGGGGAGATGTGTGATCGCTTCCAGGGATGCCTCTGCTCGCAAGGATGGCAAGGGCTCCGGTGTGAGAGAGAAGGTAAAGCCAGGTAACACTGTCGTGAGGTCCAGTTCACACCTCAGAGCAGGGCTTGCTTGCTGTATTCGGGCCCGGCATCAAGCTACTTTCGCTTTCCTATGGAAAAATGTACCTGTTATCTTAAAAAAAAAAAAGTCCCATTCATCCCTATGGGCTCTCCTTTCAGCCTTTGATTCTCTTTGCACTACTAGAAAGAAACATGGGGTCCTTATAAATGACAGCTGACAAGCCAAGAGCTTCTCCTCCCTCTTGCTCTTCCCACTTTAGGACCAGCCTTTTCCCTGTACCACAGGAAAAGGGTTACTTTGGAGGAATCTGACAAAGATTATTTTCAAAAAGAGATGAAAGAATAGAACAAACAAGATTACAAATATAATGATTGTCACTAGAAGTTGGACCCAAGGTTTTGTACTTGTTACAAATCTCGACATGGAGTTTTAATTCAATAATTCTGGCTTCAAATACACAGACCAGTATCCAATTCACTATTTTAGGATTAAAAAAACTTTCTTGAGATATATATATATATATATACATATATATACATATTAGTAGTGGGGCTTGAACTCAGGACCCAGCCTCTGTCCTTGAGCTTTTTTGCTCAAAGCTAGCACTCTACCACTTGAACCACAGCTCCATTTCTGGGTTTTTGGTGGGTAATTGGAGAGAAGAGTCTCACAGACATTCTTGCTCAGGCTGGTTTTGAGCCACAATGCTCAGATCTCAACTTCCTAAGTAGCTAGGATTACAAGTGTGAGCCATTGGCACCTTGCTTTTGAGCTATAATTTTAATATCATAATGTTCATCCTATTGTAATGTGGAAGTCAAAGGTTTTTAGCATCTTGATGATCTTGTGAAATTATTGTCATAATCTAGTTTTAGATCATTGTCCTCATGCCCAAGGAAACCTTGAACCCATAAGCAGCAACTCTCATCCTTCCTTCCTCCTGAGTCTGGAAATCATTAATTCACTTTCTGACTATCTATTTGCCTATACTTGACCTTTTATACACTGTAAGTGGGATCATATAACAGACAGTCTTTTGTAACTAGCTGCTTTCACTTACCATGCCTATATAAAGGTTTATCTTGGATGCAAGCATGGATTAGCATATTTTTTCTGTTGTCAACCATCTGTTATTATAGGGAAGATCTTACTGAAGCACAAGTAGACTTAATCATGTACAATATACAGACAGTGGGTGCTTTTGTGAAAACTGGCTTTGCAAAGCTGAAATGTGTTTTCTTTACAGAAAAAGTTTACCGATTTGTATCCAAAAATACACTTTTAAAAATTAAGGCAGCACACTTTAATATATTTTCAAATTAAAAACATACTATTTGGGGCTGGGAAGATGGCTCAGTGGTAGAGTGCTTGCCTCACAAGCATGAAGCCCTGGATTTGATTCCTCAGCACCACACAAGCAGAAAAAAGCCAGAAGTGGGACTATGGCTTAAGTGGTAGAGCATTAGCCTTAAGCTGAAGAGTTGAGGGACAGCGTCCAGGCCCAGAGTTCAGGCCCCATGACCAACAAAAAGACAAAACAAAAAATAACATATTATTTCTAAAAATTATATAAATATAAAAGTTATGGAATAAAGTGGCTATATTCTTTTCTCTGCTTTTAATATCAGAACACATATGGCAAGACAATACCCAGTTGTTAGCTCAAA
>NW_012267269.1:11234256-11263909 GCF_000151885.1 Dipodomys ordii
TTCCTTCCTTCCTTCCTTCCTTCCTTCCTTCCTTCCTTCCTTCCTTCCTTCCTTCCTTCCTTCCTTCCTCCCTTCTGATAAGGTGCTGGTCCTGGGGTCAGCTGGTAGGGTCTATGTGCTGTCCCTGAACTTTTGTGCTCAAAGCTAGCACTCTACTACTTGAGCTACAGCTCCATTTCAACTTTTTTTTTTTCGGTCGTGGGGCTTGAACTCTGGGCTTGGGTGCTGTCCCTGCTCTTTTCAGCTCAAGGCAAGTGCTCTACTGCTTGAGCCACAGCACCAGTTCTGGTTTTTGAGTGGTTTATTGTGGATAAGAGTCTTATAGACTTTCCTGCCTGGGCTGGCTTTGAACCATGATCCTCAGATCTCAGCCTCTTGAGTAGCTAGGATTACAGGTATGAGCCACCAGCATCTGGCCCATTTCAACTTCTTGATGTTTAATTGGAGAATTCAAAACCTAAGTTGGCTTTGAACCATAATCCTCAGATCTCCACCTCTTGAGTAGCTAGGATTTTAAGTGTGAGCCACCAGCACCCAGCTTAAATCCCATTTCTTAAAGCCCTACCACCTTCAACATGGTAACACTGAAGATAGATCTCCTTTGGAGGACACACTTGGATTGCAACCCAACCATTCTTAAATGTCTCTTAATTTCAAATAAGCTGAAGTTCTCTAATTGAGGTTCTCTATTTTGGGGTAATTCATTTTCTAGTATGAAGTTATTAGCCAAGGAATTCTGATATCATTACCTTCACTCATACTGGAGAAATTTTTTCTTCCTTTAATATTAGTGGCACCATTTTGAATTTGACTTTTGCATATAAATTTATTTGAGGGAATTGTATTTATCATCACTTCTTTGATTAAGTGTAAATTTTCTAGATCAGCATGTTACTCTTACTTATTGGTCACTGGCAGGCTTCCCAGTCTCTGACATAGCCCTCATACACCAAACTAAAGCTAATACTGCTAGACAGCAACGTTGTGTGTCTGCTGAGTGGAAGAATGAGGTTTTTAAAAATATATTTTTATTATCTTTAAGTAGTTGTAAAAGAAGAAAGGTTAACTAGTTTTCACTTGTAATTATACTTTTTAAAGAAAAATGGGAGCCAGGCACTAGTAGCTCTTTTCTGTAATCCTTGCTACTTAGGAGGCTGAGATGTGAGGATTGCACTTCAAAGCCAGCCCAGGCAGGAAAGTCTGTTATGCTCTTATCTCTAACAAAAAGCCAGAAATAAAAGTGTAGCTTGAGTGAGAGAATTCCTCCTTGAGCAAAAAATGCTGAGGATCCCCTGCAAAATAAAGGAAAGATCAAAACTGAACAGGAAGGCAGGGAGTGGTGTGGCCTGATTTTTGTTTTAATACTGAGCATTTTAGGCCTGCTGAGTGAACTCAGAATTACAGTAAAGAATGTGGACTCTAGGCTCTGAACCTCACTTTCCTCATCTATAAAGAGGAGACAATAACATTCGCCTCACAGGTTTATGATGTGAGGATAAAACAGAATATTTTCAAAGTTCTTGTGCTGTTCATAACGTGCTAAGGAATCTATTTTTTTCTAGCATTGTTGTTACTATGCCGAAAAAGTAGATTTCATGGTAATATTTTCTTTATTCAGGCATGCCAAGGAGGACGCCACAGATAGAAGATTTACCAGATCTCATAGAAGTCAACAGTGGTAAATTTAGCCCCATCTGCAAAGCCTCTGGCTGGCCACTTCCTGCTAATGAAGAAATGACACTGGTGAAGCCAGATGGGACAGTGCTCCATGTAAGAGCCATTCTTACTCTGTTCTCCTCAGACAGTAAGATGGTGTCCGTGCAGGCTTACATCCCCCCCTGACCAGTGTGTTGACGGCTTTGCTAAAATACTAGATTCCAGACGATATAGAAGATCCTCACTGCATCCTCTGCCTGGTCAGTGTTGTGGTACAAGGTTGAGAAAATGCCGTTACACTGGATTGATGCCACGGGGTGCCAAGACGGCCCTCATTGCACAGGACTGTCCAGCCGTGGTGTGCTATGTTTACATGTCAGGCTGGGCAAGGTTTTGGCTTTGCAGTATCTCCACATCTCTGATTCCTCCTAGGAGGAAAAGGAAGATGTCTTACTGGCCAGAAGGATATGGTGTCCATGGCTTGGAAGATCCTGTGCTATCAGCACAAAAAGCTTCATGAGTGTCTACTCCGATCATGCTATTCGCTAGTACTTCAGAGATTCTAGAAGAGGAGGGTTCAGCATGATCTGTTTGACTCTACATGGATAGATTTTGCATCTGTTCTTGACGTTTCTAATTCAGAAACTCTTACCTACAGAATCCTTTAGGCCTTTGGGTTTTCCTATACCTCTTCCCTTTGCTTACTTGTGACTCATTAAGGACAAGGGACACATCATGGTGATTCCTTCATGTTATTCAAGATATCCTTCCTTCTTCTGCCTCTCAACTATTACAAATAGAACACAGCCAGGAGCCCCATATATTTCCATGTTATATGTGATTCTCAAGAAGATCATGTTTTTTTTTTTACCTACAGAATTTTAAATAATTATCTTTTTTTCCTCAAAAATGACAGAAAATCAACTTAATTAAAGACAAGCATGAGAGGTCTCTTGGAGATAGGAACTATATAAAAATGTTCCCCCTTCCATTCAAACTATGCATTCAATGGAAAAAACAATGAGTTTCCAGACATCTTAGTAGCTTTTTCATGAGTTAGTGGAATCAATAACTACGAATGGTAAAAGATAGCTATGCTATAGAAAACTTCTTTCTTAGGTATTTACTTTCATTTTTAACTGTTTTTGCTCATACATAAAGGTTATATATGAAAAATATGCAAATGGTGCCTATAGACTGCCATGTGACATTCGCATCCATGTATACATTGCATAATGTTTAAATCAGGTTAAATGTATCTACCACTTCAAATGTTTATCCTTTCATTAGGATGAAAACACAACCTTTTCCTACTTCTTTTTTTTTTTTTTGAGGCAATGTCTTATTGTGTAAGCTAAGCTGTTCTCAAACACCTATGTCTCTTCATTTTCCTACCCAATGTGGGCACTGTGGCTTCCCCTGTGGCTTCCTTAGCTCTTGTGTTGGTAGTTTTGTATGTGCCTGGTTTTTCAAATTGACTCATGTGGTGAGAACATTTTTGGAGCATTATACTCGGCCATCATCTTGTTCCTTCATCTGTACTTCTCAGAATCACTTGCACCCTCCCTCCCATTTTTGAAAAAGGGGAAACTGGCTGAACAAGAATATGTAACTGAGGAACTGATTGAAAGTAGCAAGGGTCCATGTGTCCTCAGAGTTCTGGCTTTGCCCATTCTACTGACAGCCCCTCCAATAGTAAGTCTTATTGTCCTCTCACCCAACCATTTTTGTATCAGACCAGAAAAGAACAAATGCGATCTGGAAGCATTTATAAGAAATTAAACTCCTTGCTTGTAAGTGTTTACCCTGTACTCCCAAACACAAATACAACAGCACGATCTGAGAGGGCATCAATCCAATGTAAACTTTTGGGGCTACTACAATAGCTTTGGAACTAGGCCAACAATTATAATGGCATTGCACTTAGCTTCTTAATCTTCTGGAAAACTTCTTATTATACAATGGAATGGGGTCAGTGTTATGGACCTTTATGTTTATGCCTCTCTAGAAGTTAAAAAATATTTTTTGTTTTGTTTTTGACTGTTCTAGCCAAATGACTTTAATCATACTGACCATGTCTCAGTAGCCATATTCACCATCCACCAAATCCTACCCCCAGACTCAGGAGTTTGGGTCTGCAGTGTGAACACAGTGGCTGGGATGGTGGAAAAGCCATTCAACATTTCTGTTAAAGGTAATGTAAGCTTCATTTTCCCAGGGAAAGCTTGTGTTCCTTATGTACGGGGTTCATGTATTGCTGGCAAACATTATTGGACTTCTAAAATACTTTTGAGGTACTTTCCAGGTTGTTGAAGTTTGTTGTTATTGTTGTTGTTGTTTGCCTGTCAAAATCATATTCCTGAAAATAGAACGAAAGACAAGGAGTGCCATCTTTGGGAAGAAAGGAGTCACACAGCTCTGGGTTTCATTTTGTCTCTAACAGTGTGTCATCTTGTTGATGGCCTTGAGCAAATGACTCTCTCTCCTTGTCATTCTTTACTAGTGAATGAAGCTTATTTTTGTCTGCTTTGTAAGGTATTGTGAGAATTTGTCAAATATATAAAATGCTTAATACTATGCCTCCAGTGTCACCAGTGAATGCTTGCAGATTCACCCAGATTCTTTGGATCTCCAACAAAAAAATTGAAGGAAAGCTAAGTAGGGAGTTTAATAGAGAGAAAAAAAAATACAGTGTTTAGGGAAACAGTGGGCTGGAGCTTGGTGACTCAAGAGCAAATACGTGGTTAAGGATTTCAGTTTTCTAGGATTTGGAGTGTATGGGAGGTGTTCATGGTAATGAGCCTAGGCTGATCTTCAGGAAAGGAGATCCTAGCCTGGTAAAATTTTGGAAGAGATCTATGTGTCTTTGAAGTAATATACAAAGGAGATTATACATCAGAGATACAACCCATATGCCTATAGCTTTAAGTAGGAGTTGGTTGGGCAAAAGCTAGGCTAAAGACTCATACAGTTCCATTGCCCCAGGTGCCTCAGTTTGATCAGAAGTGGTCTGGTGTTTTTCTGTCCTCAGGGAGCAGTATTGACTTAAAACAGACCCCCTAATTACACCCTAGGAGGGTGGCTCTGGGAGCTATTAGGGAGGAGATAGAGCTCAGAGGCATCTCCTAGAGCATGACTAGGAGAGGGACTTGGGCTTAGCTTCCCCCTCTCCCCTATAAATTAATCTGCCACAGTAGAACATGTCTGATAGTGGCTGTATTTCACTAAATGTTTAGTATCATCATTGTAACTTTCTACTCATTGTAAAGACTGATTTGGAGAAACGTTATTTGGGGAATCACTCATATAATGTAAAACAGTACTTTATGATTCATTTGAATGATTTTTTTCACATTCAGGGTGGTGGCTATATTTACTGCTATATTATGAACTAGTATTTCAAATTTTGAATTAACCCAAGGGGATGAGTAGTCATTTGCAGCTTGAAAGGAAAAAATAAACCAGAGTTAAAAATAGAAGTTAACTGGGCTAGCGTATTCATTTACATACAAGCAACTAGTTCTCTGGTCTATATTCTATAAAACATACTGAGCTAAATACATCACATACACTTATCCTGTTGAATCTTTGTAGGTCCTTTGAATAACAGGTATTTTTACCTCCATTTTGCAGGTGAGGTAACTGAGACAGCAGGGTGCTTAGTTAACATGTAGAAGGTGCTTAGCCGATAGGTAGCAAGTCTTAATTTTGAACCTGACTCTTGACTCCATGGCCAACACCATCCCTGTTTTGCTTCTGAGTCCCTTGGTATTACAGATGAGGAAGCATATGGCCTATTTAATCACTAATTAATAACCTTTGGGGAGAGCCTGGAGGTAAATTCCATAGTTGAAATGGCTCTAAAACGAAGAATCTAGTGTTTTTTTTAAGGCCAAGAGCAGCTGTATCATACATGCAACCTCATAGAGTTGGATTCTCTACTCTGAGAATTTATGTAACTCATGTCAAATTCTTACTATGCTTATGATAATAGGAAAAAAATCAGAAGTTTTATTCAGTAGAACAATCACATCATCAGAGTAATTTCTGACACCTTGTATGTCCTTGGAATATGTGCTTACAAGACAAATTATCTTATTTTTAACCTTCTTGGAATGTTTGCTGCTTATGGATAAGAAACAATAATTCCACATTAAGCCATGCTCCTATCATACAGAATAGGTTCTGCTTTTAATGTGTGTGTGTGTGTGTGTGTGTGTGTATACTTGTACTTGGGCTTTAATTCAGGGCCTCATGATTTCTTTTAGCTTTTGTGCTCAAATATGACACTCTACAGCTCGAGCCATATCTCTGCTTCTTAAATTTTCTTTTGTAATGAATGACACAGAACACAAGATCAATGTACCAGAATATCTCCAGTCCTGAGGAGTCTTTGCTGTTGTATTGACTAGTAACCATGCAGTGGAAATAGGCTTTAGAGAAATTGAGTCTTTTTACTACTGTTCAAAAATAGGACTTAGCTTTACAATTAAAGCACACATTGGTTCGGTGATTTTGGAAAACTGACATTACAGACTAAAGCTAAACATAGCACCTGCCTCTGACCCAGCAATTCCACTTGTTGGCATAAGCTTGAAAGATAGGCATGATTTTTTTTCCAAAGACATCTTCTAGAATGTTCAGAGCAGTCTAATTGCATAATGACCTCAAATTGAAATGAATGATGGACCCAAGTTTCCATTATAATATTATAACAGATAATAAACTGAATTGATACTAAAGAGTACACACACACACACACACACACACACACGTTAGTTTGCCAAGACTGTTGTAACAGAGAACTTTTCTGGCTGGGATAGCTTAAACAGTAGAAATAAAGCTCATTGCAATTTTGGAGATCAAAGTTTAAAATGAAGATGTCAGCAGAACGGATTTCTTCTGAGACTTCTTTTTTTGGCTTGTATGTGTCCATCTTCATGTCTTCACAGGGTTTCCCCATACTCATATATTCTAATTTAATCTTATAAAGATACCAGCTATCTTGGAGTAGAAAACTGCCCTCGGGGCTTCATTTTTAACGTAGTTGTCTTTTAAAGACATTAACTCCAAATAACTTTACATTCTGAGGTCTTGGAGATCAGACCTAAATGAATTTAGCTCATAAAGTCATACTTTGGAGTATTAAATTGCAATTAAAAAGAATTAACTCTTGCAATACTGTGGGTGAATCTCAGTCATAATGCCGTGCAAAAGAAAGTAAATACTTTATCATTTCATTTATATCAAATGAAAGAACAGGTAATACTAGTTTTTCAGTGGCAGACATCAAGATAATGGTTATGTCTGGTCAGGAAAGAGCTTTAGGATACCTCCTGGGAGGAGATACACGTTCTCTATCTTTATTACAGATACATAATACTCAGGCAAAATCACTGAGCTAAATATACTTAAGATTTTTACATTTCACAATAGATAAGTTTCATCTCAATAAAAATGATTAAAAGACTCCCAATATTTAAGTGATTATAAAGAATCTTTTGAAAAAATTATTTGTTTTTATGAAAGCACTGATAGCTATAATGAAATGTCTGGTAATATCATTTGGGGAAGCTCAGGCTCATCAGAGAGAGATCATCAAGGAATAAGAGTCGGAGACCTGATAGTGCTGGCTTTGAAAAGGTTAGGGAGAAACCTTGAGCCAAAGCATGTGCAGATGCTCTCAAGAGGCTGGGAAGAGCTTCTCAAGACCAACCTAGATTCTCCCCTAAAATTCCCAGAAAGCAGCACGGCTTTGAGGCTAGTATAGTTAGACACAAGTCTGATTTGAGACCTTGACAACTGTAAAATAATGTGTGTGTTGCTTTAAATACATGTATAGAGAATATGAAAATGAACATGAGTGAGAAAATGAATGAATGCATACATGGTCTAGTGGGAAGGCCAGAACCAAATAATCACACTAATTTACAAAGAAGAATGACTTAGAAAATTGCAATGAAGGGGAAATCAAAGTTCTCTGAAAGCCAAAGATGTACAATGAAAGTTCTAGGATAGTAAGGGCTTACTGAGAGGCTAATGGGAGGAGGAACATTGCTCATAGGAGAAAAAAATATATATAAAGAGAAGAACGGAAGATGGGAAGGAGCTTGATGCTGTGTTAATTGGATGAGACAAAAAGGTAATGGGGACTAGAGAATATTGGATGAGAGGAAGAAAAGGTTGGAGAACAGACAGGGAGCCAATGTACGAGACCTGGTAGGTCATGGAACAAATGTTAGCTTTTATCTACTGAAGAGTTGTGAGCATAGGAGACTTTTAAGGAAGCATTTTATGGATATAGAAGCAAGAGGAAAGCAGACTGCTCAGAGACAGGGTGATTACATTGAATCTGAGTGGAGAACGCTGAGAGAACTTTCTGGGAATGGAAAGCTCTCATCGTCTTTCCCTACTGAAGAACAACAAAACCGCCAAGCCTAAGTACTAACCTGGTTGTTAAAATTTGATTTAGTTCTTCCGAAGCCCTTGAATGCTCCAAATGTGATCGACACTGGACATAACTTTGCTGTCATCAACATCAGCTCTGAGCCTTACTTTGGGGATGGACCAATCAAATCCAAGAAACTTCTGTACAAACCCGTTAATCATTATGAGGCTTGGCGACACATTCAAGGTAAAGTTGGGACATAAGAGGCCCCAGCTAAGGATAGGACACTAGGAAAAAATATTCCCCTCTCTTCCAAATAAAGAAATTCTCCTTTTCCTACTTCAACACTCTATACCATGGTGGTGGTTATAGTAGAAGATTGTAGAATGTTTGGGAGCAAGAGCTGGGGCCCTCTGAATTCTGGGGCTATCTTATGGAATTCCCTGTGTGCTGAGATGTACACTACCAGCTTGTTCCCTAGGTTACAATCCATGTCAGTATCTCCTTCCCAGACTATCTTTGGGATCCTTAATCCTGTCTCCAGTACTTGATCTTGCCTGGTCATGGTGAAAACTTTCTGTTTGTACTGGGAATGTGCTAACAGAATAGTTCAACATCTGTGGGAAAGGCCATGAGAGTTGATCCACCTAAATCCTATGGGTGATTGCATCTTCTGTACAGAAAGTTATAAAAAAGAAAAGGAGTATTTTGGGCTTAATAATGCTACTTGTTGTATGCATTGAATGAAGTCATAGAATTATTGATTGATTACTGAGCTCTTCATACTGTCTCAACAAGACTATTCTCTGACTGTAATCTGATTACAACAGCCTTCAACCAAAATGTAGTACATAAAGGATGTAAGGCTTGTTTCGGAGATAAGAGAGTGGGCTATTTTTGGTCATATAGTGGTAATAATGAAGGGGGTTAAACTTTTTTTTTGGTCAGTTGTGGGGCTTGAACTCAGGACCCAGGTGCTGTCCCTGTGCTCTTTTGCTCAAGTCTAGCCCTCTGGCACTTTGAGCCATAGCACTACTTTTGGTTTTCTGGTGGTTAATTGGAGATGAGTCTCATAGACTTTCCTGCCCATGCTATATGTTTGAACCCAAGCCTCAGCTCTCAGCCTCCCTCCTGAGTAGCTGGGATTACAGGCATGAGCCACTGGTGCCCAGCAGGGCTACCTTTACCACAATGGGTATCTACAATGTGGCCTTCTGAAAACTGCTAAACATAGCCAGTGAGTTTTTGTAACCTATTAGCAGTTTTTCATAGGCTATAGTGAACACTTACCTTTGTAATATCCATGGAGATCCAGAAGTTATCTAATGCAAATAGTTAAGGACAAAAAACATGCATCCTTTGAAGGAAATTATTTGCAAGCAATTCCAAAGCCCTTCATTACAATGATATGACTGTCAAAAATGAGTTGTGTGGTCTGGGTAAGCAAACCCCACCCCCCCCAGAGTCTTTCTCTTGGTAACATGATTGCAATCAGTGTTTAAGCTTCAGTACTGGAGAAACGAAATTCTTCTAATTGTTTCTCAACTAAATCTGGTATTCTATATAGTAAAGTTTTATTTTCCAATGAGAAAAAAACCCACCAGCACAGAAAGGTTTTTTTTTGTGTGTGTGTTACAAAGATATACAAATATTCATGTATGCACTGTACCCTTGAACTTGCCTTTCAAAAGCCTCATTTCCCTTGTAGTTACAATGGACTTGAAGATGCACTTGCCTCTCTGTTTTACTAAGATTGGCTTTTTGAAATCCTGACTTTAGTTCATATTGCTGTAACGACAGTGAAACTAGTTTCAAGGTGGTAACAGAATACATATTGAGGTTTCCTGGCCTTTCTCTCTTCTTAGTGACAAACGAGATTGTTACACTCAGCTACTTGGAGCCTCGGACGGAATATGAGCTCTGTGTGCAGCTGGTGCGCCGTGGAGAGGGAGGAGAAGGGCATCCCGGACCAGTGAGACGCTTCACAACAGCTTCCATCGGTGAGCTGAAGCCAACAGGCATTATTCCTGAGCTAGGTGGGAGGGGGAGGAAGGGGAAAGAGGAAGGAAGACCAGGAAGGGTGGTGGTGGGAGAGTGGGTGGGTGGGGATGGAGGTGGAAGGCGTTTGCTTTTGAATGGGTGGGAAAGTGACAGGAAGGTTAGCAGCTTCAAGCCAAACAATTCCTTTATTTGGGCTGGACTCCTGGGGGGAGGGTTCTGGAGGCATCTAGAAGGACAGAAAAGGAAGCAGATGAGCTCTCAGGAAGGCAGGGTCATCCCTTAGGACTTGGTATTTACTTAGCAACAACTGGGCTGAGACTTGGCTCCTGCATTTTACCCCCAACTTCCTGTTAACATCTGAAGGGTCCAGGCGGGGCTTCTGCCACATCCAGTTTATTTACTTAAAAAATAATCATTTCTAAGTTTTCAAAGTATTCATGCACACAGTTAGAACATCAAATAGAAGGAATGGCTTTTATCTAAAGAACAGCATTTCCCTACTCCATCCCTCTACTACTCAGTCCTGTTTCCTGTTGGCTGCCATTTTTATCTCCTCATGCTTTTTTTTTTTTTTTTTTGGTTGGTCTTGGGGCTTGAATGCAGGGCCTAGGCCCTATCCCTGAACTCTTTTGCTCACGGCTATCTCTCTACCACTTTGAGCCACAGCTCCACTTCCAGTTTTTTTGGTGATTAATTGGAGATCAGAGTCTCATGGACTCTCCTGCCTGAGCTGGATTTGAACTTTGATCCTCAGATCTCAGCCTCCTGACTAGCTAGGATAGAGGCGTGAGCCACCAGCAGTGCCCAGTGTGTAGGTACTTTTTTAAAAATATAATTTTATTTTTATTATCAAGATGTCTACTGTAGAGGGGTTAGCATTTCGTAAGTCGAGTAATGAGTACAATTAGCGTCTGAAACGTTTCTTGATTTATCAGGGTGGTGCCATATCTGTTGACCTTCTACTTTGTCAATGGAGAAGCTTGTATAGTCTTCTGGGTGCTAACCTGGGCTCCAGCTTTCTGCTACCACGTAGGAGTTCCTTTGTTCTATTCAGGTGGAAATCAGACAAGTAAGGACAAATCTCTCAGGGTTGATAACTTTGAGTTCCAGGGATTCACATACTGGGCTTTCAAACCCAGAGGTTTTTACCGCTAAATCCTGACAACCATAAGCTTATAGCTGCAAGCTTTTAAACCTGGAGGCTTGTTGCACAGGGCTTAAAGCCCCAATACCTCATGGCTAGATTTGTGGCTTTTGGGCTTTGAGTCAGGACCCCAGTGGCTCTCTGGAGCTGTTCTAGGACTGGGGCCCGCGATGCTCATAGCTTTGGCTCCAGCTTTAACTCTTCACATTCGCTCGTCTTCTATAGTTTCTACTTCTTTACCATCCCTCTCTCCCTCAGCACTCCCACCATCCTTAGCTTCTTGCAGATTCGGCCCTCTGTTGCCCTTGGTTGCTCTCTAGAACTCTCCCACTGCTTCCTTGCTACCCTAGACTTGTTGGTGATTTTGTAAAATATTTTTGTTACTCTAAGGATGATGCACAGACAGGTCACAATTACATACAACAGGTAAAGAGTACATTTCTTTTTGGACAATGTCACCACTTACTTTACTCTTTCCCTACTATCCCTAGAATCCCTTTTTATCCTTACTTGTAAGTCGTGTAGTTCATTTTCCACATAGTGTCTACTGAGTATCACGGCTGCATTTGTTCACTCTTTATCCCTCTATTTCTGTGCCCTCCTCACCCTCCCAAAGACAGATAAATGAACAAACAAGACAAAAAGAAAATAAAAACAACAACAAGGGGAAAAAAGCTCTGTTTCATTTCCTGGAGTTCATTTAGATAAATACTGCTTTTTATGACCAGAGGTACACAGGCATTGCACCTTTGTGTTCCTCTCTTAAGAATATCCTCCTTTAAGCAGGTGCCGGTGGCTCACACCTGTAATCCTAGCTACTCAGGAGGCTGAGATCTGAGGATCATGGTTCAAAGCCAGCCCGTGCAGGAAAGTCTGTGAAACTCTTATCTCCAATAAACCACCAGAAAACTAGAAGTGGCGCTGTGGCTCAAGTGGTAGAGCGCCCACCTTGAGCTGAAGAGCTCAGGGACAGTGCCCAGGCCCAGAGTTCAAAGTCCCATGACCAAAAAGAAAAGAAAAGAATATCCTCATTTGGTCTCATTGTACATGAATGCCCAGAGTCCTATATAAGTTATTGTGTCCTGGTGCATTTTAGAACTAACTTCTGCATATCAGAGAAAAAATGCACTATTTGCCATTTGTCTTTCTGAGCTTGGCCTACCTTACATAACATGATCTGTTATAGGTCATCCCTTTCACTACCAATGACATAGTATTATTCTACTAATAGTTGTGTAAAATTCCATTGTGTATAGGTACCACAGTGTTTTGGATCCACTCATCTATTGTTTTCTTTCATTGTGATATTTTCATATATGTATGTAACATGCTTTGATCAAGTTTACCTGCTCTACCACTTTCTTATTTCTCAAACTTCTCCTCCGTTTTTTATTTTACAGTTTTTAGTTTTATTTTGTCAGTCATGGGGCTTGAACTCAGGGTCTGGGTGCTGCCCCCGAGCTCTTTTGCTCAAGGCTATTGCTCTACCACTATTGAGTCACAGAGCCATTTCCAGTTTTCTGGAGAAGAGAGTGTCATGGACTTTACTGCCTGGGCTGGCTTTAAACTATGATCCTCAGATCTCAGCCTGTTAAGTAGCTAGGATTATAGGCATGAGCTACCAGTACCCTGCTTTTAGTTTACTTCTTATTTAACCAGCCCATGATAGAGGCCACAAATAGGCAAAAGACTATTTGGGAGAAATCTTTATTTATTATTTATTTATTGTAATATTGCATCACTGAGGGAGGAGGTGCCTAGCAGATTCCAACGAGGCTAACTGGAAGAGAGTGACAAACAACATATTTATTATATAGCTAGAAGAGGTCCATGGCATGCTTGTCAATGAATTAAGTTTCCTTATTCACACGATAGCTTTCCAGTTCCACCAGTTGTAAGCCATACTTAAGAGCCAATTATGAGCCTTGTATAAGCGCTGTCCTCTTATCCGTCTATTGCAATTTTCTTTTTGCTGATTCCCTAAAGGGAAGAGCTCTTCCCCATTCCCAGCTAATTGAGTACTTAACAGAAGGGTCTGTGCAGCCAGTGGGTAGATTTCTTTGGTCCACTTGTAGGCAAGGTTATGTGGAAGTCACCAGGCTTGCCATGGCTGAAGCAAAGTGTTCTGTGACTTGTTTGATGTTTTCTGATGCTGGCACAAGCTGGAGAAGTTGTAACCGGAACAAGTCTTCCAGAAGCCAAAGTCACAGCTCTGTAGCCAGCCCCAAAAGTTGTAATGTTCCCTGCGGCTGAAATATAGTTTCCTAAAGTGTCTCTGAAGTACTTAAAGCTGCTGGATTGACGTAACAGTACCACCAGTCATTAAAATAGTGGCTGACATCTCAGCTGCTCAAGGCAGCTGTACCAAAAGGAAGAGTCTGATAGCTGTCAGTCAAAGGGGCCACTCAGCCTGGCCCTCAACAACTTAGCTTATTTGAAAGAAAGGTAAACATTAAAGGGCACATAGAGTAAAGATATCTCATTGACACAATATTCCTAATAGCGCTGAACAGGGTTTAATTCTTGCCAAAAATCCTCAGGGAGAGTTGGGTTCCTCTGATCTGTCACAGTTGGAGATGTCATTAGGTTGTGGTGTGAAGGCAAAGGATAGTTAATTCTCTCTCAGATCAGTGTTGATGAATCAAAGAGGAAGGTCATCACTTGACTCAGAAAGATTTTGTGGGACAAAAATACAAAACTCTTCACTGACCCATAATGTGCTGTCTTCAATTCTTGAAGGGTCTCCTTTCCTCGATATTTGAATTTTGCTGATGCTGCTCTTCTTAACTCATCTGGCAGTTGGACTATTTATATGTGTTGTTTGAGGTGGTGAAGGCCAGAGAGACCAGGAGAGGAGAAAAGAAAACTAAACATATTGTAGAATAAAGGGCAGAGAGGAGCCAGGTGCCAGTAGCTTACACTTGTAATCTTAGCTACTCAGGAGGCTGAGATCTGAGGATGACAGTTCAAAGCCAGTTGGGACAGGAGAGTCGATGAGACTCTCCTCTCCAGTTTAAACCCGAAAAGCTGGAAGTGAAGCTGTGGCTCAAGTGATAAAGCACTAGGTTTGAGTGGAAAATTCAGGGAGAGAACTCAAACCCTGAGTTCAATTTCTAGGACCATTATATAAACATGCTCTCTCTCTCTCTCTCTCTCTCTCTCTCTCTCTCTCACACACACACAGATAAGGCTGGGTGAAAAAGAAAGAAAAATGAGAAATGGCTATATAGTTTCACCTCTCTATGAAACAGAGGCTTATGAGGCTTGCCAGTGTTCTTCCAAACATCACCTCTCCCTGCTATATTGTCATTGTAAACTTGAATCTGGGTGGCTCATTTTGATGGTGTTGCTGTGTGGGTATGTGTGTGTTGTATGTGTGTGGTATGTATATGTATGGGTGTGGGTATGTATATGTATGTATGTGTATGTGTGTATTGTGTAGTGCATGTATATGTGTGTAGTGTGTATGTGTGTAATGTGTATATTGTGTGTATGTAATATATGTATGTATGTATGGAGTAGATACATATGTGTGTGTGTGTGTATATATATATATATATATATGGGGGGGTAGTGCTGGGGATTGAAACCAGAGCCTCTATAAGCTAGACAAATTTTTGACACTGGGCTATATCCTAAATCTTCTGGTGGCTCCTTAAACTTTAAATTTTGGCAAAAGGAGTGGGCATCACTTCTCTCCAGTTGCCTAGAATCTAAAAGAAGAATTGCAAGAAAATGTGTGCCTGGTTATTCTTTTTCGCTATTGTTCGCACTGTTGGTGGAACTTCCTGTAAACAAGAAGAGGTACTTATTCTCACCTCTACAACAGTGATTCGCAAACTCATTTATAAAAAGTCCACACCTTAAGGAATCTTAGTGCCGCCCGTTTTTGTTTTTTGGTTGTGGGGCTTGAACTCTGGGCCTGCGTGCTGTCCTTATGCTCTTCAGCTCAAGGTGAGCACTCTACCACTTGAACCACAGCGCCACTTCCAGTTTTCTAGTGGTTTATTGGAGATAAGAGTCTCACGGTCTCTCCTGCCCGGGCTGGCTTTGAACCACGATCCTCAGATCTCCCACCCGGTTCCATGATACTTTTAAAGATACATTTTCTTATCTTTAAGTAGTTGTACAAAGCATTCAACAAAGCAGTTTATGAATACAATACTTCTTGATCAATTTGAACCCTTTCTGTCATTTCCCCCAACTATGATATTTCAGCACCACAAATACACTCTATTTGTGTATTATGTCCCTTTTAATACTGGCAGAATCAAATTTGCCCTCTAGTGGTGATAATGAGAAAGCAGGCATGAGAGAAGGTGAGGAATTCCAGTTTTCATAAGACTTTCTATCTGGAATTGATAAATCACTATTATTACCTCCAATTACACAAGTTCCTTTGTTATTCATTGACACAATATAAAAGAGAGAAAGAAGAAAGGTATGATGGAAGAACAGAGCCCCTAATAATCTTCCAAACTATTCCTATTCATCGTCTCATTTATTCATCCTGTATGGACTAAAGGTGAATATTTTTTCCTGTGAACTTAAAGAGGCTATAATTTTATCTGTCTATCTATCTATCTATCTATCTATCTATCTATCTATCTATCTATCTATCTATCTATCTATCTATCTATCTAGGTATTTATTGTCAGTCGTGGGTCTTGAACTCTAGGCCTGGGTGCTGTCCCTGCACTCTTCAGCTCAAGGCGAGCACTCTACCACTTGAGCCACAACGCCACTTCCTGTTTTCTAGTACTTTATTGGAGATAAGAATCTCATGGCCTTTCTGCCCAGGCTGGCTTTGAACTCTGATCCTCAGATCTCAGTCTCCTGAGTAGCTAAGATTACAGGCGTGAGACACCGGCGCCTGGGGAGAGGCTATAGATTTTGCCATGGTCACAAAACTGAAGTAACATGTACTTCTCTGAGTCAGAAACCCATATTGTTTCCTTTCAATTACATTTTCAGTAGCCCAGGTTCATATGAGTAATTGTGGCTAAACAGCAGGTTTGACAAGGTAGTAACTGGGAAATTACTTTAAAATGCAATTCTGAAATGATAACAATAATGCTAAATACTCGTGATCCTACAAGCTTGGAAAATCCACCGGTTTTTTAAAAAATCATTTTCTCTTTTATGTTTTCCAAATTATAGACTTGTCTGTTATCAAGCTACAAAGTTTTTACTCCTGCTATAAATATGTTTATTGGGCTTCCATCCTCTACTTAATGATCTCTTTTAATCCATTGGATGGCTATATCCAACCCCTTAAATCAATTCTCTGTTTTGAGTATTTAGATTTCTTCTGGTTGTTTGTTGTTATTAGTAATGTTATAACAGACATGTATATAACATATCTTCTTTCTTTGGAACATTTCTTCAGGATAAATCCCTGTTCATCAAATAGTAGGACTAAAGTAGATGGTCAGTTTTAAGGCTCTTGATGAACTATACAATTATTTTAAAGACTTAAAAAGTACCATATGGCTACTTGCTTGTGTTTGTTTGATAGCTTATAAAGTTGTATATGATGCTACAAACTATGATTAGTCTTTAAAGCTGTCTACTGGGACTGTGGTTAGTGGGTTTTTTTCTTTTCTTTTTGGGGCCAGTACTAGGGCTTGAACTCAGGGCCTGAGTGCTGTCCCTTAGCCTGCTAGATCCCTCAAGTCTGGTAGGTCTATGATCTGAGCCACCATTCTACTTCCAGATTTTGAGTGGTTAATTGGATATAAGAATCTTATAGACTTTCTTGCCTGGGCTGGCTGTAAATGGAGATGCTCAGATCTCAGTTTCCTGAGTAGCTGGGATTACTGTCAAGAGCCACTGGCACTCAGCTGTCATGATTTTTATCTTCTGTGAAAATAATTGTCTTTCTGGTTTCTCCTAGGACTCCCTCCTCCAAGAGGTCTCAGTCTCCTTCCAAAAGATCAGACCACACTAAATTTGACCTGGCAACCAATATTTACAAACTCAGAAGATGAATTTTATGTTGAAGTTGAGAGGAGATCTGTACAAAAAAAAAGTGACCAGCAGAACATTAAAGTGCCAGGCAACCTGACTTCTGTGCTGCTAAACAACTTAAAGCCCAGAGAGCAGTACATAGTCCGGGCCAGAGTCAACACCAAGGCCCAGGGGGAATGGAGCGAGGATCTCACTGCTTGGACCCTCAGCAACAGTAAGTAACTTGTGCTACTTCAGCCTCATCCCACTGGGCAACTGAAACGTTGCTTCCATCATTTCAAGGTTAGTTTTAGGGATCATCAAAGATATTAATTATGAGTAGAAGCTAGCTAATGTCTGCTCACTTGCTTTGGAGCCCTTGGAACGGTGAGGTGGCTCTTGGTCACCTTTACCCCTTAAGTCAGGATTATGTGCTCCTTGCCAATCCCAATGTCTGAGTCTATCTTCTGCAGCTGATGTGATAGAAAGCAAAGAGTTTCTTCAGCCACTCTTTCTTGTACAAGTGACTTGTGAAAGTATGAACTGTTCTGTCAGCATTTATGGATTCTTTGTTATATGGTATACGTATATATGTATGCACATATAAGTACATATATTGTATATGTATATGTATATGTGTATGTATACCTACATAAGTATGCATATATAGTATATGTATTTAAGTGAGAATATAGTTTTAGTTTTGTGAAATTTTAAAGTTAGAGAACCACGTGGAGAATAACACAAAACATATAGTCTTGCCACCCATGACTAACAACTATTCACTGTCATATTTGCTTTCAACATTTTTGTTCAAATTAGTAACAATTCAAATAAGTTAAAGCCTTCCCTTATTTTTTGTGCAGTTCTGGGGCTCGAACTCGGGATCTGGGCGCTGTCTCTGAGAGCTTGTTCTCATGCTTATTTCTTTTACCATTTCAGCTATAGCTCTAACTTTTGGTAGTTAATTGGAAATAAAAGTCTCATGGATTTGCTTGACTGGGCTGGCTTTGAACCATGATACTCAGATCTCAGCCTCCTGAGTAGCTATGATTGTATTAAATCTCCTTTGATCATTATTGTGACTCCATTTTTACTCCCCTCACTCAAGAGATGACCAGAAGTATGAGTTTATGTGTCTTTGCATTCATTGCTGTATAATTTTAGTATGGATCCATAAATATCAATGGTTCCATTCTGAATAAATAAGAATTTGTGTGTGTGTGTGCATGTGTGTGTGTGTGTGTGTGTGTGTGCATGTGCACACACACGTCATTCCTGGGGCTTGAACTTAGAGCCTTGGTGCTGTCCCTAAGCTTTTATGCTCAAGGTTACTGCTCTACTACTTGGGCCCACAGCTCTACTTCCAGCTTTTTGGTGGTGAATTGCAGATAAGAATCTCACAAACTTTCTTCCCAGGCTGGCTTTGAACCATGATCCTCAGATCCTAAGTAGCTAGGATAATAGGGGTGAGCTAATAATACCTGGATAAGTAAGATGCTTATCTGCTAGTTTGGTATAGCTATGACATATGTCCAAACTTCGTTATAGGCATATTTTATGATTATACCATGTCACTTATTCATTTCCTTTCAGATGCTTATCTGCTAGTTTGGTACAGCTATGACATATGTCCAAACTTTGTTATAGACATATTTTTATGATTATACCATGTCACTTATTCATTTCCTTTCATTTGGGCATTTGGATGTGTTTTATTTACCATTACATGGAATAATGCATTAGCCATGTGCATGACTGGAGAGCTTTACTAGGGAACATGTCCAAGAGTGAAACTCATGGACGGTTTTACTCTAAAGTGGTGCTCAATGTGCATTGCACAATGTGTGAGTGCTTGTATTTCCAAGCCCACCTCTATATCTCCATCCTTTCTCTGTGTTTGCACCCCCCATCCCTTTTTGTTGTTGACAAGCTTAAAAGTGAAAAAAGATATATCATGACCTCTTCATAACCCATAGCTGAGTGTAGTGGTGCATGCCTGTCATCCTAGACTACAAAGCATGCTGAGGTTGGGAAATCACGGTTCCAGGCCAGCCTGGGCCCTTTCTCAAAGCGAGCTGGAGGCTGAAGCATGCACTGGTTATTCTAGCCATGGCAGGAAGCCTAAGAGGAAGGCTAAGAGATGAATTGTTCCCAGGAACTTGTCTAGGCAGGAAGAAAGATCTTATCTTAATACAAACCAGGAAAAAAGGGGAGGAGGCTGGCGGTATATGGCGTAGTGCTGAGTGCTGTCTACCAAGTACAAGATCCAGAGTTCAAATACCAATACACACAATTATTAATTTCAATGTTCATTGCTTCAGTAAGGAGGAAAGTTGAGACCTCTTACATTCATGGATTATTGGTTTTTTAAAATATACTTATTAATATTATTTGTTTATTTTCTGCAGACTGTCTTTTATAAAAATATACAAAAAGCTTGGTAGTAGATGTAAAGGAAGTTAAGATATATGGTTAATGAATTATTGTGATTTGGGAGTAATTTACACCAATGCTAAATGTAGAAAGTAATCCATTTTGAAAACACCAAAATCTAGCATCTAATTCTTATAAGCTGCCATGGTTACCTAAGGAATATGATAGAGGACTCATTATGATGGAAAGAGGAAATTTAGAATCAAAAAGCATCTCTGAGAATTAGGATACAACGAAGATAACTTAAGACATGACTCAAAGTTTCCAGTTTGCTTCAGAGCAAATTTTATATGGAAATTCAATGGTATATACAGAGAACAGTCCGAGTCTACTAATTGCTTGTTGGGTCATATGCAAGTCCTTTAAGTGATAGACAATATAGTTTTCTCATCTCTAAAATTTCTATAATAAAAGCATTAGCTCTGCTTATCTATCTGCCTGTGTAAGTAAAGGGTCTCTATGTAGAATCCCAGCACAAAATAGCCTAAGTTACCTTATAGCTTGGGTCCTTTGGGAAAGGCGTCCCAGAGAGATTGCAGGTATGGTTCTGGTTGTGTCATTTTTGTCCCCTGGAAACATCAGAGATCTCTTCCTCTCTCCCTTTCTCATGCTGCCTGTTTCCTGAAGGGGAGGGTGATCACTTCCCTCCACATCCCTGTAGGGCTTTATCTAGTAAGTGCTTTACATTTAGGGACACATTAGCCTTCCTACTGCACATATATGCATTTAGGGAAGACAGGCCAATCGGTATAGTGGCTAAGATGATAGTCTTTAAAGCCAGCCTGTCAGAGTCAAGTATTGTTTCTTCTACTTAACAGCCATGTGACTTTGCCTGGGTCATAATCCAGCTCTGTGTCAGTACTTACAGTAAGACTATCAGGAAGAGGAAATGAGTTATACACCTGGTATATTGTAAGCACGATGTAATGGTCCGCTCTCCTGATCTTTTTATTTCATCTGGTGTCTGGAACAGTGTACATAAGTTTGTGTAGCAGGGGATTTCTGAGGTCTTCAAGAAGCATAGATCGACGCACATTGCTGTTTCCCTGTCTGTGCTTATCTTCCAATTCTGCAAATGTTCTGGTACCACTACCAGTGGACTTGGAGTCAGGGAAAACCTATTTTCATCCATGGTATACAAGCTAACATGAAGAATCTGAGATGGCAACATTTCTTTTTTTAAATATGTTTTTTATTGTAAAAATACTGTACGAGGGGTTACAGTTACATGAGTAAGGTAATGAGTCCATTTCCTATTGAGCATTGTTACCTCCTCCTTTGTTTTTCCCCTACCATCCCTTCCCTGTCCACCTCTTCCCAACTCCTCCCTCCCCACCAAGTTGTAAAGTTCATTTTCAACAGTGTCTTATACATCTCATTGTTACAATGGGTCAACCTGGATCCTTATTTCAGTATTTTGTTATTTCCCTTCCCCTCCCCAAATTAGAAAAATGTATATAGAAAATGCAGGGCACTGACATCAAATACAGTGACAACAAGGGTTATACTGTGGGGAAAGAACATACAAAAGAAACAAAAAAATCACATAGTACATTTTAAATACATTAAAAACAATAGCAAGAAAGAAAAAAAACAGTTGTGTCCCTATCTTGGGGTTCATTTCACTAAACATCATCTTATATGGTCATATGTACATAGCTTTTGACCTTTTCTGCTTGTCCTAGATTGCAAATAAGGGAAACAATGGTACTTATGTTTCTTTGGACCTGGCTTACTTCACTTAATATAATTTTTTTCAAGTCTTTCCATTTCCTAACAAATAGGCAATGTCATTCTTTCTGATGGAGGCATAGAATTCCATTGTGTGTGTGTGTGTGTGTGTGTGTGTGTGTATGTTACATTTTCTTGATCCATTCATCTACTCAGGAGCATCTGGGTTGGTTCCATATCTTAGCTATGATAAATAATGGCAGCGTATCTTAAATGAATTCTTTTTTACCTTTCTAGTTATCCCTCCTCAACCAGAAAACATCAAGATCTCCAACGTTACAGACACCTCAGCTGTGATTTCTTGGACAATATTGGATGGCCACTCTATTTCTTCCATTATCATCCGTTACAAGGTTCAGGGTGAGAATGAAGACCAGCACATCGATGTAAAGATCAAGAATGCCACCATCACTCAGTATCAGCTCAAGGGCCTCGAGCCTGAAACAGCTTACCAGGTAGACATTTTTGCTGAGAACAACATAGGATCAAGCAACCCGACTTTTTCTCACGAACTAATGACCCTCTCAGAATCTCAAGGTTGGTAGACTGGCCAGGTATTTATAAGAGTATTTTTAGACAACATAAGAAAATCCTCACTGTTTTGAGATATTTACTGCATGTGTGTGCCAAATATTCATCCTAGTAGGCCTTGCTCTCTCTACATAGGTCCTTGGAATCAAAATGCTCCCCTTAAGAATCCTGTTGATCTGTTTTCTGGTATTAAGCTATAGGAAAAAAAATAGCAATGTAAGAAAACTCTAGGGTGTGTGACTTTTGCTACTGTGGATAAAAAAGCACATGGAACCTACTTATGGGAGGCAGGGTGGTGTAAAAGCTTCAGTGGGAGGCCCCAAAGCTGCCTTCCATTCTTCTCAACGTGAGGTCTTTCTTTTCGTTTAATTGATATTATGACAGTCTGAGTTTTCTTCTACTTTTCTATTCAGGTTGTTAGGCCTCCATGTCTACCTCCAACTCCCCACCTTGGAGAAAGGAACCTCTTTTTTTGGGGGGGGTCTGGTCATGTGGCCTGAACTCTGGGCTTGCGCACTGTCCCTCAGCTCTTCAGCTCAAGGCTAGCGCTCTACCACCTGAGCCACAGCGCCACTTCCAGCTTTTCTCTTTTTGCTTATGTGGTGCTAAGAAATCAAACCCAGGGCCTCATGCATGCAAGGCCAAGTGCTCTACTACTGAGCCACCTTCCCAGCCCCAGAAAGGAGCCTCTCTGAGATAGATAAGAGATCTCACCATAGTTCCTACTGTCATAAAAACTTGTTGATGGTAATTAAGGGAGACAAGGCCCTGGTATGGCTGAAGCTGCACTGTGAAGGTCAACTTCATAGCCATGCAAATGATTCCTCCTGCAAATGATGCCCTGCAGTGTAGTGTGTGTGCACTGGAATGGAGGCGCGGGAGTATCCTCAGGGTGTTCACAGATTTATTATTTTGACTCCGGTCTACTTTTCAGAAAATTATATAATACTGGAAATTTCTTGCTTCTCTTTGAGGGTTACTAACTAGTCAAGAAAAAGACAAGCTGTGTTTTTCATTGCTTATTCTGGAAACTTTTTTGAACTATCCAAGGGGCCATGCATTTACCAATTAATTTTAGCTATTTCTCCTTTTAAAACAAGGGAAATAAAACTGAACAAGGAAAATATCTTATGGACTCTTAAGCTCTTAGCATCAAAGAACATTAGAGCATTTCTGAAAAGTGAGGGATTAAGATAAGAAAAGGTTTAGTCTCTCAAAGTTATTATACATAATTAGTCATTGTTATTATTCAGTATGTTCATCTACTTGGGCTCATACTTAAAATTAAAGTTGAATAAATGATATCAACAAATGGTTAGCACATTGCCATTTTTAAATCACAGTTGCACATATTTTTCTTTAATTTTTGAAAATTTTATGTGTGGATTCTGGGGCTTGAACTTGGGGTCTGTGCACTGTCCCTGAAGTTTTGTGCTCACAGCCATTGAGCTCACAACTCCACTTCTGGCTTTTTGGTAGCTAGATTACAGGTAAGTTTCATGGACTTTCTTGCCTGGGGTGGTTTTGAACTATGATCCTCAGATCTCAGCTTGTTGAGGAGCTAAGTTACAGATATGAGCCATTGTCCTGCACACATTTTTTTAAGTTCCTATAATAGCTCTTTGAGCTCAACTCTTTTCCACTGAGTTTCAGAACAAATGAGTAGCCCAAGGTGACTTAATAATTAAGTGGCAGGTCTAGGGCTACTGTCACATTCCCATTACTCTCTGTCTCTTCCTGCAGATGGTCTTTCTTTGCTCATCTGTACCTAAACTAATGCAGCTGCTTCACCTCTGTTCCCCTATACAGCCTCAGCAGACCTTGGAGGAGGGAAGATGCTGCTTATAGCCATCCTTGGCTCAGCGGGAATGACCTGCCTGACGGTGCTGTTGGCCTTTCTGATCATGTTGCAGTTGAAGAGAGCAAATGTCCAAAGGAGAATGGCTCAAGCCTTTCAAAACGTGGTAGTGTCTTATCCACTTATTAACTAAAAAGAGCTAATCCACACAGAACTAGAGCCTTTGCTTTTAGACAGTGAATGCATTTGCAAGGCAAATAATGTCCATTATACAATGACAAAGAGCAGGTCTATGTAATTTTTTATCCAAACAAGAACAAATTTAAGAGTGAAGAGAATATTATTGTGCTCCAGGATGGTGCTCTTCCACTTGAGCCACAGCTCCACTTTTAGCTTTTTGGCTGGCTAATCGGAAATAAGAATCTTAAGGATTTTTCTGTCCAGGCTGGCTTCAAAATCATGATGTTGGTATCTCAAGGTAATCTCCTGAATAACTAGAATTGCAGGCTTGATCCACCAACACTTTGCTCAAAAGTACTCTTAATTATTGTGCAGATAACTAGGCCTAAAACAAAACAACCTCCTCTTTATTCCCAAGATGTGATCTATGCACATCCTAGTGATGAGTCACCTGAGAGAATAATCCTTCAATAGAGTGAATGGAACATTTTCAGTAAGGAAGAGCAGGAAGGCAGCTGGACTTCAATGTCATAGATAAGATCTATTACACAGATTTCCTTGTATTTCCTATTCTTCCCTCCCTGCACCCACCACTTTCTATTTCTAAAATCTCTCTTACTCCTCAGCTCTCATGAGGATGGAGTTATATATTCTCATGAGCCTCTTTGGAACAGCCTGTAGCTGTTTGTAGCACTTTGTAGCACTGTAGCTTCATTCTTTTATGTAGGAATTCTGACCAGCAACAAATGTCTACAAGATCACACATTGCCAACACCTGAGTCCTTTTGCTATACTAAAGCCTGGATGTTCTGTAGCTTATGCTTTCAAATTCCAGAATTATTTTATACCTAAGTTTGTCAATTCTGTATGTAAAAACACTGAGCACCATGGCCTGTTTCCAATGAGATGTTCCTTCATGCACCTGAGTACCCAAGGTTCCCTTTTATAAGGAAGGCAAGAGAAACTTCATTGTCTGGATTCAGGCAAGAGCTGGCTCAACTCAATCTGTCACTGGAGAGAAAGGGCTAACAAGGGAGATAGAAATTCTGGAGCTTGGGGCTGGGAAGGTAGTTCAGTGGTAGAGTGCTTGCCTTGCATGCCTGAGGCCCTGGGTTCGATTCCTCAGCACCACATAAGCAAAAAGAAAAAAGCCGGAAGTGGCACTGTGGCTCAAGTGGTAGAGTGCTAGCCTTGAGCTGAAGAGCTGAGGGACAGTGCCCAGGCCCAGAGTTCAGGCCCCACGACCGGACCCAAAAAAAAAAAAAGAAAGAAATTCTGGAGCTTATCATTATATTAATGGCTTTTCAGGAGCCATTTGAAGTCAGGGAAACAAGACCGGGTGTGCTAGGTTTTGCTTGTAAACATGAGTCATCCTGATGCAGGGAAGGTTTAAGAGACTCTAAACTTTAGGATGGAAGAGCTCGAAAGGGAGATTGAGAGTGCCAGGAATGGAGGAGGACCACAGTGCTAGCGTGGCTGTTATTTAGAAGCTGCCTATGGCTGGTCTACATCAGTTCTTGAAGTTATGTTTCCAAAGCCGGAGCTGGCCACTTGTTCTTTGCACAGCTGAGTAGAAAACTCTAACTATAACTAACTTGGGAATGCAAACATGTACCACACATACTGCCATCTTTTCTTTTTCAGTCTTTCCAGTCCTTGCAGGTAGATGGGCTTTCTCGCCAAGAACTAGGCTTAGATCTATGTGTTTTTTTAGACATCAGGAGTGGGTTAGTCCATTTCCCTCACTGTCTCATAGTATCCTCCACTATTTCTTCACCTGGTTTGGATACAACACCAGAAACTATTGTACAGCATAGAATAATGATTCAAAAACAAATAAATCCTGACACAAAAACAGTGAAAAAAATAAAACAACTCTTTTTCCAGAGGGAAGAACCAGCTGTGCAGTTCAACTCGGGAACTCTGGCCCTGAACAGGAAAGCCAAAAACAACCCGGATCCCACTATCTATCCAGTGCTTGACTGGAATGACATCAAGTTTCAAGATGTGATTGGTGAGGGCAACTTTGGCCAGGTTCTCAAGGCACGCATCAAGAAGGATGGGTTACGGATGGATGCAGCCATCAAGAGGATGAAAGGTCAGTGCTGAGACAGAGAGCCAGCACATCCGTAGGGTGGGGAGAATATGTGATTCCTGTTGAGATCTTTCCTCTGTGTCTTAAGTTCTTTAAGCCAGAAGTCTGGCCTGGTGTCAGATGTGTCTGCTGTGTGTGTGCAGCTGAAGGTGATGCTTCCTTTTTGAGATGGAGCGTATTTAGCACCAGGATATAGATATGAAAGATGAAGGGGGGGTTATTTGAACACCAATGTCTTGCTTCCTGGGGATTTGGGAATGTTGTTCCTCTACCATATACTTCTAACTTATGGGCAGCATTGTTTCTCATAAGATAGTAGTTCTCAAAATCAACCTGTATCAATATGACCTAGAAGGTTGTTCCAAAACATGGGCCCATACTACTGTTTCTGAGCCAGGAAGTCTGAGCAGGGACACAGAATTTGCATCTCGGCTAACTCCCTAAGATTTAGGGATTTAGTCTGGAGATTACCACCACAGAGTCATAGGTTATGTGCATCAAAATTTCTAGAGAAATTGTTAGACAGGGATGAAACAATAGAAGAAAATCCAACCCAGCTTCCTGACCAGACAACTTTTTATAAAATGTCATTAGAGTGTGACTAGTTTGCTACAAAGCAAGATAATAAATGGGCTTTGGAAGTGGGGAAAGAAAGATGAGGGAGAGTGACCGAGGTAGTGAGTCTGATCAGGATACATTGCATGCCTAGGTGATCATAAAACCCTCTTATACCACTAATTGATGTTAATAATATGTGGGTGGGGGGAAGAAATGCAGAGAGAGTAAATTAATATCATTAAGTAAAGCATGTGCATTATTGATGACATTTTGGTAAAAAAAATGTCATTTTGGTTCTTCTCTTTATCTATCTGTCTCTAGATAACATGTTTAGCTGAGAGAGCTAGAGATTAAAAACGGGTGCAGCTTACCTCTACCAAGTCCTTTCCTGAGTCTATTGAGAGTTAACAAAATGTAAGAGCAGTGGTTCTCATTCTGGGGCAATTTTGCCCCCTACAGATGTGTGGCAATGTCCGGATATAGACACAGGTTTGGTTGTGGTGCTGGAATCTAGTATGTGGAGATCGTGCCCTACACAATGCATAGAGCATCCCCAAATCACCAAGAACTGCCAGCACCAAGTCAGCAGTGCTGAGTTTAAAGAGCCCTCCTGTTTTGGGTATAGTTTCCCAGACTTGATGGTGACTGAGTGCACCTGAAGGTCATGGGGAGGATGAGAGGAAAGAAGATGCAGTGAAGAGGGGTCGCAATCCTTGTCTTCCTTCCTAGAATATGCTTCCAAAGATGACCACAGGGACTTTGCAGGAGAACTGGAAGTTCTTTGTAAACTTGGACACCATCCTAACATCATTAATCTCTTGGGAGCATGTGAACATCGAGGTAAGATGCTTTCTTATTCTTGTTTTCCTTTCCAGATTAAAACAGGCACATTCCACACTGAAAATAAGAAAGATAATGATCTGAAGAATGCTACCTTTGTTTTTTACGTTGTAGTTCCTTTTGGAATGTGTATTTCCTCCCATTTATGGATGTGATAAGATTGGCCATCTTTTTGGAAGCAGGTGCTGAAACTGGATCATTTGGCCTTCAGGTGGTTTAGCCATGGCTGTCCAAGGGTCTTACCCACCCTCATACTCAGTAATGTGGGGATTTCCTCAAGTACTGTTATTACAAAGGGAGTGGTGGGAAAATATTTACCAGTGGGTTCTTCTTTATTATCTGCCTTTTCATTGCTCCTTGAGGCTCCTTGTTAATGCCACAAATCCAAACAGTAATGTGCAAACACTGATGACATTTAAGTAAGTGTCTATATAGTAGATACTTATTTCCATTCAAAGTGCTTCAATGTACAATTATCTTGAAGCTACAACTGCTCTTTGTTACATACGCTTTTAAACAATACATCCAAATCATTATTGAGCACTTGCTACTGAAGTGTGTGTTAGGAGCTCTGAGTGAAATAGACACAGTAAAAATCTTTTATGAGGTTATAACTGCAGGCTATATGAGTTTGCAGTTTGGAATCTATGTTTAAGCTGCATTGCTCATGGAAAAATTTGCTCCCAAATGCACAAAAAAAAGCTCTGTGCAGTAATTATTTATAATGTTGACAACCTTTTGTTGACTTGGCAGCAAAAACATCAACAATAGAAAAGAGATGACTTCCATTTCCTCAATTTATTAAACTAAAAATATGAATGCTTTTAAACAATATATCATTCTATGGTCCAATAAGGGTACAGCTCTGAAAGCTAGATCATGTCCTTTAGGCTAATTAATGAAAAAATGATATTTGTTTTTGAGTGATTTCTTGGAAACAGTCGTCAGTGTGGGAAAGTAGCAAATGAACTCTTTTAAAGTCCACCCACAACAGAAAAACTCATATCCTAAAATTTTGCTCTATTAAAACATTAACACATAATTGTTTGGTCTTTAAAATTTGTAACTCAGTAAAGCTATGAAAAGTATCTTTCCACTGGAACTTAAACTTGTCTTTCCTTATAATTCAGCACTAGAAGATCTGTTCTCAGACACTGAATTTCGATTTCTTAAAATATCTTCAAGTTCTGATTTATCTGCCATTTTACATGAATGATTTTTCAAAAAGAATTTTCCTTTAAAAAAGCAGAAAAATAACTTTTCACTAGCTTGGAATACTTTTTTAAAAATCAGAATGACAAAGAGAAAAAAGAAATACTGCATGCTGTCTCATATTAGGAATGTAGATATTTTTACAATAAAAAAGAATGACAGGAATTGGAATTGGAAGGGGGTGTCAGAAGTGGGGAAGGGGGTGTCAGAAGTGGGGAAGGGGAGTGAATATGATTAAGGTTTCTTTCTTCCATTTTCATGCATGTATATAGTATATGCATGAATGGAAATGGAAGAAAGAAACCTGCTACATTTGTTTAAAAGCTGGGAGAGACAAAAAGGGTAACAGAGGGAGTGATTTTGATCAAAATCCATTATATGCACATATGAAAATATCACAATGAACCCCCTTTGTACAATTGCTAGTTTGTGTAATTTGTACAATTTATACAATTTGTATAATTGTTATTATGCAAAATTCTAATTTAAAAAGAGGAAAACTATTTGGAATTAGACAGTGGACCACAACTACTCTAGAAATAGTTTTTGTAGTTTTACTTCTTAAAATTTGTTTCCTTTTTTCTTTAAGTAAAGTGTCATTTTCGTACTTTTTTATTATAAAAATACTGTAGAGAGGAGTTACAGTTACATGAGCAAGGTAATGAGTACATTTCCTTTTGAGCATTGCTGCCTCCTCCCTTGTTTTTCCCCTACCATTCCTTCCTTCCCACCTCTACAACTAATCCCCTCCCACCAACAAAGTTGTAAAGTTTGTTTTCAACATAGTGTCTTGTAAATCTCATTGTTACAATGGGTCAACCTGTATCCTTATTTAAGCATTTTGTTTTTCCCTTCCCCTCCCCAAATTAGAGAAGTGTATATACAAGATGCAGGGCACCGACATCAAATACAGTGAAAACAGGGGTTATACTGTGGAGGAGGAACATACAAAGAAACAAAAAAAATCACATGGGTTAGAATGGCAAAAATCAAGAACTCTAATAACAACAGATGCTGGAGGGGATGTGGACAGAGGGAACCTTACTTCATTGTTGGTGGGAGTGTAAACTTGTTCAACCACTTTAGAAAGTAGTATGGAGGTTCCTCAAAAGATACCACATAGAGCTCCCCTAT
>NW_012267269.1:11265276-11360261 GCF_000151885.1 Dipodomys ordii
TCTAAAATATACTTGAAACTCAAAAAATTAAATCCCCCAACAACAAATCCTCAAAGAAACAACTGCCCAATAAATAAGTGGGCTAAAGACTTAAAAGAGAAACTTCTTTGAAGAGGAAATAAGAATGGCCAATATACACATGAAGAAATGCTCAACCTCTCTATCCATAAAAGAAATGCAAATCAAAACAACATCGAGATACCACCTCACCCCAGTTAGAATGGCTATAATCAAGAACTCTAATAACAACAGATGCTGGAGGAGATGTGGCCAGAAGGAAATCATACTGCATTGGTGGGAATGTAAACTTGTTCAATCAAAGTGTCATTTTTAAAGATAGACTCTGCTGGCTAGTGGTCTGATCAGCAATATGATGACTTACTACGGTTTGGGGAAGGAGGAGAGAAAGTTGAGGAGAAATAAGAGAAAGTTGGAGAAAGGAGAGAAAGTTGGGTTGTAAGTCCTTCTACTATGGGTGCTAATCTTTGCTGTTGTTTCTGATGATCTCAAGAAAAGCTAAGAGTAGATTAGAATAACATTCTTGGCCTATATTAAGTTGTTGTTGAATGCTGGGTTAAAAAATTTTTTTAAAGGAGAAGGAATCTTGGATGTGGACAAGGATGCTCTGAGTTCATGCTAATGAGTATCACGAAGCAAATAAAAGAATTCCAGACGGTTGTTAGTACATGTCTGGTAGGAGCAGAGTAAGAGTTGGAAAGGAGACCAGGAGCTCAAGGTTGGATGGTCACATAAGGATGTCACTCTCTCTGTCCTGCCCTGTCCCCAGCATTACCACTGGATATATATATGCAATTTCCAAAGTCTACATCGAACATCTCAAGGATTCCACAGCCATTTAGTCTCTAATAAGGCATGTTGTCTACTTTTCCCACAGGCTACTTATATCTGGCCATTGAGTATGCCCCTCATGGAAACCTCCTGGACTTCCTGCGCAAGAGCCGAGTGCTGGAGACTGACCCTGCTTTCGCCATTGCCAACAGCACCGCATCCACACTTTCCTCACAACAGCTCCTGCACTTTGCTGCAGATGTGGCCCGGGGAATGGACTACCTAAGCCAGAAACAGGTGTGTTGGGATGACCTTGCTCTGGCCAGCTTTCCTGTGGAGCTCTCTCAAGAGACAGTTTCTTTCTTTTTTTTCCTTTGAAGCATTAAAAAAATTGTCTTTAAGTACTCATACAAAGGAGTTGCCATTTAACGACTGTTTATGAATATACTATATCTTGATCAATGTCACCCTTTCAATATTTTCACTCATCCCTCCTCTAAACCCTCTCCTTCGCTCCTCTTAATGTTGTAGGACTCTTGTCTCCATTTTTCTTCTATTCTCTTCTTCATTAGTCTACCCCCCTCCCTTCTACCCATAGTAGAAGGACCTACAACCCAATCCCTTCCCACTTTCTGGTGTTTTATTTTGTTCCACTCTGATTTTAGATTTCTAAGGAATTACACTGAGATCACCCTTGAAGCTCTCCTATTTTATGTAATACATTTGTATATGCTTGCATACCTCCCAACATATTCACTTGCCCAGAGAGACTAAAGGTCCATGCTTTCCCTTATTTGTGAGAGGCAGTTTCTATGTGTTTGCATGTTTTCCCCCACCAACCTCTTTTCCTTAGTTCCTTCTTAGAATCTCTCTAGCTTTAACTTATCCAGTCTATTTATATGGAACTTAATGTTAGTGCAGACAGCATATTTAGCTAGTGAATTTTGTGGCTTGTATCTAGTGTGGTGCCTTAGCTTATTTGAGCATGGTGTGCCTCCAAATAACTCATGATGGCAGAAGAACTCCACTGCAAAAAAAAAAAATTAATGACAGCTTTTTCCCCCTCCTGAAATGCTTCTCCTAGGATATAGTGGGGCCATGTGGCAGAATCCACTCTCTCAGAGCTGTGGAGAGGTGCTTTCTGGGAGCCAGGTGCTAGTGACTTTTTTTTTTTGTCGGTCATGGGGCTTGAACTCAGGGCCTGGGTGCTGTCCTGAGCTCTTTTGCTCAAGGCTAGCAATCCACCATTTTGAGCCACAGTGCCACTTCTTGTCCCCCACCCCCACCGCACCCTGTACCCCACAACCTTCCCCATGCTAAGGTTTTCTGCTAACAAAATACAGTGAAAACATAAGTACTATGTTGACAATACATGATGTTTTTTTTTTAAATTTCAGTTTATCCACAGGGATCTGGCTGCCAGGAACATTTTAGTTGGGGAAAACTATATAGCCAAAATAGCAGATTTTGGACTGTCCCGAGGTCAAGAAGTTTACGTGAAAAAGACAATGGTAAGTTCAGCCCACTAACACTGATAAGAGTATTTTCTGAGCCAGGAGCTGGCACTGGTGGCTCCCGCCTGTAATCCTAGCTACTCCGGAGGCTGAGGTCTGAGGATCACAGTTCAAAGCCAGCCTGGGCACGAAAGTCCGTGAGACTCTTATCTCTAATAAACCACTAGAAAACTAGAAGTTGTGCTGTGGCTCAAGCAGTAGAGCGCTCTCCTTGAGCTGAAGAGAGCAGGAACAGTGCCTAAGCCCAGAGTTCAAGACCCATGACTAATAACAAGAGAAAAAAAAGAGTATTTTCCTAGGGACTTTCTCTTAGAGTCCCTTGTGACAGCACTGTTCTGAGGGTCAAAGGCATCGCTCTGTATCCTGGCAGATATCAGCTAGGGCAATAAGTGTTCCTTTAGATTTGGTTTCCTAACATCATCCAGTCTTCATGTTTACAATGAAGGGGATGTTGTCACCCATGGCCACAAATTGGATTATTCAAGCAATGGTTAGGATGTCTGGTCTATATCCAGTCTGGACCCTCATGTGTCTTGCTCAGAAACTTTTGACTAGCTCCCAACCCTTCCATACAAATGGCAAACTCAGGAATAAAATAAAAATTTAGCCTCTGTCCCTTAGATCAAAGAAAGAAACAAATGGGTCCTTAAGTCACATAGGGCCCTTTAAAAATGTAAAACTTTTGAGAGACCCACATAAAATTTCTTTCTTCATTAAACGCTCATCATTCACTTAGTCCAAAACCAAGCTTACTTTTCTCTAATGATTGCCACTCTCCCAAATAGCAGTATTTTATCTTCAAATGCAAGGCTGGAGTAGGACCTAACCAGACAGTCTAAGAGGAAGAGGCAAACAAGTCCTCCTGCTTCTGTGGCCACGCTGGAATCATAAAGTCCATTTATGCTTGCTGACAACAAGCCACTATTCTGACTTCCTGGGGAGGAACTGAACACAGAGCTTTGGGGAGGGGAGGTCATAATCCCTGTAGACTTCCCCTCTGTGGGCCATTCAGTGTACCTTCTCTGTGTTCCCATTCATAGTAGCTTTCCTCCCCCTGAGCCCTTAAAAATTATTGTAATTGATAATCATATTTACCTTTGAGCTCTTTGAAAGCAGAGACTGAGTCTGCTATATTCTACAGACTCAGCATACACCTGAAAGAATATAGTAATCAATCAATCAACTAATCTCAATGAGGAAGGATGGACTCCAAATCATTTAGTATATATTTGCAACAGTAAAAACACCTAAGAGTTCTGAAGGGAAAACCAGAATACTGGATTAGCCATTCCTGGCTATTGGAATCAGAGTATATAAATGGTAGAACTCAAGCATTCATATCTTTTTAAAGTTACCAGATGATGCCAAGGTACAATGAGATTGGAAACCTATGATTTAATAATTGGACCAGAGGAAACAGCCACTCTGCCCTCTAGTGGGGAGGCTTCATGGACAGCAGTCTTGGAAAAGGCCTGCAGAAAAGGGCTGAGAAAGATCTTACAGTCTTCCTGAGTCAGCCTCACCCATTGGCTAATGTAGAATGAAATGTACTGCCTTTAAAAGTTTGGACAAATATCTGGGAGGGAGGAATTAGCCTCTCAAAGACAAACAATAGGATACTTGAAGTGAGTAGATAGAAAGGAGCCCAAATCATTGAGGAATCTAGGATCTAGGAAGTTATGCTTCACCCTGACCATTCCTCAATTTATCCAGCTGAGACTATAAAGGGCTCTGGTGTGCTCTTTCAGCCTTGATGACAGATATGCACACTGTTCCTTGTGGTCTGGCAATGCTATCTTTCCCTGATGATGCTCCTTGACAAAGTCACAGTTGACCCTTCTTTTGGAAAAATCTCTCTCTTACGCCAGATACATTTGGTCTCTCCAGCTCAAGGTGGCCCCGTTCCTTGCCTATATCACAACTCATTTCTTGGTTCCATTCCTGCCTTCCCCTTGAAGCCCTTGGGTGCCCCTGAGAGCCATAGGTGACTCAGTGGAGTGACTCAGTGGCTGTCAGATGTGCACCCATGCACATGCAGAAATAAATGCACAACAGGCATTGATAAATGCACATTTTTTTGTTCTTTTAGGTACTAGGGATCGAATTCAGGGCTTCTTGCTTGTTTGGCAAGCATTCGACCACTTGAGCTGTGGTATAATTTGTTATAGAGGTTCACAGAGGTGAGCCTTATAATATTAGCTTGTCCATGAAAACTTGCTCACTCATAGTCCAGCCATTCACAAAACAATGATCAGATCCCCGAGTCTGTTGTGCCTTATGTCTGGTGAATTCCCTGTGGGTCTCAGGAATGGAGAACGCCCCAGCTCTAGGCACACAGAGAGCCTGTGAAGAGTCCCTATATTGTCCTAACTAGCATCTCATTTTGGTCTCCCCAGGGCAGGCTCCCCGTGCGCTGGATGGCAATTGAGTCACTAAATTACAGCGTCTATACTACCAACAGTGATGTGTGAGTATGCTCCTTCTTGGTAAGGGATTGCTTTTCCTTAGAACATACACCTTTGACAGAGGTTTTAAAGAGAAGTAAGAATATCCTGTGTCTCTACAGAGGAAATAAATTTGTGGAATAAATGAAGTCACAGAAGGAAGTTTGCAAATCATTGGTGGCAAGTTTTGGAGTTCTTTGGTTTGTCAGAGACAGACTGCAAGAGGTAGCCTCTTGATCTCTATACAGAGAAAGGGCATCCGGGCCTTCCCATGATTCTACACTTTAGAACTAGCTCAGAGGAAGCAGCCCAGAAGAGCTCTGTGCTCATAGATAGCCGGTTGAGAATAAGGCCAGATAATGGAGTTCACCTCTGCTTGTAGCCACAGTGACAAATCTCTGGCTGGCAGTGACAGGAAGAACTGAGAGTGGATTTAGGCCATGTTGCATTGTGCCCATTTTTAGAAAGAAAAATTGAGGCCATGAATATTGTGGTTACTTGTTCTAGGAGATTTTTGGTTATGAAGGGAAGGAGAGGAGACTGGTAATGACCGTGTCCTCAGGGTGTACTAGGTGCTATGGATGGATTATCTTTGTGTAAACTTGAAGTGAAGATTAATGTCCTCACTTTCAGAAAAGAACCCTTAGAGGTCCCAAGATATTCAGGAATTTGTCCCAGGTTATACTTGTCTTGGGTGGGAAAGGTAGGCTTTAACTCAGATTCTGTCTGGTTTAGGGTTTCACTTGTTTTCTATGGAGTCACCTTGAAGTGAGTTAAGCGCTTTGTCAAAGTAAGCCCTGTTTCCCTGTGGTCACCCTCCCACTATCTGGAGAAGAGCAGAGCCGATTCTATGTATGTGGCTCTGTAACAGTTCCTTTCTGACTGAGGATCACTCACCCTGGCTTTGGGGGCAAGATACGGAGTGGTTGATCTGTTCAAGCTGATGATTGGTTGTTGTATCCCTGTCCCTCCTGCAGATGGTCCTATGGTGTGTTGCTCTGGGAGATCGTCAGCTTAGGTGAGTATCTACATTTACCTTTCAGAAGACACTCTGGGCAAAAGACCCTCCAGTGCTCCCTCCTAAGGCTGCTCCAGGACATTTGTGGGTACTGCTGCCAGATGCAGCAAGCTCACAGACTTCCATGATGAGCACAGTTACCTCTACACTTCTCTTTCTGAAAGCTATATACGTCACATCATATTTAATAATGACCTGGTGGCCATGAACATCATTAGAGATTGTTTGTTACTTCTTAAGTACAGATTTTATAAAGCTTTAGTAAGTTTATATCTCCAGTTTTGGAAACATGTTTAGCCAGTGCAAGTTGCATTTCTAAGGCAATTGAAGAACATAATAAAATGCATATGCCAAGAAAATTCCATGTATGGATTTATATATATATATATATATATATATTTTTTTTTTAATCAATGAGGTGCTACCCAGAAATGTGCTAAGAACTATTATGGGTTTTCCCTTCATTTACTATTGCTTTTGTATTACACGTTTTAAACAATGAATAGATATTACTTTCATCAGTAAAACTGTACAATAACTAGTATTAACAAAATAGAAACTGCATAATTGGAACAAGGAAAAAGAGAAAGGAAAAACTCCAGAGACAGGAGCTCTGCTTTGGGAAGAGTCTCAGCACTGCTGGAAATGAGGCCTGAGCTGGGTCTCTGTGGCAGTCTGTGGTGAAGTCCAGCCTGGTGGGCAGTGGGATTGCTCAGAGGGAGTCACTGGATGCTTACCCCCTCCATACCCTCCCTCTTCCCATCTTGGCTTTGGAGCTTGGAGCTGGAGACCCAGGCTTCCATATCAAAGGGACTCAGGCCTCACTTCCTGTCTTCCAGGTGGTACCCCCTACTGTGGGATGACGTGTGCAGAGCTCTATGAAAAGCTGCCCCAGGGCTACAGGCTGGAGAAGCCCCTGAACTGTGATGATGAGGTGTAAGTCAGGCCTTGTCCCATGGCCCTCGCTTTGCTTTTGTTTGTTTTTTTGCATTTGTTTGTTTTTTGCATTACTGGGTTGAACTTATGGCCTTTCACTTGCTGGGGAGGTACTGAGTCACACTTCCAGCCCATCTCTAGGGCCATCTTATTTTAACCCTTTAATTGCTTGACTTTGATGGAGAAATCATCTGATACACATCCACTCAAATTCCAGACAGCTGAAAAAAAAAATGATGGGCACCTCTTTACTAAGACTGCCATGCAATAGGCAAGGAGCAGTCGATTTCCTGGCATAGAAATCTAGAAGGAATTGAAAGGAACCTTTCGGGGAAATTGAGACAAAGAGGGACAACAAATGCAGAACAATACAAACTGAAGTATGAAATAAACCAATCAATTTGTCCATGAAGAAATAAATGTATGGGACCTTAGGGAGAAAGAAGTCAATGTCTGCTGAGATTTCTATTTGGGAATAAGAATTATTTAGAGAAAAAGAACACTTAGATCTGGTGACCCCTCCCCCTCCCCTTACAGAACCAGGCTTGGTAGAAGCTGACTAAGGTCCTTGCAAGAGTGAAGGGCTCTAGGTTATCAAGATGCTGCCACTTCTGAGAGAGACAGAGACACACACACACAGAATGTGTGTGTGTTTTATTACTTTATCACTAATACCACTGAGCCTAGGCATGGTACACTTGGGAGCATTTTGGTTTAAGGTCAGCGATTCAAAATGTTAATGAGACCCCATTTCAATGAACATGGAAGTATACCACGGCCATTCCCGTTTTGTGGGAGACATACATAGGAGATCGTGGTCTGAGGCCAGCCGTGGTCAAACCTCAGACCCTGTCTGAAAAACCAACTAAATCTGGGGCTAAGTGGTCGAGCACCTGCCTAACAAGCACAGGGTCTAAGAACCCCAGTACTGTCAAGTAATTGATGATGATGATGATGATGATGATGTCACTGTTACAGGATATCCTTGGATGGTCACTAGACAAAAACCCCTCAAATTTCTCCTGGAATTCATTTCTGAAGGAGATTTTCCATGACTAAGAAATGTTTGGTAGCATGTGTCATCTATGACACCTAGGCCAAACCCTGATGTCTTTGATAGAAGTACTTCTTATACACACGTACATAAGACTTGTCTGAGGCATCTGGTAAGCATATGAGTCTTAAACCCACTCCAGACATCCTCTAGATCTATGGAAGGTCCCAGGAATCTGTATTATCACAATAACTAAGAATGAGTACTTCTGACCACATTGGTGGAAGTATGGCCACAGACCAGTGTGTTGACCTGATAAGAAACGAAGAAATGACACATGCAGAGGACACTTACTAGGTTCCATACTTCCACCTTTGGCTGCCAGAGTTCATTCGTGTGCATCAAGCTGTTAAGTTTCTCCCCCTTTTCTTGCCTGCCACTAAGACTGACGCAGTCCTGGAGTTAACTCTGTTATAACTCTTTCCTTTCAAAGGTATGACCTAATGAGACAGTGCTGGAGGGAGAAGCCTTATGAGAGGCCATCATTTGCCCAGATCCTAGTATCCTTAAACAGGATGTTAGAAGAACGAAAGGTAAGCATACATTTCGAGGAGGGAACTCTGAACTGAAATGGAATCCCTGAGATGCCCATGGTGGTTCATAAAAAATCCTTGATAGAGTTCCACAAACATTTTTGGACATAACCTTAGGTATTACAAGGATATAAAGGATGTGCCCCCAACTTGAAGAAACTACAAGTTGGAGGAACTAAGATTTCTGTGCAAGATATAATCCAACATAGACCCACCCCCCCACATACACAAACATGCACACACACACAAACATGCAGAGTAAAACATATTTAGAACTCACCTAAGAGAGCTAGAAGGAATCTCAGTCAAACACTCTGACCTTTTACTTTTAAAAATGCAACAAACTCAGAGAGGTAAAAATGAGTTGCCCAAGGACACAGCAAGTAGACATACAACCTGCCAACAGGATGCTATGAAGAATCAGGGTTATTGAAGAATCAAAGGTAATTGGCTGTACCAATGTGGGGGTCAACAGAATAATTAATCTAGGTTAAGGAAATGACATTTTAGTATCATCAAAACCCAACTGGTAATACAACCAGAGATGTGGGTGAGTCCACATGGCACAGTGTAAGATTAGAGAGAAGGGAGTCCTAGGAATTCTAACATTGTCGGCAGGGACCAATGAGGGGTAATGAGAGAAAGGAAAGGATTGGTGCAGTATCAAAATATTCCTTGCAGTAGCCAAGGGATGAATTTCAGGGGGAAAAAAACACAACTAACCAAATATGACAGAGTCCTCCACTCTCCCCCAAGGACATAGTATGTGAATTGAGGCAAATTAAAATCCAGGGTATAGACATAACTGCTCACACAGAGGCAGACCCAAGACAATGCATACCTTTAAACCATTCTTGCTCTTCTAGACCTACGTGAACACGACGCTTTATGAGAAGTTTACCTATGCAGGAATTGACTGCTCTGCTGAGGAAGCGGCCTAGAACAGAGCACCTTCCGTATCCTCTACTTCTTTTTCCTGGCATGAGAGATCCTTGAGAGCTGCTAAGCAAATCAGCCAGCCTCTGCCGGATGTGAAATAGAAGTGTACATACATGGCGCTACGTCAGGAGCCTTGAACACCCACCCCCCCACCCTGCCTCTGTGTGGATCTAGAGAATGCGCAGACTCTGAGGAGATTGTACATACTGTTTTGAGGAAGAATGTGCTGAAATCAGAATGCCTGTTTGTTGATTTCATATAATATATTTTTCTAAAAATGTGGACTTTGTAGGAAGGCATGAAAATACAGTTACTTAAGACGTAACTCATTTTTGTCCTAGATATTTTTTATATTTACCTGTATACATGAATACTACGAAGTGTGTTGCAGTGCAGAAGTAAAATATTGTTAAGAAACCTAACAATTAGCCTGACAGTAGAGGTAAGAAAAGTGAGGGACAGGGATGAGTTTTAACAGGATGTGGACTAGTATTTAAGAGGCTAACAATTCCAAATGATGTAGCAGAGATTCTCCTGTCTCTCTGTCTTGTCCCTCACCTGTAGCAATGGTTCCAATTTCATCTGGTCACGTGACAACTTTGCCTTGAGTCTCTATAGCCTCCAAGTCAGTCCAGAAGGTTAACATCTAATACATTTCTTGGAAGCTTATAATGCTTTAGAGAAGTATAAATAATGCTAATAGATGTATTAGTGGTATTTTCTTGTACTTCCTCAGGTAATATTGACTTGTATAGTTTAAGAAATAATATAACTAGAAAGGCAGGAGTGACATTAGAGTAATGTGTGAATTTATTGAATTAACATCCCAAAGTATATTGTACTGTGTACAAAGTTTTAGCTTTGATCAGTTGTGAGTTTTATCATTTATACTATAAGCAGATGTTGCACTGGGATCATGCTATAAGTGAATAAAATGTCTTACCTATCCACATTTTGTTCAGAAGTGTGTCTCATGGGCCTTGGAAACTATCTTTATTATACTTTATGAAGAATGTCTTAAATTACCAAACTCTCACTTGTCACTGTTAAGTCTGCAGAGCCGCTGAGGAGTAGACTCCATCAGACATGAGTTTGAAGCTCACAAGACTGGTAAATTCTCCAGCCATGGGTACTACCTGTAAGGTGTATTAAATAGGTATATTAAATAGGTAGCTTTTATTAGGTAGCCGATGAAAAGAACACCTCGTGCTATTCAGGCAGGAGAAGAAGTTTATTTACCAAACTGCTGCTCCCACCATGCATAGTAGAGAGGCATGGCTGAAAAAGAAAAAGGGGGATGGGGAACCAACCTCTGGGCCAGGACTTATCTAGGCCAGGGACAGGAAGAAGTGTGGCCAGGTGGGAAAAAGGTGTGGCCACACTGGATCTGGATGTGACCTCAGGGTCTGGGACCCTCCTAAGGTCAGATGGGAGGCCTGTGACCAGAGGTGGTCCAGGATGTGACCTAGCAGGAGGGGAAGGTGACTGCTTCCAGGTCTGCTAGTTACCTAAGTAACAGATACTGGGCGGGAACTTAGCCAAGAGGTAGGGAGGTGTCCCTGTGCAGACCTCTGTACCTAGTTCAGAGTGCCTGTACCTAGTTCATTTTCTTGCCCCAGGCTGGTGTTCCAGTGTGCATTCTGTTAAATGGTAATTTGTGGTGTATAAAGTCCTACATTTCTGCTTTCTTAAATTTTCCTGTCTTCTTATGTATTCAAACATGACTACATATCACATCTCAATTTATTCCAAACACTGCTGTCACACAGCAGCATATTCAAGAGGAGATCCACAGCCAGCCCAAGACTGGTGGAGTAGCATTTATTTATAAATAGAAATGCAAAGGCAGAGTTATTGAAATAGAGGTCCAGAGTGATACAATCTCAGTGGTGGGGTAGAAGATACCAGCCTTCATCTCTCTACAACACACACACAAACACACACACACACACACACACACACACACACACACACACACACACACACACACACGCACGCATGCACAGAGAGAGAGAGAGAGAGAGAGAGAGAGAAAGAGAGAGAGAGAGAGAGCTAGTCACAAACCAGAAATGGGTCAGAGGGGGTTCAAGGGCCCATTAAGGAATGTGTCAATGTAGTAGAACAAAACTCCCCAAATAGCTACATGGAGGATGCTGCTGGTGCTAATGGTATAACCGAGATGCCAGAGACAGCGATACAAAGAGAAAAGGCAGAGCATATGGGTGTCAGCCAGTTATGCAATAGGAGTTACTTTGGCTCCCAGAAACTTCTTGTTTGAAGGAAACACTGAAATATCTTGTGTTGAGATAATCAACAACAATTACTATCTATTCATTTATCACTTCTTTATGGCAAAAATATTTCAATTCCATTCTTATATATCTATACAGTTCACTCTAAATACCAACGTTTGTGTGGCATATATATCACCTTATAAATTTTACAGAATGGATTCTATAGTATAGGTTCTGTATGACAGAATGTCATTCAGTTAATATAAATTATGATGTAATAGTTACAAAATTGTCTTAATGGGTTTATAATTCATAAAGGTGTAATTTGTGTGACAATAAGGGTTTTAAAAGAGAGGAAAGGGAAGGGAGGATACTGGAACAAAACTTATACATATTATTGAGACTAAGATGGTATTAATCTGAAATAGATTCCTGTCAGATGGTAATTATAATCCTCAGGTCAAACACTTTGAAAGGGCTGGCAAATAGAAATCGATTTGTTGACTTACTTCTTGTTCTTGAAGTAGGGAGACCAGGTCTAGCTGGTGCCATATTGGCCACATGGTATGTGGTAGGGTCTGGCATTCTGTCTTCATGGTGGGGGAAGGAGAAGTCCTGCCTCCCAGGTAATGGCCGCGCCTGTATTTCTAAAGGAAGGGAAGGCCTATCCCCATGTGATAGGCTTGGCTGAATTTCTGGAGGCAGGGGCATCTGGCTGATAGGTTACTAGATCTGTTGCCCAGGACTGGGAGTTTCCTGTGATCTTGCCCTCTGACCTAACCCTGTTTAGGTCTGGACCAGCTCAGGTGCCATTACACCATGCCACCTGTCTGTCTATTCGTGTCCTGTGTCCTGTCTCCTGGCTGTTCTCCGGACACCATGGCATTCCAGCTCAGCTCTCCATTGGAGCTGAACTGGTTTGTTGGTATTGTTTTTCTTCTTTCTTTCCTCTCTGGCCCTGTTTCCTGTGTTAAGTGTATTTGCTGGCTGCAGGTCTTTGTAATTAGCCGCCTGCAGACCACTAATGCCCCAGTAAAGATTCCTTTGTCACCTGTGTGCCTCTGTGCAGAGATTATTTCAGTTCCCCTAGTCGATGATAAAATACTGAGTACCAAAGTAACTTAAAGCTGGTCATGAAAAATTCTGCATTCTTTACAAAATTTTTCTGCCATGAAGAAATAAGGATTAAAATAACTAATGAATTACAAGAAAGTAGGCAACTCTGTGTACCTTTTTATTATACTAAAGTACTTCTGTAATAAAAATGTCTTGCTGTCCTTAAACCTAATAGGAATCTATCTATGTTTATATATAAATATATTTATATATGCTTATATATAAATAAATAGATATGTATAGATGACTTTAGCATAGTAAAGCAAATACATTACATTTCTTGAAAAGTCTCAGGAATCTGAGCTACAGAAGATGAGGTAAGTTATTAGGATGAAATTCACAAAAGCACTGAGTTTGAATATGGGGCTGGCTGGGTGATTACCAATGGTCAGTTGCTTTCTCTTAAGTATCATAAATGAGTTGTGCTTTACCTTTGAAACCACCTAAGAGGAAAGGCAGATTCTAGAATCGACATGAACTCTTCTAGACATTATCTTAAACATGGGGTTTGGGGAGAGGTATTGTTCACTAAGTGATCAGTTCTTGGAAGGGAAAAAAAACATTAGTGCTTTGGGAGTCACAAACACTTTAAATGTTTCTTCCTCCCTGGGAGACTTGGAGGGTTAATTTCAAAGCTTGGAAGCACGTGTGCAGTCTTCCCTGGGGGCTGGGGGTAGTTGGGTACATCTGGTTTTGATTGGTAATTAATCTGCGTCCCACCCTACCCTTCAGTAGAAGAACCCCCGCCCCCCACACACACCCTGAGCACAGAAAACCCCCGACAATCCTTCCTTAATTCTGGGGATGAAGGCGAGAGGATTGAATCACAGGACACTTCGCACAGGCATCCACGGGCAGCCTTCCCGAGATCCTGGACGCTAGGAGTGGAAGTTTCCTGGACCCCGGTGGAGAGACCACACCAAACCCCAGCGACCCAGCTGGACCCCGCGGGGAGCCCAGCAGCCCTGCCGCAGCTCTGCTTCAGGCACTCTCTCTTGTTAAGACAGGCGGGGATAGGAGGGGTCCCCGGACCCCTACTACCGCCAATAGCTTCCTGAGCACACTGGACCTGTTCCTGGCCCACCCAAGACATCAAGACCCAACAGGTACATGAGAAACACCCCCCCAAAAGGACCCTAGCCCACGGTAAACCCCTGTTTACACTGTATTTGATGTTGGTGCCCTGCATCTTGTATATACACTTCTCTAATCTGGGGAGGGGAAGGGAAAAAACAAAATGCTTAAATAGGGATATAGGTTGACCCATTGTAACAATGAGATGTACAAGAGACTATGTTGAAAATGAACTTTACAACTTCGACGGGGGCAGCTGGGGAGGTGGGGAGGGAAAGGGTGGTAGGGGGAAAACAAAGGAGGAGGCAACAATGCTCAATAGGAAATGGACTCATTACCCTGCTTAATGTAACTGTAACCCCTTTGTACCGCATTTGTACATTAAAAAAACATACCAATAAAAAAAAATAAAGGCCCCTAGCACGCCCACTGTTCAGCATGTCTTAGTGGGAGTTGCAGCTGGGAGGGAGAAGGTGGAAATAAAGGATGAGGCCCTGTCTTGTTTCTTATCACCTCCTATCTACAGGAACTGGACCTAAGCACCTGAAAAAAACCTCCCCCCACAAAAACAAAAAACAGAGGCAATAGATAACTCCCAAGATAGAGGGACAAATCCCTTGCCCCACTTTGAGAGCTTGGGAAGTGGCAGATAGTAGTAAGTGAGCAGCTTAGAATGATCATGGCTCACCATGATCTTCAAGAAAAAGCAGCTCAGAGGTCCAGAAGATATGTTGGGGAAATGCAGGTTCAGTGAGCCTTGGAGGGCCAGCAGTGGGCAAATAAGACCTTACTCCACCAGCCTGAGCTGTCTGACCTTACTTGCAGACTAGGGCAGACAGTGGGGACTGGCAGACAGCCAAAAACCCTTGGTGTACCCTCACCCAGTTGCCTTAAAAGCAAAGAGCCTTGATTGACTTTCACAATGAATCCTATCTTTTAAGTGTGCCCAGTGCAGCAGGATGCAGAAGCCATGTTTTGAAATACAGTGAACCTCTCTCTCAGGCCATTTTAGAATGTGACACTCCTTCACTTCCTCCACAGTGTTTCTCAACTAGAAACAAGTTATGGGATTTGAAAGTGACCCTTCCACCTATTTCTAATCAAGCAAATTCTTGGTACCTCTCAGGGATGGAATGGTGGCCAGAGAGAAAAGGCAGGCATAATTATTAGTCATTCTTTGTAGGAGTTAGACATTCTTCCCCAGGAGCCCTTGCATTGGCTCAACATGACCAGGCTTTGCACCCGGACCGCTTCCAAGCATCTGCAATCATCTGTCTTCAGCAGTCACCACCAAAGCTCTAGGTTCTTGAAAACCACAAGCACACATATTGGCAGCCTCCTCTAAAAATGTCAAATCGTGTGAGCTGCTGTTGGAGGGGTAGGAGGTGAGCTCTGATCACAGCCATTCCCACTGGCTGGGAAACTAGCCACTATTAGCAGAAGAACAAAAGGTGAGCCCCTGTTTGACCAACTCTGTTCCCTCAAAGGTAGAATCTTAAATAGTTCTAAATTATGCAGGGACAGACCATTACTTTCTCAACCAATGGTGAGTGAGGCATGCTGGAGAAAATGGTGAGCAAAGGGTTCAAAGGATCCATCAAGAATAGTAGACGTGGCAAGTGAGAAGAGTTTTCTGTCCGAAAGGAAGAACATAAGTACTCCTACCTGCAAGTCCTTTGACTTCAGTTGTAAATTTGAGTGTCCAATTTCACGGGTCATAGAGAGAACCTGTTTAAAGGTGAGAGATATATTTGTCCCTTTCAAGCCAGTGATGTTAGGCAAGGTATCTGGTTTGGTTTATCCCTGCATTCATTTCTTTTTTTTTCTTTTTTTTTGGGGGGGGGCGCTGTCCCTCAGCTCTTCAGCTCAAGGCTAGCGCTCTACCACTTGAGCTACAGCGCCACTTCTGGCTTATTTCTTTTTGCTTATGTGGTGCTGAGGACTCGAACCCAGGTCCTCAGGCATGCAAGGCAAGCACTCTACCACTGAGCCACCTTCCCAGCCCCCCTGCATTCATGTCTTGATTTGTATAAGTTGCCTGTCATAGGACAGTAAGATTCAGTGTGACATTAAAGAGAATACTCAGTAAATGGAAGCAACAGTGCAGATAGAAATTCCTTCCAAGGCCTCTTCCCTGCAGCCACCCATATCCACAGAAGACCTAAAAGCTCTCCACTGCATGAGACAAAGAATCCCTATTTCATTTGTTGTCTTCGTAAATTAGAACACTCAAGGTACAGATAGCCTCAAAGGTTACTAACAAACTTAAGTTCGACTTCGAGGTGCTTTGTTTTTCTTCTAATGGAGAACAATGATCCTGGGTGCCTGAAGGCTAAGAAAGCAGGTAGAGTTGTACTTTTAAAATCAGCTCAAAACTCCCTTTCTAGGAAGTTCCCTGCTGATGTTTGCCCTTTTCTTGTGGAACATCATGTTATCTTAATTGATTCTGGATACTTTGAAAACACACACACACACATGCGCGTGCGAGTGCGCGTGCACACACACATACACACACACACACACACCATGAGTTACGGTACCATGACTTTGAAATAATTTCTATCAGTTTCACTGATTACTTTTTTTGCTGACAATATAACTATTTATAAAATAAAACATAAGGGCTGGGAAGGTGGCTCAGTGGTAGAGTGCTTGCCTTGCATGCATGAGGCCCTGGGTTTGATTCTTCAGCACCACATAAGCAGAAAAAGCCAGAAATGGCGCTGTGGCTCAAGTGGTAGAGTGCTAGCCTTGAGCTGAAGAGCTGAGGGACAGCGCCCAGGCTCAGAGCTCAGGCCCCATGACTAGCAAAAAAATAAAATAAATAAAATAAAATAAAACATAAGCTAGGTGTTGCTTTGTTTTTCCAAGAATAGGTAGTGGGGACTATCTTTCTTTCTTTCTCTTTCTCTCTTTCTTTTTCTCTTTCTCTTTCTCCTTTGTTTCTTTTTCTCTTTCTCCTTCCTTCCTTCCTTCCTTCCTTTGCTTGTTTGTTTCTTTCTTTCTCTCTCTTTCCTTCATTCCTTCATTCCTTTGTTCCTTCTTTTGTTTTTGTTGGTCATGGGGTTTGAACTCTGGGCCTGGATGCTATCCCTCAGCTCTTTAGCTCAAGGCTAGTACTCTACCATTGAGACACAGCACCACTTCTCACAGATTTTCCTGTCTAGGCTGGCTTTGAACTACAATCCTCAGATCTCAGCCTCCTGAGTAGCTAGAATTACAGGTGTAAGCCACTGGAGCCCAGCTGGTGATTATCTTTTAAATCCCCAAAATGCTCCTAGAAATATGAAAATGTCCTAATTTAAAACTGAACTACTGTTGTTTGACTAGCTTAAAAAATTGCATGTGTGTGCATATAGGTGCACAAATGTGAACGTGTGTGTGTGTGTGTGTGTGTGTGTGTATGTGTGTGTTGGGTATCAACCTAAGATTAGGGACATGATAGGCAAGTACCGTGCCACTCACCTCCATTCCTAGCCATGATAAGCTGTTTTTCAGAATTGTTCATATTGAATACATTTTCCATACCTTGTTATTTCTGTGTACATTTTTTCTTTAAAATAATCCTTATAAATAATAATAATAATCGAGATGATTTTTATTGATTATGTTCTTCTCAAAAGACAGCAGAAAACTTAAATGGCTCATCAGTTGCAAAACCACAATAGTGTTGTAGGACACTAAGATCTTTTTTATGACCTCCAAAAAGAATTAGCTGTCTATTAATCAGTATTGGCTTCCTCACTGTTAAGTAATTCTAATTCTTCATTTAACCCTGTTTCATCGGAGCCTGTGGAAGTATCCATAACTGTTTTAGATTTTGACAATGTGCCTGATTTTTTCATTTCTGAGGAAGTGGTGCCCCAAAATGTGCTGCTGTCTGCGCTCTTAGAAAAAGATGTATCTGATACACCTTCAGATGGATGGAAGTAAGACATTGTGGCCAGCTCTGGGTTTATGGAGTAATGACTCTCTTCTCTTTTCTTACTGGAAAACAAGCAAACAAACAAACAAACAAACAAAAAGAGATCAAGAATTGTTTTTCACAGTACTGAATTTGTAGCAACTTAGAAAAGCATTGACAAAGCATAAACACATTCTTCCCAACATATTAGCTTAGGAGAGTTATATAAATGTTTTTCTTTCATTATAAATGTAATATATTTAATACTCAATGTGAGTGTATCACATTCTAAATCGCAGGTCTAGGATTTACTAAATTTACTAAAACAGTAAAGTTTGCTTTAATAAAGACATGAAACATGTAAAATGCAGTTGAGGGAAGAGGACTAAATACCTAGGATCAAGGTTTCAGTGAAATACACTATTCATCAAAAATATCAAACTCAAAACAAGTGATTTATTGCTAACTGTGAACATTAAGCAGTTCCACAAGGATATTTGAGAGCAAGCTGCTACACTGTTTGTTTTTCAGTGTTTAAATAAACAACCTCCTCACTCAGGTGTGAGTTGAATTTAATATTTCCATATAAAAGAACAAATGGATAGGCCTCCAGACGCCTATGTGGCAAGAGTAATCTGGTGTTTTTTGAAGGTCTCAGGGAAGGCTAGCATAGAATGGAAAACGTTAGACTCCAACACATGTGTTATTTAGAAAAGAGTATATAGTTGTGTGTGTGTTTGTGTGTGTGTGTGTGTGTAATTGTGCTGTTACTGGGGCTTGACCTCAGAAGGCCTGGGTATTCCCTCTTTATCCACTTGAGGCTGGTTGAGCTATACCTCAATGCTTAAATGGAGAAAAGAGTCTCATGGACTTTTCTGACTGGACTGGCTTCAAACCACAATTCTTTGCCTCCCGAGTAGTTAAGATTACAACATGAGCCACCCAACAAGAATATATAGTTTTGCTCCAAGTAGAGTGACACCCTCCCTGCCCCCCCGAAAAAAAAAACAAAAGAAAAAACACATGTAGATTCTCTAACCTGTCTCAATTTATAATGATTATTTCTATATCTAAATTACTGAAATATTGAGAGCAAATCCAAATAAGATAATTCTTTGAGAGATACTCCTCTAAGGAGGAGCAATGGAATTAAAACTAAGAAGCCAGGGGCTGGGAAGGTAGTTCAGCGGTAGAGTGCATGCCTTGCAAGCGTGAGGCTCTGGGTTCGATTCCTCAGCACCACATAAACAGAAAAAGCCGGAAGTGGCGCTGTGGCTCCAGTGGTAGAGCACTAGCCTTGAGCTGAAGAGCTGAGGGACAGGGCCCAGACCCAGAGTTCAGGCCCCATGACCAGCAAAAAACAAACAAACAAAAACTAAGGAGCCGATGGATACAATGATTTGAGAGGGGTCACGTTTTGCTAAGAATGTGCTAAAGCAGGAAAAAATTTTGATACCACAAATGATAAAGACTGCACAGATGAGCCGCCAGCTTACCTCAGTTGCCTTAGTCTGCAGAGCGTGGCAAAACAGAAGATCAAGAGAGGGACTAAAAGGATCAGAGTCATCAGTGTGATGCCCAGCATTAATTTGACCTTGATTTCCTCTAGCTCTGACAGTTTGTCTCCACTTGTAGAATTCAAATCAGAGCCTGAGAGGAAAGAAAAAAAAAATGCAATGAAAGGCCGGGTGTCAGACATGGGTCCCTGGAGGAGTGAGGATGATTGGCAAGGGCAGAGAGTTCCCCACTGTTCATCCTCCCCTGCCCCATTCACTGCAATGTGGAAGGCCATTTCCAGGGGCTGAGTTCTCTGTTGTTCTCCTTAACCTTCCTAGCAAGGAAGGAGCTGTCCTAAGCAACTTTTGGTGGGATCATGTTGGCTAATAAATATCCCCCACACATGGCTTAGTCACTAGCGAAATCTAGTTTAAAACCGACATGACCAAACTCTATAGGTAGCAGGCTTTTCCCCTAACTTTATTAGAAAGCACTTTACCCATGGTCACCAAAGAGATTGCTATTCAAGTGATTGACTTACAGGGAACTAGTCCTTAGGGAGAGAAAGGGGTGTTTCAATTGTTGGCCATAGTTTGATTTTCTTTTACACTAAAAAGATGCTGTACTGGAGGCTTTCTTCATAAGTCATAAGAACTACAGTCACCATTTTGTTACTGAGATTAAACCTAGTGCACTCAACATTAATAAAACAGAAACATTTTTTTAACTTTCTGAAATACATGAAATTATAAAATAATGCCTGGTTCCAAAGACATCAAGAATCATAATCAAATCTACTAATGGAAATGCCTCTTTGCCACCAGATTTTGCTTTCCTGACTATAAATATGACTTAATGAAATTTAGATGACCACATGGTCAATTTTTCCCATTCTCGAGTTTCCTCCACATCCACTTCAAATGTTCCATAGATCTTTATTCCTTTGTAGGAAAATAAGCAGTGACTTTTAAAATTTGGAATTCTCACAGAACACCTGTGGCTCATGCCTGTAATCCTAGCTACTCGGGAGGCTGAGATCTGAAGATTGTGGTTCAAAGCTAGTCTGGGCAGGAAAGTCTGTGAGACTCTTATCTCCAATAAACTACACAAAGAGCCAGAAGTGGATCTGTGGCTCAAGTGGTAGAACATTAGCCTTCAGCACAAAAGCTCAGGGACAGTGCCCAGACCCAGATTTCAAGTCCCAAGACTGCTCCACCCCAATAGAGAGAGGGGGGGGATTGTTAAAATGTGGTCTTGAGACCAAATGGGATGAAGTAAGCATAGTTGTCAATAACTAATATCTGTTGTACAGTTATACAGACTAGTATACAGGTTGTTATGTAGACTGGTATACTGCTGTCAATGACTGTTATCAAGCAATTTATGTTAAAATAGACTGTTCTCCTAAATTGATTTTCTATCTTCCCAAGGGATCTTTTCAAAGAGGTGTGCTCTAGGTATAGTTATCAAAGTCATGGTCAGAATCAAAGAAGAGTTTGGAACTCCTAATCACTAGAAGTGCACAAAAGTTAATTAATTGGGCAGGTTTTTGCTCTAAGACTGAGTTTCTTTATCTGTAAAATTGAGATAACCAAGTCCATAGAGTTGCTGTGAGAATTAACAAAATATGATAGTAACATAGCAGAATTTGGTGTGTAGTATCTGCTCAATAAGTGATAGAAAAATCAGTGAAGCCAAATTTAATTGCTGAAATCTCAGAAACATAGCAAAGTATTTCTAAAATAACCTAATATTTATCATTCCCATATACAACTTTCCTAAACAAAAGGTTACTTAATTGTCTTGAAGCACCACAAGACAAATTGTTATACAAATAATCCAGTATAAAACTAGGCTGACAGGTCTTAGACATATCACTTGACGTATCTATTTCTTTTCTGTTCTGTCCTTTCCTTTCCTTTCCCTTCTTTCCTTCAAACTTTCCTTCCAACCTCCCTTCCCTTCCCTTCCCTTTCTCCAATCCTGGGGCTTGAATTCTGGATTCAGGTGCTGTCCCGAAACCTCTTTTTGCTTAAGGTCAGCGCTATACTACTTGAGCCATAGCACCGCTTCCAGCCTTTTTTCAGTAGGTTTTTTTTCTTTTTTGAGATAAGAGTCTTATGGGCTTACCTGCCTGGTCTGGCTTTGAACCACAATAATCAAATCTCAGCCTCTTGAGTAGCTAGGGTTACAGGTATAAGCCACTGGTGCTGGCCCTTAATAATCTATTTTTTTCCAATTATTTACTTATACAGGAGTTTGGGGAGAAATCAGTCCATTGTCTTTTCATGCAATTTCTCAATCAAATGAGTTCTTTTATAAATACAATTAATCCATTAATGAAAGCTGTATTTGGAAAAAGGAATTTTCACTCATTACTAGTGAGAATACAAAACATTACAATCATTTTGGGAAGACAAGTTTGGTAGCTTCTTACAAAGCTCAAGTCTCACCATACAACATGGTCATTGCATTCCAAGGTATTTACCCAAATGAGCTGAAAACTTTTGTCGTCACAAAAACCTGCACACAAATGTTTATAAAAGCTTTATTTATGATTGTCAACAATAGCTAGCAAGGAAGATATCCTTGGAAAAGCTAATAAACAGGAACCTGCTCATACAAAGGAATGTCAATGACAGAAAGAAATGAGTAAGCCAAGTCATCAAAAAAGACATGGAGGAACCTTAAATGCATACTGCGAAGTGGGAAAAAATGACCATATAAAAAAAGACCATGTGGTAATCTGCAAAAGGCAGGGGAGAGAACAATGCAAGGATAAATTTATGGAGGCGATAGGACTCAAACAGTGAAATTTTAATGACATTGTGACGAGAGGTAGGTGATTATGCTTTTGTCAGAACCTTATAGCTGAGCACTGGTGGCTCACACCTGTAATCCTAGCTACTCAACAGGCTGAGATCTGAGGATTGCAGAAGCCATATTGGGCAGGAAAATTAATGAGACTCTTTAACTAAGCATAAACACATCAAAAAAACCCCACATTTTTTAAAGAAAGCTGGAAGTGGAGCTGTGGCTCAAGTGGTAAAGTGCTAGCCTTGAGCACTAAGTTCAGGGACAATGTCCAAGCTTTGAGTTCAAGCCCAGGATCAACACCGAAATTAGATAAACAAACAAACAAACCCTATAGAACTGTACAGTACAAAGTGAGCCCTAATGTCTACAGATCCTACTTCATAGCAATGTGTCTATACTTGTTCAGATATCTTAACAAAGGCACCACAGCAATGAAGACGATACTAGCAAGGGAAGTGAAGAAGAGATGGGATTTAGGAACTCTGTGCTATCTTGCTAAGTTTTTCTTTCAACCTGAAACTCCTCTAAAAGTTAAAAAAAATGTGCACTCTATAGATTATGCACCCACCCACTGCCTTGTTTCTTTAATCAGTTTCAGGAATAGACACCATGAAAGAGGAGAATGGTACTAGTCTTTGGCAAAAGGATAACTGGAAAACCCTCCTGAAACAGCCCCCCCATCTTCTCTTCTCCCGTATTAGCCACCCCACTCCCTCCTACAGCTGCCACTTCATGAGGGCTAAAATGTCTAAGACCTTTATGTATCTATTAGTTAAAAAGTACTTTTTGCTTACTTGGAATTGGTTGAAATAACTCATCTTTATCATCCATGCTCACCGTTGTCCCATTTATAGCTGTTAAGACAATAAATTTGTGTTATGGTAAATAGCATTCACTGGATGGAAGTATTGTGTGGGTAATATGTGCCACATATCCTTATTATGTGTGTGAGGTATGTTGTAGAAAGTACACCTTGCTATAATTAGTGTCTAAACAAATTTTATTTTTGGGGTCCGGTCATGGGGCCTGAACTCTGGGCCTGGGCGCTGTCCCTCAGCTCTTCAGCTCAAGGCTAGCACTCTACCACTTGAGCCACAGCGCCACTTCTGGTTTTTTTCTTTTTGCTTATGTGGTGCTGAGGAATTGAACCCAGGGCCTCATGCATGCAAGGCAAACACTCTACCACTGAGCCACCTTCCCAGCCCTCTAAACAAATTTTAACATGTGTTTTTTGCACAAGACACATCACAGCCTTATGGCATTTAGGACATGAACTAGCAATTTAACACTACAGTAGAAGGCTAGCTCAGAATATGGCTGATCATATGTATCAGGCTATTAAAAATATTTGAAGCTGTAATAAAATAGTCTATAATGTCCAAAAAGGACTTGAAGGTGCTGCAAGTATTGATTTGGGGGTCGTACAGAATACAAATACAAATATAGATATAAACACAAATATAGAATATCAAATAATGAGATTGATTAAGTATGACATCTATTTTGCACTTATAATGCATATGTATGTAATACTCATATGACAGCTATCTATACCTCTGTATGTACATGACTAATGTGTATGTGTACCTTGGTATATATGCACATTGCACTGTACATGTGTGCCTATATCATATTTTATATACACACTAATTTTTCACATTCATGTGTTTTAATATATCTTCACATTTATACATGCATGTTTATGTGTTTACATGCACACTGCTCTAAATACAAAGATGGAGTATACTGGGCAAGAGGCTTACTTTATAATTGTAATGATCAACTAAATTGAACTATTTTCAAATTTGATTTGTCTGTTTCAAAAATAGAAGCTATAAAATGAGAAGATGATAACAGCAACTAGAGAGTATTTAGCCACTGTAACTCCCATGGGAGTAAATGTCTGTGACAATGTCTTCTCTAGATTTTAACAGCCATAGGACATAGGATCTTCAGAAACAGTGTGACTTTATCACCTTTCTGAGTCAGTACTGAATTTTCTTTAAAATTTATCACATTATTTTTAAGTACTTGTACAAAGGGGTTTAAATTCACTACTATCACTGCATGAGTACAGCAGATCTTGATCAGTGTCACTGCTTCTTCCCTATGGCATGTTCTATTACATATGACAGCAAAAATCAATACTGATTCTTAATATTACAAGTATTTATATATCAAACTTGGCTTTCTAATATAAGATTGTGGAAAACCAAAACATTCCCCCAGCTAACCTCTCTATATGAATTTACCTTTAACTAACATTGTCCAAAATGCAGGAACATTTGGGGTTGTTTCTGTTAAAAAAAAAAAGACAATAACAACAGGAATGACAGGTTAAGAATCTATTGGCTTAAAGCATTTATTCAAGAGCTTAGAGGTGAACATCATGGGTTGTTATGACTTCACAAATATTTTATAAGGCATGATATTCTTGACAGAAAACTAAAATGGTGATTTATTAATTTTGTAGCCACCCCCTGTCCCTCAAATAATATTAGGAAACATTCATGATTGTCACCAGAAACATTTATTCCTCAAACACATTGAACTTTTTACATTATTATTAAAATAAGTTATAGTAAACATACACTCAATGTATTTATATTTGCATAAACACATGCTTATACATACTACACAGTACAAAGTGAACCTTAGTGTTTATGGAGCCTAGCACACAATAATGTATCTATACTGGTTCAGAAATTTTAACAAAGATGCAACAGTAATAAAGACATTACTAGAAGGGGAAATGGAGCATGGAGACAGGATTTAGGAACTCTATTCTTTCTTCTAATTTCTTCTTTTTATTTGTACAATCCATACTAAAAATAATATATAATCAACAGAAATAGACATTTGCATTTCTTTGTGTAAACCTTTTCATATATTTATATAAATACAAATATATTTATAAAGAGGTATTTTTATAGAGACATACATGCGATGCATTTTATTAAAATAAATAAAATTTCTAAGGATCCACTCCTACCCTTCATCAGGTGCATCTGAGAACTATTAGCTAGTCACCATTTATTTCAAATGGTTTAGAGTAAATTTAAAATTAGCAGTATAAATTCTTTCCGCATGCTATTTCCTTGATGTAACATTCAGGGCAGTGAAACTTAAGTTCATAAGTCATATAATGATATGCTCCAGATATTAATACACTGTAGTAACTTTAATACTTGGAATTGTCTCGGGTTCATTAGGTGGTTCTTCGCTTGTAGTTTCTTGAGATGATGTTGTTGCATTGACGACTTTGTCTAGGAAAAAGGACAAAGAATTATCAGCATATAAAAATATTGACTACATATCTGTGATTAGGCCTATTTTTTAAGCCTGAAATGGAATAAAGACAAGGAGAAGTGAAAGAAAAAGACATAAACATTTTCCCAAACTAAGACAGGGAAAGAAGAGACATTGAAGAAGAAGATTGTGGGGCGGGGAGGAGGCTGGGGGGCGCACAATGCCTGTGGTTTATGAAAAGAGGAAGAACGTAGAACTTGGAGCCACGCTCTTCCTTCCTTTAGGGGGAAGGGTGGCCTATTGGCAGACAAGGCTGGCTTTCAGGGTTCACTGCACAACTGGAAATGATGCTTGTAACACGGAGCAGTTGGTCACTGGTCAGGGTGACATGGAAAAGGCATGCGTGTCCTTGTAAATTGGGAAGCAATATTTCAAATATCAAGATGTTGGAGCACACAGCAAGGAATTAGGGGCCTAATTTAGAACATGCTACTGTCTATCACATGTTCATCTGTCTTTGACAAACGTCAAAGGGCAGGGCTTGACTTGTGGGAATATGTATTAGAGGTTGGAATCTCTTCCTGTAGTCTTCATATCCTAAACTAATTGGAGGTGCTTGATTTAGAGTTATATTTTGTTTGGTACAACTCAAGATGTTGATTGCTGAATACAGTACAATCCCATGAAGGATTATCCAAAATCAATATTTCCCTGATATAACTATTTCAGGGTTTGGAATAGCTAACATTATTTTATTATTGCCAAGTAATTTTTATGAATAATTAGGCATGAATGAGTCTAGCCTGTCCTATACGTTCTTTCTTTGTTGTTTAAGGATTTGGAAGGCAAAACACAGAAAGGTGCAAAAATGAGGGTAGAAGAAACATAAATAATTCCCAAGAGTCCTAAACTGCATTATTTTTCTTCCCATGCAAAGAAAAAACATAAGATGCTTAAGCTAGACACTGGTGACTTATGCCTATAAATTTAGCTACTCAGGAGGATGAGCTATGAGGATCAAGGTTCAAAGCCAGCCTGGCAGAGAAGTCCAAAAATGTTAATCTCAATTAATCATCAAGAAGGCAGAAATGGAGGTGTGGCTGAAGTGGTAGGGCACAGCTTTAAGTGAAAAAGCCAAGTGAGAACAAGAGGCCCCAAATTCAAGCCCTGATACTAGCACAGAAAAGAAAAGAAAGGAAAAGAGAAAGTGGGTTGGCAATATGTGGATTTCCTGACCTCCGAAATGACTTGTGCAATGGACATGGTACCTCACAGGTGTCATCTAGGAAAAATATGTAGAAGATAACCAAGAACTCAATTAGATCCCCAAATCATTACATCTACTGGAGGGGGAAATGTTGAGATTTGTCTGGGAATGAAGACTTCTTTCCTACCCAATGCCTTTCAGTGTTGTTTCAAATCCTGCGTTCAGTACTTACAGTTCTTTAGCGCGAATCTCAGATCAGTGGTGGCCCTCACAGATATTTCAGATTCAGTACCATTTGGATTTCGTGTGGTGAAAACATCTGAAAATACAAAGTCAAAAGGCATCAGCTACCAACTAGCTAAGTTATTTCTTGATCAACCCATTTTCCCTTGTGTATCAACTTACTAGCTAAAAGCAAAAGAATTATAAAAATGAGTAATGTTTTAAAAATAAGAAAATGAGTCAAAAGTGAATAAAAAAATTCACAAGGAGAAAGGTCAAATCAAGATGCTTATGATAAATGACCTGAGAAGCCATTATGGAGGAAATTCATGAAGAATGTACAAGTATATAAGACATCAAAGCACATTTATAGATGTGCAATTTATAGACATTGGATTGGCATTATCCAAAAACTCCCAAGGCATTTGACAAAATGTTCCCATACAGGTACTCACATTTATACATACACATGAAGATCTTGCTCCTCAAGAGGCATCTGTCAGGTTGGCTGTAATTTAAAACTAGTGGATATAGTCACCTACCCAAAGGGTGAAATAACAATTGAGTGGAGCTGGCAGACTAAGCTTAAACATGCATCTCTGTCTCTTCCATCAAATTCTCATGGAATGACAGAAATTATATGTACACATGAATGTGTGTATGTTTAAAACTGACAAATGCATTCATCTCTCCCAACACACACCAACAAAAAGTTGAATGTCTTATTCTTTTTGAGGAATTCTTGTGATAGTTCTAAGGAAAAATAAAACAAAATGAAGTTACAGCCCATGATTTAATGTGATGTGAATTAAGAAAATGTATACTATGTTGGAAATGAATTTTACAACTTGGCGGGGAGGGATAGTGGGAGAAAACAAGGAAGGGGGTAACAATGTTCAACAAGAATTGTACTCATTTCCTTATGTAAATGTAATCCATCTGTACATCATATTTACAATAAAAAGAAAATGTAAACATTAAAATATGTGATATTTTTGTAGCAACAGACATGATAATAAAAAAGAACTATCAAAGTATAACTGACCCAATTTGGATTATATTAAATGTAAGAATCACATAACTAGATAACCAGTGTACCAGTGTTAGACAGTTAGCTTTCTTCTTTGAAAAATATAGTGCTTTATACAAATTTTATGCCAAAAACCAGAATAAGATTTATGACCTAAGAGAAAAATAGGATATTGTTAGGAAATGTTGGAAAAGCAATTTAGTATTTTGGATTGAATAAGTCCTGTCTAAGCAAGATACAATCGGTAAAAAATCTGAAGGAATTCATCAACAGAATTGGTTTTTATAAAACTTGAAAACTTTCTTAGGATTAAAGATACTTGAACTGGTTTAAAGTAACAGTCTAGGAGAAAATCTCTAATACTATTAATCACAGGAAAAAGATTAATGTACTATATATAAAAAGCCTTTGCAAATCAACAAAAGTGTGATCTAATAAAAATGGGAAAAGAATATGAATAGGTAAGTCATGGAAAAATGAATAAAAATATAAAGAAAATTTTAAAAAATCACAATTAGAATGCAAGTGAATAAATCACATTTATAAATTATATTATATTGTTATATAGTTATTGTTGATATTCACTGTAAGTGAAATAGTGGTATATCCTTTGGGGATAAATAGGTAAGTAGTTTTTGGAGGGCTATTTGGTGTTATCTATCAATAATTCAAAAGGTTTATATTTTATCCAACAATTTCAATACTTTTATTCTAAATAGAGATACATGTACATGGGAAGAATGTACAGGAAAAATATTAAAGCAGATGTGAAAAGCATTCTACAGTTATTAAATGAAAAAGACAAATCCTTATGATGACCACTTCATGTTATACACACATAAAATTTAGCAGGGATTTTTTAAAAATCAAAGTAATTAGCAATCACTTTACTTATTGATCTCCTGTGTAATACAGAATAGAGATACATACTAAATGGAACATGATTTGTAGAGCCGAGCATCAGTCAGTTTCATATCATCCTACCTTTGCATCCTGGTAACTATTGAACTTCTCTAAGCACTAGGGATGGCCATCTAAAAATCAAGGATATAAAGCAGGATGCTGGTAGTGCATGCCTGTAATCTTACCTTCTCAAGAGCTGAGATCTGAGGATCTGAGGTATGAAGCCAACCTGGGCAGGAAAGTTTGTGAGACTCATCTCCAATTAACCACCAAAAAGCCAGAAGTGGTCAAGTGATAGAACTAGACTTGACCAAAAAAGCTCAGGGACAATACCGACACACACACACACACACACACACACACACACACACACACACACACACACACAGAGGTGTAGATATGGATTCATCAAAGTAAAACCAGAAGTACAATTTATAATTATAGTTTTCATTTGAGTTATACATCATTGTCACTTTTCTTTTTTAAAAAATATTAATGTTAATAATAATCCCAGGATAGTTAAATTTAATCCTCCCTTTAAAAAATACTAGGATTTAACCCTGAGCTTTATGCCTGCCAGGCAAAACTTTAATACTGAACTTTAATTAATTAATTAATTTTTTGTGCCAGTACTGGGACATGCTTTTGCATAGCATTTTTGCTCAAGGCTGGTGCCCTGTCACTTGAACCACAACTCTATTTCTGGCTTTTTGCTTACCAATTTAAGATAAGAGTTTCTTGGACTTACCTGCCTAGGCTGACTTCAAATTGCAATCTTAAAATCTTAACCTGCTAAGTAGCTAGGGTTACAGGTGTGAACTACTAGTTCCTGGCTGTTTTTTTATTTTTATAAATGTTTTTTCTAAGCTCTTCACCTTTTTGAATGGCATACCTTGTAAGGAAGACTTGGAGGGAGGTCCATGAGGAATGACAGGTTATAGACTAAATTTTAATGGAACCTTCCAATTGTGGAGAAGTCGCTTTGTTATTGGTTGAATTGTGTCCATGCCCAAAATTCTTATGTTGAAGTCCTCCCTCAGTATGTCAGAATGTGACAACATTTGGAAACAGGTTTGTCCACTTCATAATTAAGATACAGCTAATCCTAGAACACAGCGCTGTGAATGCCTAATGTCCTTGTTGGAAATCTAGACCCAGAGAGACAGAGACAGTACCATGTGAAGAGAGAGAGGCAGAGACTGAAATGAAGCAGCCCCAGCTGGAAACACCTGTGCTGACAGGCCTGGCAGAAACAAAAGGAAGCCTTCCTCACTGGCTTTCCGGAGGGCCTTCACTTGATTGGCTCAAACTCTAATTTTTGGACTTCCAGCATCCAGAATGATGGAGGAATAGATTTCCGCTGTTTCAAGCCACCTAATTTGAGATAGTTTCAAAAGCCTTAAGAAACTGATGTTTTGTGTTTGTTTTTGTTTTTTTGAGGCCAGGCATGTTGGCTCACACCTGTCATCTCAGGTACTTGGGGAGGTAGAGGTCAGGAGGATCTTGATTCCAGGACAGCCTAAACAAGATTAGTTAGACCCTATCTCAATTAATAAGCTTGATGCAGTGGCATAGACCTGTGATCCCACCATAGGTGGGACACATAGCTCCCATCAGAAAGAGTGACACCACCCCATTTGTAAGGAAACAGAAAGACTTAGAAAAAATCATATTAAGTGAGGTAAGCCAGCCCCCACCCCAAATATAGGTCCCATGGTTTCCCTTATTTGCAATAATTAGTATAAATCTAGGATAATCTTATCAGATGAGCAGAAAAGCTCAAAAGCTAGGTACATGTGACCACATAAGATGATGCTAAGTGAAATCAACCCCAACACATGGACACAAGAGGTTTTTATTTGTCATTGTTGTTTTTAATGTATTATCTGATTTTTTTCTTTTGTATGTTCTTCCCCCTTTGGTATATCCCCTGTTGTCATTGTATTTGATTTTGATACCCTGCATCATATATAATATACACACACACACACACACACACACACACACACACACACACACACACACACACACACACACACACACACATTTGGGGAGGGGAAAAGAAGATCATAATTCCAGATGTCCTGAGCAGAAAATGAGATGCTGTCTCAGAAATAACCACAAGCAAAAAGGGCCAGAGGTGTGTCCAGGGGTGGGAAAGTTTTTTTGTTTTTGTATTTTGTTTTGTAAAGAACCATTTAGATATTTAGAAAATAATTCATGGGCCATACAAAATTATCCTGGACAGGTGATAAAAAGAATGTATGTCTGTTCTGTCATGTACCAAATAGTTTCTCTGGCCTTCTGTGACTCTTCAACTGGACATTTTCTACCCTTGGTAAGTTCAAACCCCAGTAAAATAAATAAATACATAAATAAGTTTTAAAAAAGTAGGCAGGCTTTTGTTCTAGCTACTTCACAAACTAAAGAAAAAATGTGTTTTCAGCCTCTGAGATCCAAAGTTAAGGTATGGGAAGACCTATTTCATTTAATTTTGCAAATATGTCTTATAAAATTCTATGAAGCTAGCTTTAGTTGAATCCAGGGAACAATATAACTGACTTGGGACATGAATGCTCCATGTGCTTGGTACATGAATGCTCCCTCAGTGCTAATCAATAGTAGCAGATAATTTTATAAGATGATGAATATATTATATGTGCTATAATACATATAATAAGAATTATATATTATATATAATACATATAATAAGAATTGATAAGATTTAAGAAAATAATTACAAGAAAGTAATATTAACTCTGCATTTGAACTCCAGTACTTTTGAAAACTAACAAAAATAAAACAACACCAATTTTTTTTTGTTAACTCACTCAAAATAGACCAACTTTTACTAGTATAATCACCATGCTGTGATGACCGTAGTAATTAGAAATAGCTCCTAAGAAAACCTGGCTAAACTTTAGAAATGTCTCCTGAAAAAAGTTTTAGAAAACAAGAATTTCATTTTATACAATGATAAGTCTATAAAATAAATTATAATTTTAAATGGAAATAAAATGGTTATGGGAGAGTATAAAAGACAATTGAGATCTATCCAACCAATACAATCAGCTTTTTGTATCAATATTTTTACATATTGCTGTTAACTTGAAAAACTTACATTGTTTGGTATCTTTGTAATGATTGTCAGTTTTGTGATTTGCAGATGTGTGATCCGGATACGTGTATTCTATTTTGTGGATTAAGTTATTATCCATGTTGATTTCATCTTCAGGTATACCAGAATCGTGTAGAGTAGGATCGTGTACAGTAGGATCGTGTACAGTAGGATCAGTAGCCGGATTATCAGGACTGTCATCATCGTGATAATATGGATAGTCCTCTGGAGACACTGCCTCAGGTATCTCTTAAAAAATTAGGATACACCTTGCATCAGAAATGTTACCTTTACTACCTTTTCTACCTGAACTTTTCTCCCAATTTGAGGCTGAGATTTAAAATCTAAATGGATACCATATCTCCAACAACATATTTCTTTCTTTCTTTCCTTCCTTCCCTTTCCCCTCCCCCTCCCTCCCTCCCTCTCTCCCTATCTCCTTTCTTTCTTTTCTTTCTTTCTTTCTCTCTTTCTTCCTGTCTTTCTTTTTCTTTCTTTCTTTCCTTTCTCTCTCTCTCCCTTCCTTCCTAACTTCCTTTATCCTTTCTTTCTCTCTTTTTTCTTCTTCTCTTCTTTCCTTTTTCAGTACTGGGGCTTGAAACACATGGTCTGGGTGCTCTCCCTGAGCTTTTTATGCACAAAACTAACACTCCATCACTTGAGCACAACTCCACTTTCTTCTTTTTTGGGTGGTTAATTGGAGATAAGAGTCTTATGGACTTTCCTGCCCAGGCTGGCTTCTAACCATGATCCTCAGATCTCAGCCTCCTGAGTAGCTAGGCTTACTGGCATGAGTCAGCAGTGCCCAGGCAAATAGACTTTCAATCATTTTGTAGAAAATTCACACATCATTTGTATGTACTGTTTCTTGGAAGTTAAAGTGCTTACCGTCTGTCTGGGTCTTCAAATTGTTAATCTCTGGAAGGAAAACCCCAGATAAAAAAATAAATAATATAAAATTCATTTGGAAATTAATGTGATTTATCCAGTAATATAATAATACAATGTCTCCTCAGGGCTTCCTTCTTGTGGTCCAGTAGGTCCTGAGATGAGCACATTATGACATCACTTCCTGTGGGAAGCAGAATGCCAGGGAGATCCCCCAGGGCTTTGTGACTTCTTCAAGATGATTTCATCTTTGGTACTATAATGTAGTTCATATCAGAAAAATAAACCATTATGAAATTTTCCTTGGAAGTGAAGAAATACATTTTCATGAAAGAATATTAATTATTGGTTTGTGGATTTTAAAGAATCATTTATTGTGTTGGCAGTAAAAAATGAAAACAGACTTTCATGTTTGAGAAATGGTAATATAAGTTCTTTTGGAAAACTGTGATCATATATCAATTATAAGTTGGATGCTGGTGGCTCACATCTGTTATCCTAGCTACTCAGGATGCTGAGAACAGAGGGTCTTCATTCAAAGCCAGTCTGGGCAAGAGTCTCAGACTCATTTAAAAAATATATCACCTTTGTTAGCTGTTTTCAAATACATTTTGATTTTACAGACCTGGTCCCTGAGTAATTTTGGATTTCTACATGGATAGCCCATATGGCGGTAGATTTTCTGATGATTAGGACACATTTATTATTTTGACTTGATCATTGTCGCCTGTTCAAGTGAATTTGTACTGCAGCTGAATCCATGTACTTGTCAATAAACTATCTGCAATTTAGTTTTAATTAATTTAATTGCTAAATGCAAAGAACAGCAACATACTATTCAATTATATTAGTTAATATTTGGATACAAATGTAACTCAAGCCAGGCAGTGGTGAACACCCGTAATCCCAGCACTGAGAGGTTGAGATAGGAAAATCTTGAATTTGAGGCCAGTCTAGGCTACATAGTGAAACTTTTTCTCAAAAAAAAAAGTAAAACAAAATAATTCAAAGTAAGTATTCCATCTAAATTTTATGATGCAAATACAAATAATGGGGGTCAGCTAGATAAATACCTCATTAAAATTTTTTTGGTTATATAGATACAATGAAAGTAATCTTGTCCCTAAAGTTATGTAAAAATGTTTCAGTGATCCCATAAAAGATCTTCAAAGTGTTTTAAATGAATTCTGACTTACAATACAGAGAATATTAAATACAAATAAGATAATTATTTATTTATTTTATTGTAAAGATGCTGTACAGAGGGGTTACAGTTACATGAGTAAGGCAATGAGTACTTTTCTTATGGCGTATTGTTACCCTCTCCCTTATTAAAGGTATGGCACCCTCAATATGCCATAGTTAGTGGTTCATTAAAGAAGTCCAATTCATTATATCAGTGATGAATGGTTCATTCATACATATAGACAACTGATTCTGTATCTAAAAGCTCTGACATGAAAAGGATAGAGATGCCTGATGTCAGATATTTATTTTTAAAGCTTCCATTTCTTAAATTATGTGTAAAGTTGACAATAGCTGTGCACCCATTTCTGACTCCAAAGTTTACCTATGTTTCTACAGATGCCAGTCTACCTGCTTTCCTTTCAATCCCACATATATCCACATATAGCCTTTTTTATGGGACAACTGGACTCTCGTATTGATCACAAAGATTCTAACAATTCTGATGACCTGAGACTGAAATAGGGCTACAGAAGCATAACTTTAGCAGCTAAAACCATCATCTGTTACATCTGAAAAAGTAACTATAAAGAGCATTATTCCAATATGAAGAGACATGCTTATGTCAAGAAAAAGCTCTTCAGCAAGAAATACAAGCCCCATCTGGAGACTGATCTGAATATAATTTATAATCTGAGTCTTTTTTTGTGTTAACCTGTAAATATAAATTATAAGTACATATAAACAATTTTCTATTAGTCTGAGGTGGTCTTTGCTTAATGACCTTGCATTTCTTTTGTTGACCCCCAAACAAAACAAAAGAAAAGCACATTTCTTTGAATGGCTTCTTATCAAGTCTGAATATTCTGTTAAAGGATTCCAAGCACTGAACAAGTGTAATTAAGGAGTTCTGTAATAAGTGAACATGCATCACAATAAATCAGATTAACTCCTGCTTCATCCTTGGAGATGGTATATTTTCCACCACACTGGCAATTCAGTGAAGAAAAAACAACCTTTCATCTTCATTCCAAGATGTTTCTTCAGGATACACTGGATCATCTACTGGTGCCATATTTTGTAGCTCATTATCATCTGCTGCAGGTCATACTCTTCGTTTTTTGTCTCTTCATTCCCTAGAATTTTCCATGTCTGCTCAATTTCGGCAAGCTTCTGTATATATTCATCTGCCATTCCTGCTGGCACATCTGTACTCTGTTTTTCTAGATAGCACATTAATACGAGTTTTTGATGTTTTTGTTTTAGGTCAGCCATTTCAGCAGATGGATCTGCACCCTAAATACTGTACCAGTCCTTTTTTGGTGTCTGCTCAAATGCCATTATTCTTTGAACAAGAAGTGGCCTTCCCAGATCAGCAAACTTCACATCCTCAGGGAGACTCCACATGTCTGCCACCTATCAGAATTAGGAACAGGGTTCTTGGTGAGACTCTTATCTCCAATTAACCACCCCAAAATAAGAAGTGGAGCTGTGGTTCAAGTGGTAAAGCACTTCATGTTGAGCTCAGAGACAGTGTCCCAACCCTGAGTTCCAGCCCCAACAACAGCAGGCACACACAGCAAGACTGTCCAAAGTGCTGGTTCATGGATTATTTAGCTATAATTCTTTTCTTCTCAATTTTTTGTAGTATTCCAACATGTCAGTTTGTGAGTACAATGTGTCTTGATCACTGTTGCTATTTTCATCATTCCCCCATCTCTCACAACCTCACCGATCCCCTCAATTAACCTGTTACCATTTTTACATATATACATTGAATATGATGACTGCATTTATAACTATGATTCTTCTTAAATTGTATTTTTATTACTTTAAGTAATATTCAACACATGAGTTTATGAGTATAATGTATATTGATCAATGTCCTCCCCCTTCCATTATATTACCCTGTAACTGTAATTCTTTAGGAAAATTTTCTGAAACTCATCCTTTTATTTCAAGATATATTTTTCATGAAATAGAAACTATGCATTTGGTTTAACATGCTTTATCAATGAGGTCCATTTTTAGCTCGTGTACAGATCTACTATTTATTGGGTTAGAAGATTTGGATATACATAATACTATCCATGTATTATTCATAAATAAGTAATAAGCAATAGACAAGAAATCAATGCAAACTATCATTCCTTATGATATCAAAGCATCATCTAACTTCCTCCTCTTAATTTTGTAATTGTTGAATGATAGCCTCCACTTTAGAGGATACTCTGATCAAAATGACATCAGGAAAAAGCAGCATATTGTTTACAGAACTTGGAGGCTTTCCTAGTGCATGTAAAGCATATAAAGTAAGCCTAGTCTGTGGCACTCTGTGAACATGTTTGGTGATATAGACAGAGGTCCCAGCCTGGTCTCCTTGCATAAGAGGTTGGGGAAGCTGAGAGGACTTGGTGGCCAGGCAAGCTGGGCTCAGGGTCAAAGCCTTAGTCGAGTAGAAGTGGTCCCTCATGTAGCACCATTTTCCTTTTAAACTCTTGAGATTATCCTTACTTGAAAGCTACGAGTTGGGTAAGAATACAAGTAAAGAGTTGGTGGGCCCATGTAGCCCTTCCTTGGGGTATCTCTCTTAACAAAATATACAGAAAAGGAGAGAAGCCTGAATCAATCAGGTGCCATGCAGCTGGCAAACCACAACACAGATTTGGGTGATGTAGTTCAGCCATTGAAACTTGGCAGAAGACACGATGTATGGAATATAGCAAGCAGGTCAGTAATTGATAAAGGAGTGAATACACTTCTTTTAGAACCGTAATAATGTTTGTTTGTTGCTGCTGCTGCTGTTGTTTTGGTTGTGAGGCTTGAACTCTGGGCCTGGGTGGTGGCCCTGAGCTCTTCAGCTCAAGGCAAGTGCTCTACCACTTGAGCCACAGCACCACTGGAACAGTAATAATGTTAGGTGGCAAAGTCAACTTAACATTTAATGATACCAATAGGACTTTCTTTGTTTCATTTCTCTTTTGGCTTTCCTTCTTCCTACTTCTTTCTCCTTTCCCTTCTCATTCTTCTTCCTCTTCTCTGTCTCCTTCTCCTTGACTTCATTTCTCCACCAAGTCCTAATTGTGTGCCAATCCTGGGGTTTGAACTCAGTGCCTAGATGATTTTTTGCTCAAGGCTGGTGCTCTAGAGCTTGAGCCACAGCTTCACTTCCTACTTTTGTTAGTGGTTAATTGGAGATAAGAGTCGCAGGGACTTTTTCTTGCCTGGACTGGCTTCAAACCCCCATCCTCAGATCTCAGCCTCTTTAATAGCTAGGATTACAGGTGTGAGCCACTGACATCTAGCTTTGGAAAACTATTTTTTTTTTTTTTGGTCTGGTCATGGGGCCTGAACTCTGGGCCTGGGCGCTGTCCCTCAGCTCTTCAGCTCAAGGCTAGCATGCTACCACTTGAGTCACAGCGCCACTTCTGGCTTTTTTCTTTTTGCTGATGGGGTGCTGAGGAATCGAACCCAGAGCCTCATGCACGCAAGGCAAGCGCTCTACCACTGAGCCACCTTCCCAGCCCCTGGAAAACTATTTTTTTAATTGTACAATGATGAATGCTCTTCATAAATAATAAGTAATGAATTGGTAGAGTGAAGATGTGGTAGATTTTTTTAACAAAACAGTAGATTAAACAAAACTAAATTTGTTTAAAATTGATTATAATTTTCCTGTCTCATTATCAGTACTCTTTCTAGAGTACATCGGCAGATATTACGAGTTGAATTTTAGGCCTATACAAATAGTATACTAAACTTCTAGAGTTAGTCTCTAAAAATGTGGTCATGTTTGTACATAGAGTTGTTATAGTTGAAATAAGGGCATACTGAAGTGCAATGGGACCTTAGTGCATGCATACACAGACATACACACACACACACACACACACACACACGGTGATTCTGATAGAGAATGCCATGTGAAGATTCAGGAAGAGACAAGGAGATGTAGCAGAAGCCAGACAATGCCAAAAATGCTAGCAAGCCACTACAAAGGTGGAATGAGTCCTCCCTTGCAGCCTTCAGAAGGAATCAGTCCTAAAATACTTCAGCTAGGCTTCCATCCTCCCAGACTGAGGTAATGAATTTGTGTTGCTAAGATACACAGTTGGGCTGCTTTGGTATAGTGGCCCTAGCAAACTAATGTTAGTGAAAATCTTAGAGAGAAACTGTTTGGATTGTAGGGGAGATATTATAGAAACTAAAATTGAATGTGTTCTCTGTGGCCTTTCCATTGTAGATAATCTATTATTTAATGTAGTAGAGTCTATTACTCAGCATAGTAGAAACCTTTCTGTTAAGAAATATATATACATTTATGTGTTTATATATATATACATATATATTTCATTTCATATTTCATTTTTTGAGAGGTAGAACATATCCTCAGTACCTATTAAGTGGGTCAATACAAGAAGAATAAGCAATAAAGTTCAAGACAACAGACCACATAAACTAAAACGAACAACTAGCCACATCATTGTGATATGGTAGAGCCAGGAATAATGAAATCTGGTTAAAGTGGTTAGGGAACTGAACTTTTCTTTAGCCATGCTAGCTAATTGAAATTTACCATACAATACAGGATCATTCATTTTCAAAGAACAAAAATCTTTGAGTAAAACACAAGAAGCTAGTTTGAATAGAATGCAATTTCTCTGTCTTTGCGGACAGTCATAAATTTAGAGTGCTCTTTGAATTCTCAAAACAATTCTTTCTTTCCTGAGTTAGAATATTGAGCCCTAGCTTGTGACGAGAATATTGGAAAATGGTACCAATATTTCTCCCATTCTAAGATCTATTGTAACGTTGAGGTGGTCACCAGGAGATGCTTCTGGATGGATTAAAGTCTGCCATTCACCCACAGTCAAACACATTCCAAGATGGCCCCCAATAACAGCTCCCCTGTCCCCCACTGCAGAAATTTGAGCAGAGAAAGGGGAGTGGTGAGTTCTGTTGAGCAAATGGGCTCAGCAGAGGTCTCACAAGGCAACATCTGAGAAGACATGAATGGGAGAAGTAAGACATACGGTATCTGAGGCCAGCAAGGAGGCTGGAGGGGCTGGAGAGGTGGGAGAAAGGGGAGAGGAGCTACTGTCCAGGCTTTTAGTCTAAATGAAAGAAAAAAGAACATGGCATAGTCTTGAAGAAGAAAATTACTCACCACAGGCATGGTTGAGCAACCCAGTTCCTTATTTTCCATCCAATGTGGCATTCTCCCACTAGACTAGGACTCAAAGTCCTAAGCAACTTTATCAAGGTTCTGTCTTCATACAAACTCATGTGGACCAAGTACATCTATGATTTATCTTCTGTTCAAGATAGACCTAAGTGTGGTAGTTAACCTTCCATGGAAAAACAAATCAGCATCTATAATTTTTTAAAGGCTTCTGCTTCTCATGAATAGCAGCCAGCTAGCCGTTGTTATTGTTGTTTTTCTCCTAGCAGTGTCAAATATCCATCAATAAGACACAGGCACAGTCAGTAGGGACAACTATCCCATTACATCCTGTTAAGCAGGATTAGATGGATACTATTTTCCTCTACACCCCATGCATTCCAGTGTATTGTTTATAGTGTCATCCTCTGCTGAGTTGATAATATGTGAGGAGATGAATCGCTCCTATGGTATCATTTCCTCTGGTACAGATACTCAATCTAGCATGTAGTGATACAATTATGAACAACATCAAATTCCAATTAGTTTGAATCTAACTTCCTCAGGACACTTTGTCACCATGAAAAAACAACTTGATGATTGTTACATTGCAACTGAACGTTTCTATTTTTAGCTAAAATTTCAGTATTCTGCAGTATTCTCCTTCACAATGAAAGAGAAGTAAAACCAGATAAAAGTGGTAACTCTACCATTACTTCTCTATGGCATTTATTTATTTTCCTCACTTAGACTAAAAGCCTGGGCAGTAGCTCCTCTCTTCTTATCTTGGTCAATGTCATGAGTGGATCTACTTGGAAGTGAAATCGAATGGTAAGAATTTAGAATAATTAAGTGGACAGCTTTACTAATCATCTTATTCTCTACAAAGGAATGGGCTATTTTTCTTGTTGGGTAGAGGGGATCAAGGTATCTGGTGTGGTTATTGATGTCTAAGACTGTTTTCCATGTATCACCATAAGACAGACCTGGTTGCTAGAAAACTAATGAAGTGTAGATTTGATATACAATGTCTGTATGACACATCTGAAAATTAGTATAAAGGTTTCCTCTATGGCTTTTCTCGAGCCCATGTGTCAGGGGCTGCAACTTGAAATAAGTTCATGGGAGAGGCAAGATATGTAAATGAGTGAAGCATTCCAGTGGAAATAGACAAATAATCCCTGAGAACTAGCCTCAGAAGCGATAGAAAAGTGACAACCGTGGTCAACTGAAGAGATTGTGTGCTATCTCAGTGGTTCAACTCCTTCTCAGATAATTCCCGCTCTGTAAGAACAAAAGCCTGGTAATGCCAAATGTGATTTTTATAAGAGAAGCCAAAATTACCAAGTTTTAATGTCTCAAAATTACAAATTAGTATTCATATTATGAACTATTATTACTTTGTTTCTGGTACTGTGTCTTGAATTCAGGATCTTAAACTCTCACTTTGTTATCTTGCTCACAGCTGGAACTCTACCAAGAGAGCCATACCTCCAGTCTGGCATTTTTGCTGGCGTTTTTATAATTAGATACAGAATTTTGGAGTTTTTTTTTGTTTGTTTTGCCTGAGCTGGCTTTGAATTGCCATCCTCCAGGTCTCAGCCTCCTAAGTAGCTAGGATTATAGGGATAAGCCACAGTGCATAGCCTCAAATATCTAGGGTTTAAAAATGACAAAAAATAAAAGATATTTTAAAAATGAACACTGTGCAGGTCCAACAAAACATGCCTGTAGGCTAAATTCAGCCCATAGTGTCACAACTCAGCATATACAGAAGATTATTGCTGAGAAGCAGGTAAACACCTTTATTTCCATGGTAGTCCAGAAGCCTCATTCCTCACTGCCTGTGTCTAAAAATTATCTTGTCACCTCATTTTATTTTACCAAATAACATAGCTTTTATCACAATATTTTATTATTGCTATTGGCAACAGTGGCTGCTACTGGAATCATTTATAATTATTATAAAAATTCTAAGTGTGCTATTAAAACAGCCAGGCACAGAATATATATATATTTTTTTTCTGGTATTATTTTGTGTTTTTTTTTCCCCAAATAAGTTAGCTTTTTTATTCTCCTAAACAAATACTAAGCTATGTAGGAAAAAATCTATAAATCCATCTTGAAGCTCAGAAATCTGAATCATAGAACAATTAAACTACTCAAAGTAACACAAATAAGATAGCATCAAACCAGAGATTAACATTAAAGTTTATTTATTCTAATAGATAAGCTTTTCTATGATCTAGTTTTGTTGTCATTATATAACCAGGTTATCATCAAATTAATAGTACTATAACAAAGAAATGTGTACAAAATTCATCTGCTGTTTGTATTTGATACCCTTTTGTAAAATTCTGTAATAGGATAGAGGAATTTCTGCTCAAATAAAAATACATATGTAGTTTCAAATGAATTCCATATCAATTTATAAAGAATTGCCCATTTTCCTTTATCTATTTGTTCTAGGAACATTGTAAGCCAAAGAATCTATTTGTTAAAGAAATAAACATTAAAAAAAGACAAGTCTATATGGCTATATCTTTTATTTGTGACATATGAATTCCTAAGCTCATATAGAACAGATTTCATAAATATCCTTTAGTTTTATATTCCTTTTCTAATTGGTTATTAGTCTGTTTTTCTAAACAGAATAACTCTTCATTTAATCATAAGAGGAAATAAAAATATAGTTATCATTTTCCTCAGATGTATGTCAAAATGATGTAGGAAAACTCTGAAATCAGAATACTAAAAGCTAGTAAGACAGTTTGATTAGAAACAGATTTTTACTTCTATGTAATACAAATATATATCAGTGAAAATTAATATCTGTCCAGGGGGAAATAGTCTGGCATAAACTTATATTTGTATATATATATGCATATATACATATATATGTATATATACGTATACATATATACATATGTATACGTATATATATATATATATATATGCATGTATAGGGCATAAAACAGCCATTATTTCCAAAGCACAACTGGCTAATTCTAGGAGATGATCACCTTTCTTGAAAGGCCAAAAGGATCAGAGCAAGAAAGACAACAGTAGTATTGGAAGGACACCTTTGTGTCCATGTCTTGAAGATGAACTGTGTTTTTCTTATAGTAAGATACCCAGGGGTGATAGAAAGGGGACCAAGTTTAAGGCCATAGAAAGAGATGTACTTCCAACACAATAACAATGGGAGTGGGGGTGGGGGAGAAAGAGACAGAGACAGAGAGCAAGACTCTATTCAAGTCCCTTAATGTGTTCCCAGCTAAAAGAATGAATTACAAGTATATAAATCAACCACACTCAAATCAAATCAACTAATGGGATGTTAAAGGCAGGATGCAAGCAAAAGCAGGAAGGCAAACCCAAATGGTTGAGAGTTTTGTATGGGCAGTGGAAATAGAAAATTTCACACATACAACAGTGAAAAAATAATGTCAAAAATCAATGACAAGTGTCTTCTGATCGCAGTTTTCCACCTGACCAATCAAGCATCACAGAAATGTGGGAACATATTCAGCTTTCTCATGACACGGTCCTGTGGTTCTCACAGTAGAGAGCTACAGATGCTCCCAGGGCAAAGGATGACACTGCCATTCTCTCCCAGCATCGCGCTCTCCCGTGAGTCATGAGTATTGCATAGGTCAGGAATTGGGGCTTCTTGTTCTTCTGGATCTTTAATGGCAGCCAGAGAGTCTTCTTGTCAAAGTGATGCTGGAAAAAAATGTTTTGCCTACTGCAGTCTCAAAATACTCCAGGAAGGAAAAAAAAAAGCAACTGTGTCTATTGTACACGAGCATAATAAGATGGAGAGGTAGCAGTGTCTGGTTCCACAAGATGGCTTCTAGGATGTGTGAAGCAGGGACCAGTCTGCACAGCAGGTAACACAGAGTTTCACCGGGCTCTCGGCCAGTCCTTTCTTAGTTTGGACAAGGATTTGATGTTTTCTAAGCTTTTGTGGCATCCACAAATGGCTTTAACACATTCCACATAATAAAACAAAACCAGAGTGGTTTAGCTTAACTTTTAATTGTTATTCCATGAAAATGCACTAATACATTCTTATCTATTTCCCTCCACCAACAGATTCTTTATTAAATTCAAATATTCCGGGGAGTACTTTTACCTGCTAATTACAGCCTGTCAGGACCATAGTTTGGGAATGAATCAGAGAAGGCAACATTTCATCAACTACAACTCAGCGAGGTTTGTGAAGGCAGGAAGGAGCACAGAATGTGTTATTCTGTCTACTGGAAGAGAAATCTTGGTAATGGAGAGAAAGAGGTAAGCTCCAGCTTCACTGTTACCTTGGCAACCATGGCAGAAGTAAATTCTGTGTTGTAATACAACACAGTAGGGAAGGAAGTAGGGAAGGAAGAGGCCCCATCAGCTGGCTTCAGAAGCAAATGGGAGCAACTGGGCTGGCTGTCTAATCTCCATGCACCAAATTGCCAAGTGTCCTTTTGTTTTGTCATCAAAATGCTACAGTTATGTAGAGGCAGCCACAACTCTACTTTCATAAAGAACAAACACTGCATTCATCTGGCTCAGGGACCCTACTGGTCATTCTTGGTCACTAGGTGCTTTCTTTCTTTCTGGGATATAGGGAAGAATATCTTCAGGGGAAGCATCAGTGGTGTGTTGAACACCAGGCATTCTTATCAAGGCCAACTAGAAAGCTGCTATCTTCAGCAGGTGACAAGTCTCTTCCCAAATGATGCGAATGTGAGGATCTATTTGGGACAGAGATGAGCCAGCTGCAGTTTCCCTGGTAAAACCGCGTATATGGGAACTGGTGGGGACATTTCTGGGTGGGGTTTGGGTCTCCCATAGATCCAGGCCCTGCACAGTATGAAGAAAGGCAAACAGAGCGGACCTCTCAGCCCTTAAGAAGAAGAAAGTTTGGTGTAGAAAAACCAGCTCTGCATTCAGAATTCCAAAATTCACTTGGGATTTAGAAAATAAGGGTCAAGAAAAGTCAGATAACGAGACAGAAAGGGCAGGTAAGTGGAAAGGTACAAAGGAATGTCTCAGTCACAAAACCTGAATTCCAGTAAAGCTTATGTGGCAGGTCACAGGCAGAATGGTCACAGGAGCAGAGGTGCAGAGGCCCGGCCTGGCTGAGTCTTCAGCTGGAGGTTCCACAGCTGGTTCTTTTTCACGGTCTGCCTGGCCCCCAGGTCTTGGCTAGCAGCACTCAGAGGGTTAAGAGCACATGGGGTGGGAGAGAGAGAAAGGTCTTCCTGGAGTGCCTCTGGGTCTTCAGCTATCCTGCTCCCAGAAGCAGGCACGCCAGAGCTACCTGGTGTCCCCTGAGGTCTCATGGAGAAAACAGCTTTCCTTTCTTCCCAAGAATGACACGGAGCATTAGTGACACATCCTGCTTGTCATCTCTTTCTGGAAAGCAAGGAGAGAAGGACAGTTAGGGGGAAGCACTAAGCAAAGGAGTGACCTGATAAAGGTTGTTCTGCAAACACTCTCAGGACTCTCTCTCTTTCTCTCTCTCTCTCTCTGTGTATGTATTGGGGCTCAAACTCAGGGTTTGGCTGCTGCCCCTTAGCTTTCTCTACTCAAAGTGCTCAAAGTGCCATTTGAGACACAGCTCCACTTCTGACTTTTTGGTGTTAACTGGAGATAAGAGTCTCAAAAAATAATTCAAGGACTTTCTTGTTGGGGCTGGCTTCTACAGGCATGAGCCACAAGTGCCTGGCTTCTGAATGTTTCTGTGCTTTGGTTTACTGTTGATGACAGAAATGGCAAAAAATAAGGTGGGAGCACACAAGGTTGTGCATTTGAGAGAGAAAGGGAAGGAGGGAATATGTTCACAAGCAGTATTTCAGCATGAAGAAGAAAACCATTCTTGATACGTTTCTTAAATTACTAGAAGTGTAGAGTGGGGGATGGTTGACACACAGATCAGAAACTTGATCTTTCAAAAGCCTATATGCAGTTATTTCTGAGAGAATTTGTTGTTGGGGTTTTAATTTTTTGAGCTCTAAGTATATTTTAGATATGAGACCCTTGTCTGTTGTATGGCTAGTGAAGATCTTCGCCCAGTCTGTGGGCTTTCTATTGATCTTGCTAGTGATGTCCTTTGCCATGCAGAAGCTCTGCAGTTTCATGCAATCCCATTTGTCCAACCTTTCTTTCATTTGTTGTGTTTCTGGGTCTTTATTAAGAAAAATTTGGCCTGTGCTAAGGAGACCTAGAGTTTCTCCTATTCCATCCTGTAATGTTTTCAGGGTGTCTGTTTTTATTTCGAGGTCTTTGATCCATTTGGAGTTGATTCTGGTGCAGGGTGATAAATACGGATCTAGCTTTAGTTTTCTACAGGTGTTTAACCAATTTTGTCATCACCATTTACTGAAGAGGCTGTCTTTCTTCCATTCTATTTTTTTAGCTCCCTTGCCAAAGATTAGGTGGCTATAGGTCTGTGGGTTCATTTCTGGGTTTTCAGTTCTATTCCATTGGTCCTCAGGTCTGTTCTTGTGCCAGTACCAAACTGTTTTGATTATTATACAAATTCTCAAAGAAATAACTGCCTGATTAATAAGTGGGCTAAAGATTTAGAGAGACTTTTCTGAAGAGGAAATAAGAATGGCCATTAGACACATGAAGAAATGCTCATCTTCTCTATCCATAAAAGAAATGAAAATCAAAACACCATTGAGTTTCCAACTCACCTCAGTTAGAATGGTTATAATCAAGGAATCTAGTAACAACAGATGCTGTTAGGGATGTGGCCAAAAGGGAACCCTACTGCATTGTTGGTGGGAGTGTAAACTTGTTCAATCACTTTGGAAAGCAGTATGGAGGTTCCTCAAAAGACTCCACATAGAACTCCCCTATGACCCAGTAATCCCACTTTTGGGCATTTACCAAATTGATCACAAACAAGGTCATACCAAAGCTACCAGCACAACCATGTTTATTGCAGCATTATTTACCATAGTTAAGATATGGAACCAACCCAGATGCCCCTCAATAGATGAATGGATCAAGAAAACGTGACACACACACACACACACACACACACACACACACACACACACACACACACTGAAATTCTATGCTTCCATCAGAAAGAATGACATCGCCCATTTGGTAGGAAAAAATTATATTAAGTGAAGTAAGCCAGGCCCAAAGAAGCATAGGTCCTATGGTTTCCCTTATTTGCAATAACTAGTATATGTCTGAGACAAACAGAAAAGATCAAAAGCTATGTACATATGACCATATAAGTTAAGTGAAATGAACCCCAAGATAGGGACACAAGTAGTTTTTTCTTTCTTGCTATTGTTTTTAGCATACTTATAATACACTACGTGATTCTCTTGTTTCTTTTGTACATTCTTCCCCAACAGTATAACCCTGTTTTCACTGTATCTGATTCCGGTGTCCTGGATCTTATATATACATTTTTCTAATTTAGGGAGGAAAAGATATAACAAAATGCTTAAATACGGATACAGGCTGGCCCATTGTAACAGTGAGATGTACAAGACACTATGTTGAAAGTGAACTTTACAAATTCGGGGGTGGGGATGGGGGAGGGAGGAGTTGGGGAGGTGGGGAAGGAAGGGATGGTAGGAGGTAACAATGCTTGATAAGAAATGTACTCATTACCCTACTCATGTAACTGTAACCCCTCTGTACAGTATTTTTACAATTATAAATATTATTATATATCATATATATTATATATATGGGAGAAAAGCCTATAGGCTCCAAGATTGCGCTTTAGCACTTCATCACTAGGTGGCACCAATGAGCCATTTAAATAAACACTAGTTCTCAGAGAAAAGCTGTTTTCCAAATCAAAGCCTTTCAGCAGGTATACCACAGGGCAAACAGATTCCTTCCTTGGAGAGACAGTGGCCTCAACAACCAGAACCTAGAGTGCTTTTTAGATTTTTTTTTTCAATCAACATCTGGTTGACCATAGCTCTCTTTAGGAGGAATCTGCCATTGCTAGAGTTATTTACTGCATGTTTTATGTACGTATGCAAGCTCCTATGGAAGTCCAAAAGGTGCTTAGAAAGGGTTTTGCTAAAATGATAAGAATTTCCTGAGATGTGTTGATAGACTATATTTGGCTTGTATATGACGAAGTATTTTCAGAATCGCAGATTTTAAATTGGAATATATACATTATATAGAAATCATGAGCTTGTGAGCTTTACATACAGGCTTATTACCTACTTTGATCACATATTCCTGCCCCATTTTAAAAAACAAAAACACTTGGATTTTAACATTGTGTTCATAAGGAGTGAATAAAGTAGGGTTTTGGTTGTGTCATTCTATACAACTCAACAGTTTCAGGTTCTCTGCAGCCATCAGCAAACTCCATTCTTTGAGCTGGGAGTGGTTAGGTGCCAGTCCTTCTACTCATATATTGAGTGGCTCCTACTCACCCCAGCTTGGCCAGCTGCACTTCCCTGTGGTCTCCAGAAGGCTGGCAGACTTTCTTCTACCTGGTAAGTGCTTTGAACATCTCAATACCTGAAAATCTTTAACATCATTCAAGATTCAACTTTCAGCTTCTAGGAGGAGGTATGACTTCCTTTCTATCATTTGCTACTGCTGTTGGAATTTAATTCTTTTTGCTTCAGCCTGAGAAGGCCTTTAAAGCCATGTTGTATATTATTAGGTATGAGGAAGAGCACTGTTTTCAAGTCCCATGCAGCTTGTGGTATATGTATGAAGTGGTTACCCTGTGGGGAAAAAGTACAAACAAAATATGGGCCCAACATCGGTTTATCTCTAAGCAAAGGAAATCAAGTATGCTTTTCTATTTTGGATGGTTTTGTTCTTTGTAATAATCTCTGAGTTTTTAGATATTTTAGATTATTTTCAAATACCACATAATTGTTTTTCCAGATCACAAAACAAGCTCTAGCAATTCAAAACAAAAACAAAAATAGAAGTAGACCAAGACTCCAGATCAAAATCATGTTTACTTTTAGAACTTAAGGTGACTTTTGCCAGTTTCTTGATTTTTAAATTTATTTTCATTTATTTGTTTATTTATTTATATTTATTTAGCCAGTACAAGGGTTTGAGCTAAGGATTGTGCCTTTGCTTGGTTTACTTGTTTGGATGGTCCTTTACCATTTGAACAATACCTCCAGCCCAGCTTTTTTGTTAGTTAGGAGTCACAGACTTTTCTGTTCAGGTGAGCTTCAAATAACAATCCTGTAGATCTCAGCCTCTTGAATAGGTAAGAGTATAGGTATGAGTCACCAGTACTTGGCTATTTTCTTTCTTTCTTTCCTTCCTTCCTTCCTTCCGTTCATTCTTCTTTTCTTTCTTTTTTGAATAGGGTCTTGCTATGTAGCCTGGGCTGGCCTCAACATGTGATCTTCCTATCTCAGCCTCCTGAGTCCTGGAGTCACAAATATGTGACCATCACCTCGGGGGAATTTTCTCTTGCTTCCATATAGAGGGTGAAGTGGAGGAGATTAGCCCATCCTTTTTATAAGCTATTCAACTTCTGTCTGATCCAGTTTTCCAATTGAAGATATTATCCATTTGGTAACCACTGCAAGAAGCCTTTTGATATCCACTCACCAAACCTGTGAATTCTGAGTCAGGTCTTATTCTTACTCTTGGGATTATCCATTTTATAATGGGCAGTTAGTAGCTCATAGGAAATAAATGGTTCAGAAAAGTGCAATAGTTATTCTATGCCTCACAAGTAATATCCTCACCTAGCCAAGACTACAAAAAAAAAAGCTCAGATTCTTGGTTTATGATATGACACCATCACACATTTTAGCGATCTACTTTTACATGGAATAGAGAAAGAAGAATGTTGCTATTTAGTGTCAGTCATGCTAGCTTAACAATCTTAAGAATTTTATTTATTTGTTTTTTTAAAGAAAATAGGCTTCCCCAATCACCACACTCAGACTATTATTCAAGCAAAGAGGAAATAGAGTGCTTATCTAGATAGGCAACACTGTCATGTCAAAGAAGGGGAAAAGCAAACCATCAAGGAATAAATGTTTTCCCCAAAGTTACCCACCTAATGGTGAAAACAAACAAAAACCCAGCACTTCGAGCCTATGGACCCTGCACTGTACATGCATTTGGAAGAGGCGAATGGCATCAGGACTTCTCAGCCATGGTGCCAAGATCCTTTCGCAGCATGGTGGTTACTCCTTAGCTGAAACTCCTTTTAGGGTTCTTCATCGTTTTCACATTATGTCCCAATAATGGCATATGATGTCCTTCCTGAGCTGGGCTGTGCATTTCCACTCCCTCAACCCTCTTGGTCCTCCATACGTACATATGTCTTCACTTGTGACTTTCTTCCCAGAATACCCTTCTCCCAGCTCTAACACCTCCAGAGCCCTTGATCAGTGATCATCTCCTCTGGGATACCTCCTCCCCCACACCTGGCCCTCAGTTTCCCTTCCTGCGTGTAGCATCTTTTAAGCTGTTCTGTGATAGTTATTTAGTTCCTGGTTCCAGCACAAGACTGCTCTTGAAAAGATGAACCACATGTCCGTTTTTTTGTTTGGACCTTCGTGCATAAGGCTGGGACCTTGCCTGAATCTATCTATATATATATATATATATATATATATGAGATGAAGAATCAGGGCCTCAGAGAACTGAAGTCAGTTGCCCAAGTTCACATAGCCAAGAAATATGTATTTGAACCCCTATGTGGTTGACTCAAAAACAAGTAAACAGTCTGGGCTGGTGGCTAAGCCTGTCTGTGATCTTAGACACTTGAAGCTAAGAATAGAAAATTGTGGTTGATAGACCAACCCCGGGCTGAAAAGATAACTGGACATCTTCTAAACTGACAGCGATGTAAACCTGCCAGTCATTCCAGCTACAACAGGAAGCCAAAAATAGGTGGATCACAGTCCACATGCATACATGTGCCTGGACGGAAAGTGAAACTCTATCTTGAAAGCAGTCAGGACAAAAAAGGGCTGGAGGCGTGGCTCAGCAGTAGAGTGCCTGCTTAGTAAGCCTTGAGTTCAAACTCCAGTATTCCCAAAACAATTTAAAAAAAAACAAAGAAAACAAACAAAACACATGCTATTCCCATTATTTAACTTTGGAAGGAATAAAAGGAAAGAATGTTTTTTGGTTTCTGTAGTGCTTTCAAATAGGAACAGAAGAGTTTCAACTTTGCCAAGTTGCTACTTATTTGAAGAAATAAGGAGAAGGGGGCAGGAGGAAATATTGCCAATAAAGAAGTGACGGAAGAAAGAGAACACACAGATGAAGGGAAAGTGGGTTTGCAAGACCCAGTGAAAACACTGTGACAGAAGCTTAGTTAAGACAACTTTTGTGGAAGTGTCCCATTGCTCCCCTAGCTGCCACTGAAAATCTAATGGCTTGAAATGGTAGTGACAGCTATGCAAAATAGTGTTAGACTTGGCCCTCTGAGAGAAGCAAGCTGCTGCTTAGCCAACCTAGCACAGAAACATCATCTTGTCTTTGGTTCTGTCAACACACACACACACACACACACACACACTAAAAGGTGGCTTAGACTGAAGGACACTTCTGCAGGCATGGGAGGGGGGGTTTGGGGGGATTGAGGCCAGGATCCTGTCACTGAGAAGATTTTCATACCATAAGGTTCAGCCCTTTGGGGTAGAGGCCAGGCCAGAAAGATGGTGTTCTGTGGTGCCTTTCTTCTCACATATTTCATTTTTTACTGATTTACAAATCTCCAGATTGTACTTCTATTATATCCATTTGTTTCTTTTGTTATGTTACTCTCTTACCACATTAATCTGTCTCTCTCAAAAGTGTGTGGATTGACCCACTCCTGGGCATTTACCCAAATGATCACAAAAAGGCCACACTAAAGCTACCAGCACAACCATGTTCATTGCAGTATTATTTACCATAGCTAAGATATGGAACCAAACGCGATGGCCCCTTAGTAGATGAATGGATCAAGAAAATAATATATATTCACAATGGAATTCTATACTTCCATCAGAATGAATGATATTGCCCATTCATAAGGAAATGGACAGACTTGGAAAAAAATTATATTAAGCGAAATAAGGCAGACCCAAAAAACCCCCACAGGCTACATGGTTTCCTTCATTTGTAATAGCTAGAAAATGTCTTGGATATTTTCTATTCTCTCTCTCTCTCTCTTTTTTTGTCAGTCATGGGCTTGAACTCTGGGCCTGGGTGCTGTCCCTCAGCTCTTCAGCTCAAGGCTAGAGCTCTACTACTTGAGCCACAGCACCACTTCTGATTTTCTGGTGGTTAATCAGAGATAAGAGTCTCATGTACTTGTCAAGGCTGGCTTTGAACTGTGATTCTGAGATCTCAGCCTCCTGAGTAGCTAGGATTATAGGCATGAGCCACTGGCACCCAGCAAGTCTTCGATATTCTAAGTAGAGGATCACAACAGCTTAATACCTATGTGCATATGATCATATAAAATCATGCTATTGAAATGAACTCAAAGAAATGGAAATGAGAGGGTTTTACTTAATTGTACAGTATGCAGATATTTCTTTTTCTTCCTTTGTTGTATTCCCTGTTGTCACTGTTTTTTATTTCTGTATCCATTGTCTTCTATATAAGTTTATCCAGTTTGGAGAAGAGAAGGGAAATCATAGAAATGGTGGGACAAAAGATGAACCAATGAAACAATGATACTCACTAGACACCATGGTGGAAATAAACTGCAATTTGGGGAGTCTGGGGGGGGAGTGAGAGAAAATGAGGGAGGGGGTAATACTGTTCAAAAAGAAATGTACTCATTACCTTACATAGGTAAGGTAATGTATATCACCTTTATAATATATCTGCATATCATCTTTGATATATCACCTTTACAATAATTTTTTAAGTGTGTGGATTGAAATGCTGACCATCTCCAAAATGCTATTACTCTACCTTTGCTCTTTCATTACAAATTGCTGCATTGATGAAGGTGGGGGCTCTCCTAAGTCTCCCCCATACCCTTCTGGGCCAGCAGGGGCCTGGCTCCCACCAACACCCATTTCCCGAGGTCATACTGATATTCTACTCTTTGGAGATGAGAAAATTCTCATCTCCACATCCACAACTTGTAGCATGGGCAAGTCCCTCTGGAGCAGGCGATTTTCTTGGAAGGTAATGAGGGTGAAATCTAAGACATCCGAGTCAGCACCAGCAAGGGATGCTGTGGTGCTCAGCTTACCCATCTGGGCTGCTCCGAGGCTGTTGTGCCTGGAACAGAGCTGGGGACTGAATGCGGTTGATGCTTCTAGTATTGTGGCATCTTCAGAACCACAGGATGCTGGTGTTAAAGCATTCCAGGAATATGTAGGTATGGCTTTAGAGGTTTTAAAGCCAGAAGAGGTAGTAGCATTATGCTAAGGCATTTTGATTATAAAACCCCAAATCAACCATTCTGTCTTTATCTAGTTTGAAGGACTCAGCATTAATTCTCTGGGACATTATGCTGCCCTATAATGATTGCAATGTATAGCTATGGTTAATACTACTCTGTCTCTCTCATACCTGAGGCTCTCCTTGCAGCACTGGATAGAAAGGGGTTGCTGAAAGCCCACAGAAGCCTAAAATTGCTCCCTACATTACTGTCTCCTCACAGATGAAGAACCAGGAACTCCACATGACCTTCAAGGATTTCAGGATCTGTCTCTTGTCTATGTCAGCTGCCTGGCTCACAGCAGGCTCTGGTGTGTTTCTGTGTCTTTGTGCAGTGCATGTGTTCCATCCATGTGGAATGAGCCTAATATTCTAGTTCATTCTTCCCTGCTGGCCCGTGGTGGCTTTGAAGCCTACAAGCCACCTAGATGACTGTAGACACAGCAGCTCCAAGAAAGAAAGCAGAACTCCAGTGTGAGGAAGGAGAAGGAGAAGGAGGAGGGCCCCAGCAGCTGGTTGTTAGGCATTTGGTGTGGCAGCCAGCTCTTCCACAGAGGAGCAGGTCATGTCAGGGAGACCCTGGACAAACACAAGGCTGATATCCCCAGGAAAATAAAGAATAGATGGAGGTGGAGGTAGGGGCGAGGGGTGGGGAAGGACAGTTAAACAAAAACAAGCAAAAGACAAAACATCCAACACAAGTGCCATTGCCAGATCCTGGTGGGAAAGCTGGACGGTTGGAGGTGGAACCAGCAGGGGTGAGGAGGCCGGGCAGGACAGCAGCTGGGTAGATGAGGCCAGCTCTTACTTCCTGAGGTGTAGTGAAGGCTTCTCCTCTGACTTTCTTCTAGTAGCTGAGTGTGTCAGCGGAAATGACATGGGCTTTTCCCAAATGCCTTCTAGGGGCTGGGCCTTTCCCACCCCAGGTCCAGTGGGCAGGCAGGTGAGGCCTTCTGGGACAACCTTCAGCCCAGCTCCCACTGTGCGGAGCGAGGGACCTCCCAGCCTACTCCATACATTCTCCTGGACCACAGTGAGCTAGCTCCCATGATGCTGCGGTGGGAAGGCTACAGGCCTCGAGCTCTGTGCCCTGCCAGGCAACATCAGATTCTTCCTTCTAGCCAACAGGGCCTTGGAAGCAAGCAGCATCCAGTAACTCTGCAGTGTCATGTGGGCAGGCCACTTGCCTGGAAGCTTCTGTTTGAAGAAGGTCAAAAGGACCAGTAAATAATTGTGTTTTGATTTTTTGCAATACTGAGGCTTGAACTTGGATCCTCATGTTTGCTTAGGCACTCTTACCGGTGAGCAATGCTTCCAACCCCTTTACCATTTCTTTTGGCACAAGTGTTTTTGTCATGTAGTTGGAAGATGATGAATGAACGAACGAACAAATGAATGTATGAGTAGTACCAGGTCATCAAGAGAGAGGGAGCAATATGGAGAGGTGCTGAAAGAATTATAATGGATTCACAAAAGGGGGCTTGTGTTTCCCTTGGAGCAACCTAGCATTCCTGTCACACCTTACCCTTCATGTGCTAAGTGTTGTGCAGTTATGATTCCATCAACCCTAGAATATGGTTCTTACCTTTTAGCTACAGAGAAGAAACGAAGGGTCAGCACCTTGGCCACAGTCCTGTGCACGGTTATCAGTGCAGCCAAGGTGGAAACTAACCAGCCTGCTATGTCAGGCTGACTGTCACCGCTCAGGACAGCATGTGCTTTCTGTTCAGTCTCTAAGTTAGCGATTATATGACACCTGCACTGGTCATGGGAGCAGTGGAGGCTGAGCTGTTGGAGGTCCACGGCCGGGGCTATGTCTGAATATGTCAGATAATATTCCCAGAGCAGACAGACTCCAAAATTAAAAACAATTCTCCCAATTCTAAGTAGAGATGAACACCACCCAGCACGAGCACATTGGACATGTCATCTCTATTGTCTGTTTTAAAAAATGTGGGTGGCAAATGAGCCAAAGAAAGTAAAAAACAGAAATCCAGCCCTGGCTGATCTCCCTAAATGGAAAGAACAATATTTATTTGGTCAATTCTGTACCCAAACAGTCGCCCACATTACTGATATAGAGCAAGGTGTAGGCGCACATGCCCATATTTATGCAGGCTCCCAAGTCCATGTGTACATTTGTTCAGATAAACACTCCCCCTTCCCACCTACCAAGAATAGTTATTCATAGTGATACCGGAATCAAATGGCTTTTATTTCCCCAAACCCTAAGCTATTTCATGGGAACACATTCAACCTCTTGATTTATGTTGCCGCACGGGAAGGTATGCTGCAATACTTTTGAAGTTCTCCCATGGGACCATGGAAGATGGGTGGCATGTGTACCAGGCAGGTAGCCTCACAATGCACCATGGGAACAAAACAGGTTATTACTGTATTCTCACAATCCTGCTCAGGCCTGCAGCATTCCCTTCTGCCATGCTCTCCTTTTTAACATCCTGACCTGCTCTGCAGATCTAACATCCATGCTGTCTCCTCACCAGGACACTACAGAGGATTTGACGTGAGCTCTGCTCAGAGAGGTGTGACATACAGCCCAACACATGGCCCAATATAGCTTGCATGTTACAGGCGACCTCTGTGCCTTGCAGATGCCAGATGCTACTCTTTTCTCCCCATACTACTTACTTCCACAGTTTCTTGGAAAGCTTCCCAGGGGTCTAATTCCCTTCCCTCTATCACTCAGCATAGCTGAATGGTTCCTGGCAGATGCTTCTTATTCCCCTTGTTTTGGGATGAGCAAAGCATGACCAAATGTACTTTGATGTCTGAGACAGATTTTAATGTGGCCCAGTGCTCACCTGGGGAGTTTCCTAGTTCCCTAAAGGTTGGCTGGATGTGGGTTCTGTGCTGACCTGTTCTGTGCTGGTCTTGTCGTCAGCAACAGGAAGAAACAGCACTGGCTGGTGAGGCACGGAATTCTACTCTGCCAGTGATTGCAGGCCCCAGGGTTTTTATTGAGTTTTAGAGAAGCTGACTGAGGCCATATCACTGAGGATTTCTCTATAGAAATACGTATACCCCCATGTTTATTGTAGCACTATTCATTAACAGCCAAGCTATGGAGTCAGCCTCAATGGATGAACAAAGAAAATGTGATATATATATACATGTGTGATATATGTAAAACCAAGTTTTACTCAGCCATTAAGAAGACTAAAATTATGTCATTTGCTAGAAAATGAAAGGATCTGGGGATCATATTAAGTGAAAAAAAGCCAATTTCACAAACACAAGTATGGCAAGCTTCTGTCCTTTGTGGAAGCTAAGGTAAGACAAAACAAAACATAATGAATTAAGGTCATGATAATAAAAGGGGAGTACTAGAGAGATGAGAGAGGGAGGAGGAGCAGGATAAGAACGAGAACTGGAGGGAGGTAAATATGGTCATAGTGTGCTCTCTCTATATATGAATATATATATGAATATATATATCCATATATATGTATAGGGATGTTGTGGTGAAACCCTTTTATACAATTTGATTCATAGCAATAAATGAATCTTAAGACAATATCCAGATTACCACTTAAGCTGAGAGAAAGACATATATACATATATATATATGTATATATATATATAGAGAGAGAGAGAGACAGAGACAGAGACAAAGACAGAGAGACAGAGAAAGAGAAACCTTGAAAAAATTAATATGTAATTTTGAGAGTTTTTTGCACTTCAGGGCATGGGTCCCAGAAGGCAGAATTGATCTCCCCTAGGAAAACAAAGAATTCCATAGAAGCCATGCAGCCTTTGCTAAATAAGACCTCTATTGTATGTCTGATGAAAACATATCGAGAATTTTCTTTCTCAGTAAGCTTGTCATGTAGGAAGCTTGTAGTTTCTTAATATGCTTATTTTTGGGTGGGAACTGTTACTTTCATTAAGTAAATAGGTCAGAAATAAACTTAGTAGTTTTATTTGAATAAAAATTGATCTTCAGATGCTTCTAAGGCTTGCAATGGGATTATGTCCAGCTAAATCAGTAATAAACTGAAAATTCATTTCACATGCCTAACCAACACAGGACACTCTTGAGTATCTGGTTTCCCTCTGCCATGATCACATGGCTGTTCAGGAGGCTGAGATGTAAGGATTACGACTCAAAGTCAACCCAGGTAGGGAAGTCCCATAAGACTTATATCTCCAAAAAGACTTATATCCACCAAAAAGCCAGAAGTGGGGCTGTGGCTCAAGTGGTAGAGTGCTAGTCTTGAGCACAAAGGCTCAGTGACAGCACTTAGGTCCTGAGTTCACGGCCCAGGAACATCACAAAAACACAACAACTAAAACCACAAAAAACAAGAACCCTTTTCAAGACGAAAAGCACTAGAGATAAATGGTGGTGACAGATGCTTCACAATGTGAGCATGATTAATGCCACTGAATGGTGCACTTCCAAGAGCTCAGATGCTAATTTTTAAAGAAAAAAAAACTGCATAGCTATCAATTCTGGCAAAAAGAAGCATAACTTAAAAATCTTCAGAAAAAGAGAAGAGTATTATATATAATCCCAATAGCAAAAAAAAAACAAAAAAAACAAAAACAAAAAACCTTCAGAGAATAGGTTTTCAAAGATTCAGAGCTTTATTAGGGTCAAAAAAAAAAGAGCATCCAGGCAAGTTTATGTGTATGTCTAGGAGAGTATGTGTTTATGCATATGTTTGTGTTTTCAGGAAAACTTCTATGTCAATTAATCTATGTCATAGCAAACAAATACCTGACAGAAATGACCTAAGAAGGGAGGAATGACTTACTTTGCTCATGATTTCAGCACATGACACTGGGGCAGAATATCATGGAGGGGGAGCCTGTGGCAGAGGAGGCTACTCCCTCGTGGTGAACAAGAAGTGTCAGGCGCAAGGCAAGGCATAACCCCTAAGGGTATGCCTCACTGATCTACTTCCTCCGGAAAGGCCCCACTTCCTAAAGTTTCTAGACTCTTCTAAAATAGAGCCACCAGCTGAGAATCAAACATAGGACCTTGTGGGTGACCTTTCATACCCAAACAATAGCAAAACCCTGTCCAACTATTTCAGTTTCCTCGGTTATTACTGACGGTCTTAGAATGTATAACGCTTACAAGACGTCTTCCATTTAGGATCATCTCTATTAATACACAATGTCCAGCCTACTTCTACTAGCAGATTAACTCTGAGAACATTCATATAACTCTTAATGCTTCATATCAGGGATGCCCAAAGGGCGAAAACAAAATCACCCCTGGCCCAGCAGACATTAAGATTCCTTCGCAACGCACATACAAATGCTGTTGGAACTGGCCGTTAAGAGTGGCGTCCAAAGAAAGGAAAAACCACCACAGAAACCTTAAGCTGTTTGGATATGGGCAGAAGTGCCAACCTTAATGAAAGTCTTCCTCTTCAATCACTATGTTGTAAAATTAAAGCTACGTGCGAGTGTGGTCACACAGTTTACTCATGTCCGTTTGCCCATGTTTTCCAGAGATTAATAAGATAATATCCCTCAGCATGTGCTGTGAGCCTTTGGGTACTTTCTACTGGTTCCTTAGGCTCCTGAAGGCTCTATTGTTTACAGATGATAGGCGATAACAATAGCTGCTTATGGCCTAGGTCTGGCAGTGATAGGGTCAGTGCTCTACATACCAACTTGAGATGCCACCAGACTTATCAAAGGCAGCTGATGACAAAGGACTAGCCATGTTCTGTGTCCCTTGGAGCCTACTGTACACTAGCAAGGGTGATCTAGGACAAAGCAGCATGGTACGAAGTGGACACCAGCTCAATCAAATGGTAACTGACTTGTATGTTTCATCCAGACCTTGTACTAAGTCATCGCCTACAATATACACACGGACACCTCATCTTCTTGGAAGTCCTGGATTTTCAGGATAAAGGAAAGCATGTGTTGTCAGGTTGTACTGGGCTTTTTAATAAGCATGAGTGCAAATGGACAGTCTTTAGTAAATACGCACTCCTCCAGGAGTATGAGGCTTTAGTTTTAAAAATAAAATAGCTTCTGCTGGGCACTGGTGGTTCACGTCTGTAACCTAGCTACTCAGGAGTTTGAGATCTGAGGTTTGCAGTTTGAAGCCAGCCTGGGCAGTAAAGTCCATGAGACTCTTACCACCAATAAACTATTCAGAAAAGGCCAGAAGTGATGCTGTGGCTCAAGTGGTAGAGCGTTAGCCTTGATAGAATGCTCAGGGACAAGCCCTGAGTTCAAGCCCCAACACTGGCACACACACATTCACTAAAATAAAATAAGATAAAATACAATGGCCACTCCAATTAATTGCCCCATCTAAAATTCTGGAGTTCAGTTAAAATGTTACAGGCCCAATTTCCTTTGATTTGGGGACATTTGTATCTGCAATGAAACCATGAGTAGGAGTCGCATGATGGCTGTCCCATGGGGTCTTATTTCTCACTAACTGCCTGCTAACTCATGTCAATGACCTGCCTAGCACTTGTAGGCATCGTGTCTGGGGCTTCTGATCCACAGCCATTCAAATTTGCTCAAGTTGCCTGAGAGCCAGCTCTATATGCACTATCATTTTATTTGAGTCATTCAGCACTGTGCCTTGTGTGGACCTGAACACGTTTCATAGCAAGACACTGCTGGAAGGAAACAGACCTGGGGCCTCCTTGGAAATCATTTAGATGTGCTGTTCATCAGAACCCATTTGAGTAAGAATGTCCCTGAGCAGACATCTAGCTCAAGTCAAGGTCATCAGTAGGGGTCATGCTCAGTTTTTTGCGCATCTTCAAAATTCATACAACAGCCAGGCACTGGTGGCTCATACCTGTAATCCTAGCTACCCAGGAAGCTGAGATCTGTGGACTATGGTTTGAAGCCAGACCAGGAAAAAAGTCTGTGAGACTCTTATCTCCAAGTAATTACCAAAAAAAATCCAGAAGCAGAGCTGTAGCTCTAGGGTAGAGTTGCTAGCCTTGAGCAACAAACCAACAAGAAAGCTCAGGGGCAGGGCCCAGGCCCCAAGTTCCAGACCCAGGCCTGGCATACAAAAAAAAAGTTCATATGTAAGTACATTAGAGAGGCTCTGTCCTCATGGGTGATTTTCTAGAGATGTTTCTGAGAGCTGTTTCTGCCCTTCTATCACACAAGATGCAGGTCAAAATGACCATCTTGGCATAGATTTAGCTCTCATTAGAAACCAAATCTGTTGGGGCCTAGATCTTAGACTTCTAAGCCTTCAGAACTATGAACAGCAAAAATGCCTTTTCTTTAGAAATGACCAGGTCTAAAATATTTTGTTGTTGTAGCTTGAACAGGTGGATATAAGCTGCATTCAATTTTAAGAATCAAAGTGTGTGAGTTTAACTGCTGGCTCCATAAAGCTGTGTCATTGTACAAAGCACTTTACACCTTACTGGATTTTCTTCCTCTGTAAAATGGACATAAAACAGAGTTGTTTTTTTTTTTTCCTGGGAGAATTGTGTATAGGTTAAATGAGGTAATTTATACCCATTTTCTACAGTACTGGGTTCATAGCTTTACCCAACATTTTCCATTATTATACCCTTAGGCTGAACATAGTCACTGGAAAAACACAATTTTTTTTACAGGCTTCAGTTCTTTTATATTAACTTATTTTTTCAATAAAACATAGACATACATCTGTACTATAAATCTGTTTTGTTTGAAAAAATAATTTATTCAATAAATCAGTAATTTCAGTATAAAATCCTTATATTCATGTAACTATACTTGTTCTACCCATGCATACAAATTGTAATGATTACAAATCTGTTTTAAAAAATAATTATATTGCTAGCAATAAAGTACAAGGAAAGGTAATGACAACCTATGTCATTGTAGGTTTTTCAGTATGTCAAAACTAGAGACTAGAAACCTTCCCTAATCTAGGAGGTTTAAATTTTAGCAGCAGAAACCTTTTCTTCTAACGTAACTCCATGCATTGGCTGTATCCTCTCATTTTACAAGTAGGGGAATTAAGACCACTCATATGTCTTCACAGAAAAGACGACTCATGCTGGGAACCAAGCCTGGTCTCCCAGTACCCAGCATATGTCTGAGCACAGTGCTGGTGGGGTCTAGCAAGGCCAGGTGACAGGCCCAATGGATGAGGTCTGGGAGGGATGAGCTTGTAGGGCATGATGATGATTGATGCTGGCAGAGGCTGTTCTAGATAGGGTGCTGGGAGTAGGGTTAATTCTGGTGAAAGGATTTGGGTAAAGGGAAATAAGTCTGAACCTTGAAATAAAAGAAGTGGGGCTAGATCCATGTTAACAACCAAACAAACAAAAAGTGAAGGGGCCATCTTCAGGCTCGGGTATCTTACTGACTTCTAATGTTGGTGAAAACATTGGGAATGGCTAGCATCAGTTCCAAAGTAGGATGGTTAGATCACATACATCAGAATTACCTGGGAGCTTATTAAAAATGAAGGCTTGACAGGCACCCATGATTCACACATGTAATCTTAGCTACTCAGGAGCCTGAGATATGAGGATGGCAGATCGAGGCCAGCTCCAGTGACTGATTCTGTGAGATTCTTATCTCCAATTGACAACCAAAAACCTGAACATAGAGCTGTGGTTCAAGTAGTGGAGTACTAGCTCTAGCAACAAAAGCTCAGGGACAGTGTCCAGGCCCTGAGTTAAAGCCCCAGGGCCAACACTAAAAACTAATTAATTAATTAAATATAATAAAAGATGTTTAAGTGCAGGTTCTTGAATCCCATTCACATTCATGAAGTCATAATTTGTCATAGTAAAGTCAACATACTACTACTTCCTTCATGAGCTCCGAAGAGGGTCTAGAGCAAGGAAAGTTTCAGATGCACCATTCTTGATCTCACTGGGTCTTACCCATGATGCCCATGAGAGCCTTCTGGAGTTTGACTGTGCCTGGACTGCATCCAGAGAGATTCTGTCTTAACTGGTCTGGAGGAGGGTCTGAGAATGGTTAAACTTGAAATCTCCCTGGGTGGTTGCAGCAGAATAGTTCACAGCTACTCATAACTGCCAGAGGGGAGGGAGGATTCCAGCTGTAAACACTGAGCTGGCACACCTGAAACAGCTGGACTGGATAAGGATTTCAGACACAGGCCTGGGAGGACAAGGTCTTATGTGCAGCATCCAATGGGGCTGCACAGAAGGATGAGAGATCATCAGTTCATCCACCCTCAAAGAACACCATGCTGGCCTTTCTATCTGCTCAGCATCTAGGAGCCTACCCTTTATGTCTGCTGCTCTTGTCTGTAAAGTATATGTGTGTGTAATATTGTGACTCTGAGTGACACAGAAAACCTCCCTCACAGTGGCTGTCATGTGTCTCTCTTTGTAACACGAACTGTTTTTGTTATTATAACAAACTGATAATGTAGGCATTCTAATTGGCCCTTTGAGATAAGTTGCCACCCAGGAGACAAGAAAGCCACACGTTTTCAGTAAACACCTGCCAAAGTATTTGTTTTTATGAGTACTAAAATTATTTTAAAAGATGTTGGATGCATTTACTAAACACGTTTTCACAATAAATGTATTGAGGTATACTTTGTCATCAGTAAAATGCTTCAAATTAAACGTACAGTTTGCTGAGCTTCCCCCACCCCCACCAGGCGTGTGTGTGTGTGTGTGTGTGTGTACACTGGTTCTGAGGCTTGAACTCAGGGCCTGTGTGCTGTCCCTGAGCTTTTTCATTCAAGGTTTCCCTTCTGACATTTGAGCGAGGAGTCCACTTCTGGCTTTTGATAGTTAATTGGACATGAGAGTCTCATTGACTTTTCTGCTGAGGCTGGCTTCCAGCCTCAATCCTCAGATCTCAGGCTGATGAGTAGCTAGGATTACAGGTGTGATACATTAGCACCCAGCCTCAGTTTGATGAGCTTTGATGGATGATTGGCTCCCAAGCCACCAGCACCACAATTAAATTGTAGAACATCTTAATGCTTTCTGTCCTTTGCAGTCAGTCTCCTTGCCCAGGTTGTGGCCCCAGCCAATAATTGATCCGCCTCCCGATGCTCTAGATTAGAGTGTTCTAGAACCTGTTGTAAGTAGAATCAAACTGTATGTACTTTTTGTTTCTTTTGCTCAGCTATTTTGGACTGCTAGTGAATGAGATTATTCACAATCACTTCTCTCAGAGGAAAGTGTACAAGGCTGAAGAACCCTACTGAAAGAGGTTTCTGGATAAGAAAGCAGGTTACCTTAAACTGAAAGGGAAGTGAGAAATGGAGACCATTGGTGGCCCTGGCTTCTTTCCATGAACTGGCAGAGGAGGAGACCACACTGAAGTACTGAGAATTCTCACTGAGGTGGGGGATTTCTGGAGCAATAAGCACTCTGAGGAAGAGGCAGCCTCAGGTTTAGGATAAGAAACTGGTTTCCTACAAGTTTAAAAGTTGTGATACTCATGGTAGTTCATATGTCCCCCAATTCTTTATCATTCCTCCTTTTAAGAGGCAGAGTTTCAGTATGAGGTGATCTTTTTGGGTAAATGGTGATACACAGAGAGAGGATGGGGAATGAGGCGTCATCATTTCTGACACTGGTCCATAAAAGGTATGGCAGCTTCCATCTTGGCCACTCTCTGGTTGAGGGGGCTCTGGAAGCAGTTAGCAGAGGTAGCATACAGTCGTCCCCAAAGAAGGGACAATTATGCTAAACCTGCAGATTAAGCAGGACTCAGGAGGTCATGGAGTCCAAAGGACTTGTGTATACAATGACCTGAAAAGTGACTGGCCCACTTGAAGAACTCTGGGAAGTTTCTTTTGAATCTATCTAGATTTACTTATTTATCCAGATCTCTCTTCATGCATCTACTTTATTATTTGTTCATTTTTACAGATATATTTAGACTGCCAATGCAATAGGAATCTATGAACATTCACCTTTATTGGTCAGCTAATATGGATCAGCACTATGCTCTGCTACTATGGACCACTTTACCTGGCTTTACTGGTGGCTTGGGCTGTATATCTGAGAGTACTTCATAAGAAGAGGGCTAAAATTGCACACATGACCATAGGAGACCCTGGATTTAAGGAATGTCTGTCACTGTATCTTCATACTTTTATTATGGCAGGCCAGATGGGTGATGAGAAGATGGGGTGTTCTATTTCAATTAAGTAAAGCCTTCCTTTATTCAAATCCCGAGTTAATACTCATTTGACATTTTTTTTAAAGCCAAAGAATCTTAGTCTTATCTGGCCAGGAAATTTGAACTAGTCTAGATCATACTCAACAGCTTCAATTTGGCAGGCTGATATATGAGCATCAAGCCACATGAACAATTCCCATTTTCTTATAGATGCTCATAAAAATGAAATAAACCCTGCCATGACTGTGGTCTGCAGCAGTTTCTAACACCATGGAACAGTATTTTGTTTTTGTTTTTCAAATGCAATACGGATTTGGTGCTCCAGAGATGAACCGAATTCCTGTTATTCTAAGCACTTCCCTGACACAGAGGGCTGATGTGAGCACAGGATTTTGTTTTTATCTATTCTTTATCTGTGAAGTAGGGGAGAAGTAGCTTAGCAGCCATATAAGGGCCTTAAAGAACCAACTGGAAATTCCTCCTTGAGGCAGGCAAAGGCACCACTGGTAACACATCTGGCAGCTACTGGTGGAAGGCGGGGGACTTCATGGTGTTGAATAGAAGTTTCCTGGTGAAGGAAACTTTCAGTAGTGCTGGGAGCCAGTGAAATAGCCACTCGACACATGTGTCATTTGAACACTTGAAATGTACCTAGCAAGATTTTAAAAGAACTAGTTTCTTTTTAAAAGCTGGTGTCAGTGACTCACATTTACAATCCTAGCAATTCAGGCTGAGATCCAGAGGATTGCTGTTTGAAGCTAGCCCCAGCAGAAAAGTCTGAGATATCATCTCTAAATTAACTAGCAAAGCTGGGTGCCGGGGCTCTTGTCTATACTCTTAGCTGCTCAGGAGGTTAAGATCTAAGGATCACAGTTGAAAGCCAATTCAGGCAGGAAAGTCTGTGATGTTCTTACCTCCCATTAATCACCCAAAAGCTGAAAGTAGAGCTGTGCCTACAGTGGCAGAGTGCTAGCTAGCCTCAAGCAAAAAGCTCAGGGACAGCGCCCTGAATTCAAGCCCCAGGACTAGAAAACACACACACACACACACACACACACACACACACACACACACACACACACACACAATTAATAATAAAATAACCAGCATAATGCCATTCTGAAGGTGTGGCTCAAATGGTAGAGTGCCAAGCTAGCAAGTAAGCCAAGCAAACAAACCAAGAAAGCATGAGACCCAGAGTTCAAGCCCCAGTCTCAGCCAAAAAAGAAAGAAAGAAAGAAAGAGAAAGTCTCTCTCTCTCTCTCTCTCTCTATATATATATATATGTTTTTGTTTTGCAAATAATGGGGCTTGAACTCAGGGCCTGGGCACTGTCCCTGAGCCTCCCTGTGCTCAAGGTTAGCATTCTGTCACTTGAGTCACAGCGCCACTTCCAGCTTTTTCTGTTTATGTGGTACTGCAGAATCAAACCCAGAGCTTCATGAATGCTAGGCAAGCAGTCTACCATTAAGCCACATTCCCAGCCCCTTACTTTATATTTTTAACTTTAACTTTAATTAATTTAAGTCACAAATAGCTAGTGGCTACTATATTGGTAGTTACTGTACTAAGCAGTTGATTGAAGAGTATCATTCTTTAAAATTGTGAGAAAAGTCAGGAGGGTTGTGGTCCAAGGCCTACACTGGGCAAAAATACATATCCTTACCTGAGAAATAATTAAAGCAAGAAAGGGCTAGGAGTATGATTCAAGTGTATCACTTGCCTAGCAAGCATGAGGGCCTAAGTTCAAACCCCAGTACTGTCAAGAAAGAAAAAGGAAGGAAGGAAGGAAGGAAGGAAGGAAGGAAGGAAGGAAGGAAGGAAGGAAACTTAGAAATCTAAAGGTATTTGCAAAAAGAGGAGCATTATCTGTAATTGTAGCAAGAAGGAACCATTGTTGATTGATGTGGTGGCACACACCTATAATCCCAGCACTAAAGAGCTGAGGCAGTCAGTCCCATGACTGATGGAGAGAGAGAGAGAGAGAGAGAGAGAGAGAGAATATAAAAATAAAACAAAACCCCACCACATTTATCACCAGCATTAGAGAAAAAAAAGAGACAATATATAGCAATCTTCTTAGCTGGGCGCCAGTGCCTCATACCTGTAATCCTAGCTACTCAGCCTCCTGGCTGAGATCTGAGGATAGCAGTTCAAAGCCATCCTGGGCAGGAAAGTCCATGAGAGTCCTATCTCCAATTACTCATGAGAAAACCAGAAGTGATGCTGTAGCTCAAGTGGTAGAGTGCTAGGACAGCACCCAGGCACAGAGTTCAAGCCCCATGACTGACAAAAAAAACCCCAACAACAACAAAGCTGAGGCAGCAGGATGAGTCTGAGGTCAGCTTGGGCTACACAGCAAGACCCTGTTGCAGAACACAACAATGAAGCAACAACAAAACAGACACTACACTTCTGCTGTATGTTTATATAGTATTATCCAAGACATCCTTGAATCCTGCTTTTATGACAAAACATTATGTGCTCAGAGGTTTCCAATGGGCCTCATTTTTAGGACCTAAAATAAATGATACCACATCTCGCTCCTAACTCAAAAATGAAACAAAACAATGAAATCCCTCCACTTCACCCAAATTTTAAGAAGCAAAAAAACCAAACTAACCCAAACCCCAAAAACCAGAAGCCAATGATGTACTATCTCACCCACCAGAAGTACCGAGCCCCAGACACTGCAGAGGTAACTAAACAGAACTGGCATAAACATGTGGCTGACTTCGCACAGTGTAATTCATTGAAACCAAACACACCTTTACTTGCTATTTTTCAAATTGACACAATAGGATATGTCTGCCAAAGCTCCTGAGATGACCTATGATGTACGCTCCCACTCATTTCAGAATGTTTGGGTTTCCCTGAATAATCACCAGCTGATGCTATCGTGGGGACAGAAAGATCCACACACACACACACACACACACACACACACACAGAGGCACACACACATGTCATTTGAATTGACAAAGTAAGTCCTTTGAATGAAAACTCCAACTGCTTTCTGTGCCAAGTGACCCTCTTCTCCAGCTACAGAGAAAAGACCACCTTGGACACAAGGTGACAAGCCTGCAATCCAAACTACTCAGGAGGCTGAGATCTGAGGATTGTAGTTCAAAGCCAGCCCAGGCAGGGAAGTCTGTAAGACTCTTACCTTCAATTAACCACCAAAAAGCCAAAAGTAGAGCTGTGTCTAAAATGGTAGTGCATTAGCCTTGAGTATAAAAGGCTCAGGGACAGTGTCCAGGCCCTGAGTTTATGCCCCCGTACTGGTATTAAAAAAAAAAAAAAGATCATGCTAGCCAGTTAAGTTTGACCTCTTTCAGAGATGGGGAAACTGAGGCCCAGGGTCAGATAAATAGTGGTACTGGTCACAGAAGTGGAAATACCATTGTCAAGGCAAAACTTCAAGGCTGGCAGGCTGAAGTTCTTTCTTTTCCAATGACTGTGTCCAAAAACTGGCCCTTTGGCTAAAAGTCAAGAAACCCGCCTGACAAGCAGCAGCCTGGAGGCCCTTTGTACAGATGATATGTCTAAAGAAAAGGTCCTTTCAAAGGCACCACAATGGCTCTTCATTGCCAGCTATTTCAGGGAGCAGCCTGGCTCATTTCAGAGACTCTGCTTTCTTTCACAGTCTTGACCTGATCTCACCAAGCCAGGCCAGCCTTGGCTACTACACTAACCCAGCTCCACTGAGCAAAGGGCAGCCCTGGCCTGGCCACCTCTTAGGGGAACACAAGGCTAGCACAGCACATGCTAACGCCCAGATGGGCTGTGCTGGGTCTTCATAACACAAGGTTTTCTACGGTTCTTTAGTTCTCAAATAGTCTTTACATTGTTTAAAACAAAGTTCTCATTTTAAAGTGATAGTCAACCACTTTATTTTTCAAAATAAATGTATGTACACATGTACACATTTATTTATTTTGTGTGGGATTAAACTCAGGACTTGGGTGTTGTCCTTTACCATTTTTGCACGAGGGTGGCGCTCAATTATTTGGGACATAGCTCTACGTCTGGCTTTTTGATGGGTAATTGGAGATAGAAGTATCACAGACTTTCCTGCTCTGGCTGATTTTGAACCCCTATCTTCAGATCTCAGCTTCCTGAATAGCTAGGATTACAGGCGTGAGCCACCAGCGAACGGCTCGTCCATCACTTTTAAATGGCAAGCACTGGACAGATGGCAAGTACACATTAGGTGTGAAGTGTGTTGTGCTTGGTAATAAAGGGAGTGGAGAGGAATTGTACTCCACCCCTGTTGTGCAGTCATAGTAACAAGTGAGAGGAGATGAAGTCTGCTACGTGAAGAGCTTAATGGAATACATGGAACTCAAGAATTGATGTCATGCAGACGTGGGAAGATTGAGAATCAAAACAAACAGGACTGGGCTTTCTCTCTATGAAGCCCACCCAAATGGAGTTTCACTTCCTCCCATCTCCCCACTGGTTTTCTCTCTTCCTCTTCCTACACCGCAACTGTGAGGATGAGGATGTGGTTAGTTATAAGGTAGCAGCAAGAGAAGAAAAAAAAACTCAAGATCTTCAGACATGTTATGAACATAAATAATAATACCCAAAGTGTTTGCCATGAAGCATGATCTCCCTAGGGAGTTAAGAGGTGGTATTCAAATGGGGGAGAAATAAGTGAGTAGCCAAAGGCAGTTGAATAGGCTACACAAAATGGAGCCCATATATTTAGTGCCTCTCCTCTCCAGGTCTTTTATCTGCTATTGAATTCACTATGGGTCCTCAGTGGTAGAGAGGGCATAACATTTTGTAAATTGACTTGAAGAGGGAAGGAAGTTTCCTTCCACTGAACATGACTTGAGGAATGCTTCTGGCAAACATTGTTTTACTTCCCCCTCAACTGAGCTAATTCTGACACTAGAGGAGAAGCAATGGTGTGCCCCAAATAGTCATTTCAAGCCAGGTGCTGAGGTGCTGAGATCTCATACTTGCAATCCTAGCTACTCAGGAGGCTGAGATTGGAGAATCATATTATGAAGCCAGCCCAAGGTTTTCCCCTCCAAATTATAATTTCATTATCTTTAAGTAGTTGTACCAAGGAATTACCATTCAACAAATGAGTTTGTAAGTACAATGCATCTTCATTTATAACACCTATTTCATCATTCTCCCCATTCCTCCCAATCTATTACCAGAAAGCCAAAAATGGAGGTGTGACTCAAGTGGTAGAATGATTGCCTTGAGTAAACAAGCCAAGCAAGAGCACAAGGCCCTAAGTTCAAGCCTCAGTAATGGCATGCATGGACACAGACACAGACACCCCCTCCCCACGTAGACAACCCCCCCCCACACACACACTCACACGAACATACACACTGAGGATAGTTGTCATCTAGGGATTTTTTTCCACAAAGTGTAGTTTGGGGATTAGCAGTATTGGTGTCATCTGGGAACAAAATAAATACTCTGGAATCTCATCCCATCAGATATCAGAATGTTTATTTTAGCAAGAAAGCTGCATAATAAAGTTTCAGATGCAAACTCTTTGGCCATGCACACTTATCTCAATACTTCTGATCCATGTATCCAGGATGATATACGTACATTTGAACATACTTCAGAAGATTCTGATGCAGGTTGTGTGCAGACCTACTTTAAGATCCTCTGGCTGGTCCATGCACCTGCTGGCAGGTGGTAGAATAGTTCTGTGGTAACCTTTGGTCTCTACAAGGTGGGCAATGGCATATCATAATCTTTGCCATTAGAAATTAGGAAATGTGAGCTCCAGAGAGAACCTGGGAAGGCTCTGGACCAAGGTCACTTAGAGGTCAGCAGGTACACAGGTTGAACTATAGGCTTTTTTCTAGGCTTCCCATATTTCCAGTTGCTCTCTTCTTCCTGCCCTAATCAACTCTTAATCATTCCCAGCTACTGTACTGCTGACAGTTCTCTCTGAGCTTGCTTTTGTTTCTAGTGAAAGGCCAACAAAACACTGCTGGCTATTTGGGCTTACTAATGATCATTCTGATCAGCTCAATTATGTCAGCTGACTCCCAGCATCTAAGGGCCAACAAGAGCCTGCTTATTCAATCAGGGTCTGGCCTATTTTCCAATTACCAGCATCATTTGGGCTTGTTTCCTTCAACTGTGAACTTGCTTGAGTTCAGGTCATCTTCAGCTGCACATTGACATGAGAAATGAGTATTTCTGTGTCTGTCAGTGAGCCAGCCTCCCCCTTCCTGTTGGAGGGCAAGTGAAATGGCATGTGTTTCTCTGCGTTCCCAGGCTTGCAGAGGCTAAGCAGCCGGTCCCAATGGAATCCTTATAGCAAGCTCTGGGGAAGTACAGAGAGGCTGGCTTCATTGGGCTTCTGAATTCCAACAGAGAGGCTGGCTTCATTGGGCTTCTGAATTCCAACTTGCACTCCTACTCAGGGGCCTGACAGGATAACCACCATCTCATTTTGCCCAAGATCAAGGGTTGTCCTAGGACATGTGTCTTCCAGTGCTAAATCTGGGAAGGTCAGCCACCCTATAGCTGCCACACCAGGTCACAAAGGCATTGAACATTTCTTGGGTGATCTCTCTGGAATCTAGATCTGAGAATGAAAGTCATGGCACACCTTTCTCACAGGTCTGAAGATTACAATGTATTCTCTCACTGCTCTGCTTTCTATTTTGCTTCCAATCTGAATTACATATCAAGATGAAGCGGTATTCCCAATGAGCAAATGGATAAACAACAGGTCTGCAGGCATGCTCTGAGATAAAGGTGCCACCAAGGAAGGAACAGTTGTCACATAACTTCCAAGTGGAGATGCACCATCTTCAAGGCACTCTTCCTAACTCAAATGCAGATCAAGTATTTCTTATGTAGCTGGCATATATAGGCATACGTTCCATGTACTCTCTGCCTTCAGATAATTGACAACTCCCAGCTTGAGAGTGACACAAATGCAATTAACTATATTTGCTCCAGGTATCTAGGGGATTTCAAATATGAAGAATAGAAGCAGAGTAATTCTACTTACTATAAGCTTTACTTTCATCATGTCACATATCAGCTAACATTGCTTCAGCACTTAGCATGTGATTCATTTAAGTTTTTACAGTTCTTTCTGTTAGATGATAGCTCTATGAATGAGGGAAATGAGGCCTTGAAAAGCCCAGGATCTCGCTCAAGGTTGTACATTAGAAAGTGAAGAGTTTACGGTTGGAACCCAAAGAGTCTGAGTTTGCCTAGTGGGCTGTGTGTTGCTGAATCTCCTACCCTTATGGATACTCAAATCAACCCAGATGCTCAGTTAATATCAGACAAAAGCAAGTGGGATGTGGCCATTCAAGGAGGGAGGAAGGAGGGAGACAGAAGGCTGGAAGTTCTGCACCGAAGAAGCCCAAAGTCTAACTCCAGGAATTTCCCAACGGTCATGTGAGACTTCTGGGAACAGTGATGTTCTAAAGGAAACTGGCTGGACACATGCTGCCCTACTGGCCCCTAGCTGCGTCAGATTCTAAAGAATGTGGAGGCAAATGCCTGACTTCTTCATCATCCTTCAAGAATGTAGATGGCTGACATCCATTGCTGTCTATTTTCTAGATGGCATTTTAAGTTTCATGAGAACATCTATTTCTTGTGGAAATTATGGAATATCTGTTGACATGGGGGCACATGCCTTTATGCACAGCTACTTGGGAGGTACAGATAAGAGGCTCACAGTTTGGGGCTAACCAAGGCAAAGGTTAGCAAGACACTATCCTAAAAACCAATGAGATATGGTGGTATACATCCACAAACCCAGTTGATTGGGAAGTCAGAGGTTGGAAGGAGACTCTTGGTCTGAGATAGTCTTGGGTAAACACCTAAGACTCTACCTGAAGAACAAACTTCAGCCAAAAGGACTGAGAGTGTGGCTCAAGTGGTAGAAAACTTACCTAGTAAGTATATGACCCTGGGGGTGGGGGGTGGGGTGGGTAAATGTAGTCGTGGAGATGGGAGGGCAGGGATGGTAGGGAACAAACAAAGGAGGAGGTAACAATGCTTGATAAGAAATGTACTCATTACCTTGCTCATGTAATTGTAACCCCTCTGTACGGTATTTTCACAATAAAAAAAACTTATTAAAAATAAGATAAATAAAAACACCAATAAATACCAATAAACAAACAAAAATAAGCACAGAGTACTTGATAAAGCAGTCATATAAAATGCACTGATTTAATACGGTATATCTGATTGTAACAGTTATAACACAACTGCAGTGTTTACAAGTCAGGTATTGTAGCATTATCACTGAAATCTCAGCAGTAACAATTCACAAGTTTGCCATTGTTAATGAATCCAAGATCTAAGTACCCAGTGCCTGGTATCATGTAATTGTAATTCTCAGAAACATTCTCATTATCTGTTCCTGTGCTTTATAGGTTTGGGTTTGTATAAAAGAAACACATAATTTTAGATAATTAGATGTTTAAAAACTTACTAAAATTAATTTCCCTGTGCCTATAATTAATAATTACTAAATACAGGAAGAACACTGTTACAAGCACAATTTAAAGAAATATAAGCTTGTGGGAAGAAAAAAGAACAGATACCTTTTTGCCCACTGACATTGTTAATAAATTCCTGGTTAGTCTAATCATAGCTTTTCTCCAGGCCACCCAAAAGAAAATTTTATTTAGAATACTAGCTTTTTCAGGGCCTGTGTGTGATTCTGAGACCTCAAATCAGCTCTGGGCACTGCCAGGTGCTAGAATACTAGGAATTCTTCTTCAGTTATGGAAAAGAACTGGGTATTTTTTGATGGCAAAGAAAGCCTTTCTCTACTTGTCAGTTATACTAAGCTTTATCCTACAATGGCCTTTATGCTTCAGTGCATAAGGGAGAAATTGACATTCAGCTCTAGCTGATGCTTTTGTTTGCTAACTCAGCAAAGGCCCTCCTCAGAAAGCAGGGCCTTTCTGAGGATGGCCTAGGAGAGTGTCTCTTCCTGGTAAGCCTTTGGGAAAGGAATTGCCCTTCTTCCTAAGCAGGCTTAAACAAGTGACCTGAACTCAGATCCTCAGAAGCTGAGCATGAAGATGAGATCAGCTTTCCTCACATGCTTCATTTGCATGGACCCTTCCGGTTCTAGCCTTTTTTCTTTGACATTTTTTGAAATTAGTTATAACTGCTGTTTCCAATCTTTTCACTCCCTTGAGTTGTTTGTCCAATCTTTTCTTCTGGTAGTGGCTATTTACCCTCAACAGACTTTGTAAACAACAAGCTAGCAGAACCACCACCAAAGTGTTTTAGTTTCCTTCTTTTAGTTGTCCACATATGTTTAAAAATAACTCAATGCTTGCTCCCAAGAGCTTTCTAGAAAGCTATTGAGAAAGAAAATGGTGAAAATTAGCTCTTTAGCCAGTGATGAAAGAGACACCTCAGTTAGATGTTAAAAGTCTTGTTTTGTTCCAGAACAATTGAGTGATACGTAAAAAGATGCAGTGACATTAATCAAGATCCAGTGCACTTATAAATCAACATTGAATTGAAATCCCTTAGTACAACTACTTAAAGATAATATAAAAATGTTTTAAGATGTAAAAAAAAAAAGCAAAAAAAGTTTTGCCATGAATTTCCATAGACTGTGAATTGGGAAATTTTAAAGGTAGCATACAACTTGCTAGTATCTTGTTTGCCCAATATAGATACTATATACTCTATTTAATACATATTGGCTTTGTATTTTGATTCTTTACCAACAAATGTTTTGTTAACCCTGAAGGGTCTGTCAGAGAGGGCCAATACTTGAGATAGTAAGGAATTCACCCTGAGCCATTCACAAACCAACTAATATAAACCTATCTATCTAACTAATATAAACCTATCTATCTAACTAATATAAACCTATCTATCTAACTAATATAAACCTATCTATCAGGTTCTCCTGCCAATCACCCTAGGGGTAGGTGGCAGACAACTGGGGACAACCCAACCTCTATTCCCCAGAAACTGCTGTTCTTGTCTAAATTAGCCAACCCTAAGCCTATTTACCTTGCCTCACCCACTCCTTTCCAAGGAAACTCTGAAAAAGGCTCTGGTCCATGTTTTTCCTGTTCCCTTGGTCTCTGGTCTGATCTTCTGCTTCCCCAAGTGGCTGTTGGTGATGTGGTGTGAATGTGGTATAACCTTTTCCCATGGTGTACCTGATATCAAGCTATCATTTCAGTGGTAGCCATCTGACCTGTTAGCCTAAGTAGAATTTACAATTTTAAACACATGGAAAACAGAAAGGGATACCAGGGAGTAAAATTGGACAACCACTCCCTGGCATTTTGGCTATTATTGAAATGGGATGAAACAGTGGCTGTGGAATAAAAGCACCATATTCATACAAAACAATGTATTCTGTAGTACTCAAGGGCCCTAGAAATAGCTGCCATGAATGCATCCAGAATCTTTGACTTCTAAAGCACATACTGGGTCCAATGGTAAAAGTAGATCATGAGCAAGTAAGAGTGGACCCTGTTCACCTACATAATAATACTAGAGCTTTATCTCAAGTCTTCTGGCTTCTAGTTAGATGCTAAATATTCATTTGCCTACTGAGCAACTATTTCTGATCATTGATTAATAATATGAGAGATAACAGAGAGATCAAAAATACACCTTCAAGAAACTAAATAAATAAAAGTGAATGAATGAATGACTTCAGCGCTGGAAATCAAAGCTACTTCCTCCTGCCTAAACCAATACATTCCCACTACACATGGAACCTTTGGATAGCCATGGATGTTTTGACTTCCCTTGGCCCTCTGCTGACTGTGAAACCTTATTCACTGCTGGAATCTTTCGGCTAACAGCCATCAGCAGGCGTCTTCCATAGGTCTGATTGGCGGTGTACTATGACAAATAGCAAGCTCCTAGAGTGACCCAGGCACCTTTACCAAGGGCAGGTGACACTTACCAAGGGCTCCAGCTCCTTGCGGTCTATGAGGTTCATCTCTGTGACAAAGTAATAGAAGTGTTTGTAGCAGGTGTTGACGTGGGCCTCTGCACCCATCACAATGACTCGGTCGAAGTGGTGGATATAGACATGGACAAAGACCCGGAAAAGGCGGCAAAGGATCTTCTTGCAGATCTGAAGGAAGTTCCTTGGGAATGGAATGCCTAGAAAAGCACAGAGAAAGGCATGAAACCATGATGGAAAAACTAGGTTTCCTCTTGCTCTAAAATAAGAAGACTGGCAGAAGAAGGGTCATACTACAGGGGGCCTGTCATCCTGGCCACAGGAGTAAGAGGGAGTGGACAGGCCTAACAAATTGGAAAGTGCCTCTTTCCCCCCACCACAATCCAAGGGGGAAGCTGCTAGATTGCAGCCAGGAGTGGCCATTGTTGGGGTCAGAGGACAGGGGTGTTAGAGCTTCTGATTCTTCATAGTAATTCAAAAGTCTGGAGTTCTGTGCAAAATGTGAAAAATGTTAGCAATTAAAAATAATGTTAAATGCTAGTTTTTAAAATAACAAGGAGTCTTTTGCTCCCATTTCTTACATGGGGAATAAGAAACACACTTAAGATGGCAATATCCTTATTTGCAAATTCTGATCCAAAATGATTCCTAAGGTACAATGTTTCTGGGGTGGGCAAATCCAACAAACTCTGTAATGTCCTTGTTTTCGGAAAGTTAAGAGCTGGAGAGCTGTATGTCCATGACAAAGAAAGGTTGTGTGGTTGGAGAGTTACACAGATTTCCTGTCTGATGACCCCTATACTCAGCTGGTCAAAACAACAAACAGCAGAATCACAAGCCTCTGTCTCCTTCTTTTACACTAGTGAAATGCTAGTCATTGATACTACCCTGAAGTGGAAGCCTGTTGCAATTTCTAAGTTAGACTTGATTTATTTGAATTCCAACTCTGCTCCTTTCTCAGCTTTATGGCAGATACGAGCTAATTTAACCTCTGGTTTATATTCTGTGAAGGGGGACCATAAGAAGGCCTTCTCTAGCTGGGGTGGGGAGGTGTCCATGAGTGAGAGCCTCCTACAGTACCCAGAACATAACAGAAGCCCTCTGCCTTCTCTTTGCAAGAGAAGATCGGGAGCATCTAGATGTTGTCAGGACAACTCCTCTGTCAGGAATAGACAGGTGTGAGCATCTCCTTTTGCTCAGTCAGGGCCACCCCAAGCGGCTAGGAAACTAAGAGTTTTGCTGTCCTTGGATCCACAGGGGCCTGGGACAGATGCCTGCTGGGAGGCATTCTGTAAAGAGACTACCTGGGATCTCCCCTCTTGGGCAGGTTTAGAAATGGGGCAGGGCTGGCAGTGGGCTGGGACAGGATCCTCACACTGATACCAGCTTTTCTTCAAAAAACAAAACAAAACAAAAAACAAAGTGGCAGCATATCAAATGAACCCAAAGGGAGTCTCAGCCTTAGTCTGACAATTGACACTGTCTGGGTGACAGATGCTGGAAGTGGGGAGAGAGGGTGAGGTACAGCCCAAGAGGAGGGAAAATATGACCACTTGAGGAGCCCATGGGCCTTCTGAGAAGAAGGACCAAGGAAGCATCTCTGTGGTAGAAGCCAAGTAACTGATCAGAAGGTTGAATGCATTTGCAGATGAATGACAAAGAGACTTTGACACATTAATTATCTTGCTAAGAGGTAGCAGAGCTGGTATATATTGACTAAAGTCCAAAATACGGGTACATTTGGATGTGACTTGCCTTCATCCCTGGATTAAAGGCACAACTCAATTGGGCCACATAGTGTGGCACCTGACATTTCCTCTTCAGCAGCACAGAAACAGAAGCAGATGAAAGGGAGGAAATGGTGCATCAGAAGCCCTATTCAGAAACAATAGAAGAAGGTTTGGTGCTGGTAGCTCATGCTTGTAATTTTAGCTACTTAGGAGGCTGAGATCTGAGGACAGTAGATTGAAGGCAGGCAGATTCGAGACTCTTATCTCCAATTAACTACCAAAAAGCCAGAAGTGGAACTACGATGCAAGTGGTAGAGTGCCTTGGGCAAAAGCTAAGGGACAGTGCCCAGGCTCCGAGATCAAGCCTCAGTATTGGTGTCTATGTGTGCACACGCATGTGCACGCACATACACACACATACACAAAATGATAGGACAGCGAGTATACTCTGCTACCTACATGTAGAAATGTGCTTTTCCAGCCGGGCGCTGGTGGCTCACGCCTGTAATCCTAGCTACTCAGGAGGCTGAGATCTGAGGATACCGGTTCAAAGCCAGCCCTGGCAGGAAAGACCGTGAGACTCCTATCTCCAATAAACCACCAGAAAACCGGAAGTGGCGCTATAGCTCAAGTGGTAGAGCGCTCGCCTTGAGCTGAAGAGCTGAGAGACAGCGCCCAGGCCCAGAGTTCAGGCCCCACGACCGACAAAAAAAAAAAAAAAAAAAAAGAAATGTGCTTTTCCTCTTCAGGCTTTAAGATCACACACAGGCCTGGGACTAATGGTTTACACTACTATATCCTCAGTACTTACCCTGTTAGGATGGACCATGCCAAGCACTCTATGTGGGTTAGCTGACTGAGTTCCCAGAAAGACCTTTCAATTACTGTTTCCATTTTGTAGATGAATAAACAGACTTTAGAAAATTACGTAACCGTCCAAAGTCCCTCAATTGGTTCTCGGTAGCCTAAGTAGTCTGACTCCAAAGCCAGGAACATCCAATAACTTGCAATCCTACAAGGTAGCTCTAAGGCTCTGCACATCCTCTAGCTCTAAGGCCTTGCATTCTGGAGGGCCTCAACTCTCTCAGGTATGCTCATGTTTCTGCTGGCTCTGCTCTGGTAGAGGCTCTGTAGCTGCTGGGACATTCCCAATGTGCCAGTCCATCTGCATGTCCCCATACTCCATTCTCCAACTGCAGATGAAGCAAAGACTACGACACATGGCGGATGAGCAACACTATTTCTAGTACCTCTAGATGATCCCTACTGCCCTCAGCCCTGATTCTGCTCAGCTCTGAACCCTTTGTCCCAGCCTTCCATTCCTTTCTTGGTCTCTGTCCTTGCTGTAGCCCTATGGTAGTTGTCTCTTGCCCCTCCCCTTTGGATTATTATTTAGGAATGGTTGACAGAAGTTAGTTTTATAGCCTAGAAAACCTAGTTTAATACCCTAGCCCTTCTCTTTACTAGCTGTACAGACAAGTCACAGTAGCGTTATTTTATCATAAAGTTAATAAGCATATTTACTTTGTACTGTCCTTATGATAGTATCTGTACTACACCTGACACTTCACAGGAACTTTGGGGCTAAGCTCTAGTTTATTGCTTTCCACCCGAACTCTTTGGATAAGCAAGATTCAAAACTCAGAATCTCTTGGTTCTGTCTGCAAAGCTGACTTGACTTCCACCATTGCCTTGCTTGTAATTCGTTCTTCAAAAGTAAAAGTTGCAAATGATTCAAGTCAAGACACGCTCACTGTGTGTCACCGTTCTCACCCTGGGCCAACTCTACAAGATAAGAATCTGGGTGTGCCAGTGAGCCTGGAACCCTGAGGGATTCTCAGGCAAGCCAAAAATAAAATCCCAGGTCACTTAGGATATAGGTTTGAGAATAGAAAAGCTGTAGACATTTGGGTAGGCCTTTAGATTACTGATGGCTCTGGTGCTAATTCTGTAGTCTGTATACTATTTTATCCTCTCCTCCCTTTCTACGGATATTAAGGTTTAAATGTGCATTTTAACTAAGCCTTCTTCAGAAGGTTGGAATTGAAGTGGAAGGCATGGTCCCTCCTGTACAACCTTCCCTTTGAGGGATTCTAGATTTCTCATCCTGTGTAACTGGCCTAATGCTTAAAAGACAGGGTAAGTCTGGACCCACTGACTCATTCCTTTAGTGAAAGAAAAGTGATTCATCTTTATTTTTTTTCTTGGCTGGTACAATGGGGCATGAAATCAGGGCCTATTTCTGAGCTTTTTGCTTAAGGCTGGTGCTCCACCACTCTACTTCCATCCTTTTGGTGGTCAAGTGGAGATAAGAGTCTCACAGACTTACCTGCCTAAGCTGGATCTCAGTCTCCTGAGTAGCTAGGATTACAAGCATGAGCTACCCATGCTGGACTGATCCATAGTTTTTGTCATCTTGATGGTGCTGCAAAGAAGTTTCCAATCTCTATAAAATAGCCACAGAAGCCACACAGCAGTTGTTCACTCCTGTAATCCTACTCGGGAGGCTGAGAGCTGAGGGTTATAGTTTGAAGTTAGCAGAAAAGTCAATGAGACTCTTATCTTAAATAAACTACACAAAAACGGACAGTGGAGTTATGGTTCAAGTGGTAGAGTGCTAGCCTTGAGTGAATGAAGCTCAGGAACAGTGCCCAGGCCCTGAGTTCAAACCCACTCCAGGACAGGCACCAAAAAAGAAAATAATAAATAAAAAAAAGAAAAGGGACACACACACACACACACACACACATGCACGCACACACACACGCATGCACACACACACGCACACACACTCAGAGTATTTAATCCCAGTGATGTTCTGAGCATGCTATCATTATTTCAGTTTTGTTCTGAGCATGCTATCATTATTTCAGTTTTTTAAAGTAAGGCAAATAAGGCTTGGCTGAGTTAAAGCATTTGCTCCAGGCCACACAGCTAACAGGAGAAGATAGGGATTTAGGTTTATCTCCATTCAGTTATGACAGGCTGCATGGTGGTAGGGAACATATGACTTGAGACCAGCATTGTATGGCCTTGTCATGTGTTTGAAATATAGTCTAGCAGTAAGAAGAACAAATGGCTAGTGGATTATCTCAAAGACATGCCTAGCTAGTGACAATGGTAGCCTGTTCATGGTTCAGTCTTGGTACAGGAAGGTCCACACGGCCCATAGAATAGCATTCACATCAGAAGCAGAGACAAACCTCACTCTTTGCCCTAATGCCTTTCTTTAATATACAAGATACTCTAGTCCTTCTATGTCATGGTTTTCCAATATGTATTTTTAAAAATCATTACTCTTAATAGACACTTGGCTGAAAAGGGAGGGCCATATAGTCATATATTTGCAAAAATGCTGCTTTCATAGAAGTTTGCAATATAGCCAAGCAGAGTAAAGATCTGAGAATACCTGTGGGGATAGGGGGAGGGGAAGTCTAGTTTAACTCCAGGTTCCCCTTTCCTGTAGAACCTACAGAATCTGTAATCAGACCACTCAGATTTCCAGATTTACTATCCAATGACAATGTGGCCACATACAAATGTCTTAGTCACCATAAACCTCAGCTTCCTCATCCAAAAACACACTGGGGTATATCAATATTATCTGTAGCTTAAGATGTGGTTGGAGGATTAAATACATACGCATACAAAAGGCTTTGTATAATGTCTTGCAGATAATAAACACTGTACTGTGAACTGTGCCTTTTATTTATCTTATTGACCAAATGTGCTCTGTCACTTTTTTTTGGTATTCAATCCCTCTTGCATGCTTATTTTCAGGAGAATAGTGGTGACATTAACATATCACTTCTGAACTTGCAAGAGCTTAAGAGTGATCATGCCGTCTACTGCTGTAAACTCTGAACAAAGGGATTGTTTTATCCTTTGATTCTATCTTTAAGAGTAGTTGGCCTAAGCAAGGTAAGGGAGAAGTCATCAATCAACTCTGAATCAGAAAAGAGGAGAGGTCTTATTTAGTTAAGTTATGAATCCATCATCTCCTACTTGGGGAAGGAAAAACAAAAGCCCACAGCAGTAATGATAGCTTTTTGCCAGACTCTGGAGAGAGTGCTGGCAGGGAAGTCTGCACAGTACTTTTGGGAAAAGGGAGGAGAGCTCTGTAAAATGAGCATTTTGATCCCATCCACGGGGGTAAAAAGAAAGACTTGAAAGTCCTTTAATGATCTTTAAAATGTTCCCTACTCTCCTTTCAATCTAGTTTTTTTCAGGAGGTGATAGTTAATTTTCAGTCCTTGTACTCAATTAGAAAGTTAATGCCAGACAATATTAACCAGCAGTCTGAAGTGAAATAGATTTCTGTCTTAAGGGCTCGTAGTTAAACGTTGACTAGTCTTATAATAACCCAGACAAACTTGCGATAATAATTCCAGACAGTTAGATAGTAACTGATGACAGAAAAACAACCTTTGACCAGAAGACCTCTCAGAGATTTAGAATCAATAATTGAGTCGAAAGCATGTCTATTCTCTATCCCACCTTAAGCCTTATATCCTGTGACTATCAGGTTCAAGATGGGGAGATTTCAGTCCTCCAAAGAGTTGGCCTGAAATGAGAAAACATTTCAGGAGTGTTCCACAGAAGGTGATGGACAGATGACCTGGATCTGGATGTCCTAAGGTCATGTTGTATGGCCTCACCTGGGCCAGTGGATCAGAACTGAAATAGAGTTAGTGGCCTAGAAAAAGACTGGGCTGCACTCAAGATTCCAGCAGGTAAGGAAGCAGCCAACATGCTTGGGCACAGGTCAGAATCCAAACCAATCACTCATCTAAAGGTACCAGCAGGAATTTGCTCAACAATTAGACTTTGAAGTATGATTAGAGTTTGCTGGGTAATCAGGCCCAGCGGGAGGCAATTCAAGGAACTGGGGTGAAGGGCGAGGGGGAGGTGTGTCTACAGGCCTGGAGCCTCTAGAAGGCCTGGATGAGACATCCCCATAGCTATGGCTGCTGCTGGGGGAAGACTTGGTACTCGGTCAGGCACCAGCATCTGACTGAGCCCTGCCGAGTTTATGAATGTGTCTAACCACAACTTTCTGATCTCCAGGCCACATTCAGTGTGTGAGCTAAATGGAGCATAGAATATAATAACTTCTCTGAGGTTCCATGTGGATTTGCCTTTCATCTCTGTCTCAGTAAATCTCAAACAAAATTAAATAAAAATTCCAGTAATTTCTGAGCTTTAATCCATTTTTCTTTTTTTTCCTCCCTCTCTATTCCTCTTTTTCCCTCCCTCCCACGAGGCCTGCAAATTCCCTGTTGAATCTTTCCTTTTGGAGCACCCCTGAATGAAAACAAACTTTTTACACAATTTGTTTCTTTCATCCCCTGATGGAAACCCCCAAAGGGGAAGATTCCCTCAGAGAAAGCAGAAATACTTTGATGACAAAGGATCCAAAGTTGGACCACACCCAGGGGAAGGTTAAGCTAGGTGTTGGTCATTCCTGTTTGAATTATTGTCTCCCTTCTCCTCTGAAGAGAAAGGCTAACACTTGGAAATGACACTGACTTGTTATAGTCAGTGCTGGGATTAACTTGGGCACTGGAGATGTAAAACATGTGGGCTTTATCTCCATGGACTACAGAGAACTGTCACCAAACACCTGAAGCCCTGCAAGGATCTGGCAGACAGTTCATCTTTCCCAGTCACCATTGAGGCCTCCTCTCTTTCCTCATTCCTAGACTCCAGTTCTCTAGTATCTACTCTAGCCTTTTTCTTGAGCACAGATCAGATACAGAATCTGCAAACTGATTGGTGGGACTCCTTGTCTCTTGTCTGTGGCCCCTCTGGAGTGTGCCTTCCATAAGGACTATCTCTGCAGTGTCCAGCCTGGAGTGTAGAGTGGGGTGGGTATGATATAAACACCACTGATTGATGGGATGAGAGCAGAACTCCTCCACCACCTGCTTACTCTGCAATCAGAGACTGACTGAGGACTTACAGACCTAATTTGTGATGGAAGGGATCTGAATTTGAATCTTCCTGATTCGAGAGCCGGTGCGTTCATTCTACTCAGCCAGACAGCTTTTGCAGAGTTCCCCTGTCCCCTTTTATCTCAATCCAATCCAACTGGCAGAATTGGGGAAACAAAACTTTGTTAAAAATGAACGTGGGGAAGGGTAAGAAAGTCTGAGTTTATTCCCCCAAACCATGCACCAGAGCTAAGGACACTGGGTAAATGCTTGGTACCAGCATAGATCATAAATAAATTCAGATTCCAGTGGTGGCACTTCTCTGCTACTTACTTTCGAGCAGGTCTGCTAACTTCTAAGAGGCTGGGTCTCTTTATTCAAGGACATACTAATAAAAATAGTGAGTGACAAGGACCAGTCTCATGAATACCTAGCTGTTCATAAGACTGCGGAAGTGCTGGCGGGCTCATAGGAATGGAGGCGGATATTACTATTTATAAAGGTGGCTTTTCCTCATCAAAGTCATGAAACTTTGAACAGGCACAAGAAACAGGACAGGTGAAGTTGCCTATCTCTAAAAGACACACTCTTTCCCGGAAAGCAGATTTGGAAGAGATGTGATATATGGGAACAGCATGTGAGCTGTCCAAGGAGCTTGACATGACATATGATGAAACCTCAGGTCCTAGACAGTCCTTCAGGACCCCTGATGGCATGTCATTAACAATAGCCAGAAAGATCCACCTTTCTCCTTTAAACTGTTATTCCGATCTGAGAACATTTGCCTTTTTGTCTTTGGAGTCTTAGCAATGTCCATGTGAAAATCCTTCTACAAGTCATAAAAATCACTCATTCTCAATAGCTCATGAATAAAAACAACATCCCACACACGTGGGTAAAGAAAACAGACTCCCCGCTAGCAGCATGGCTGAGAACATACCATTTACAGAATGCTTGCAAAACAAAATGCAACTGGATCTTAAGGGGTGAAGAGGGGCGGGGAATGAACACAGATGTTTCTTAAAAATACACATCTCTTCTTCGTTTACTCTCTTGCTTCTTCACATACATCCATATTCCTCTGCCTTTTCAAAGATACCACTGCATCTGTATTTATCTAAAGAAGGTTCCTGCTCTTGCTGATGCAAACTCAGACTAAATCCTTAGAGCAGATGTTTTGCGTTATCTCAACGTGTTCCGCAAGAAAGTGTCTGTTCATCTTGCCAAAGAAAACAACCCTCAGCAGTGGGACTTTGTTCCTCTGCCTAAAAGCAAAAGTCCCCAAACAAGCTGACAGCTGCAACTGGTTAGAAATAAACTGGCTACCACTCTATTCTCCACCTCCCACCATCTGCCCTTCCCAGCCCCCTCACGTTACCGTCCAGTCTATCATCATGGTTGGACTAAATGAAAAGGAGAAGAGACTAACATACAGTGATTATATCTTCGAAACAGATGGTTAATTCTTTCAGACGTGCCATTTTCCAGGCTTAGGATGTGCTGTTTCAGCCACCCAAAGAAGCGACTGTAAATACAGTGTGCCTGCCTGTTTGTCACACTTCCTCCACTCCCCCTAGCTAGTTCCCAGCTACCAGAGGCTGGTACTCGACTGCACCTATAGAATAACTGCCTTCATCCGCCACTCATGGCATGGATAAGGAAGTAGAGGGAGCCTAAGAAAGCCCCAAGAAAACCAGAGAAGAGTATTCATTTTCAGTTGGTAATGAAAGCCACCAAAACAACCTCCTAGTTTGAGCTGGGTATGGTGGCACACACCTGTCAAATCTCAGCACCTGGGAATCAGAAGCAACAAGACAGTGAGTTTTGAGACCAGCCTGGGCTACATTGTGAAACCCTATCTGAAAAAGATAATCAACAAAATCAATTAACTATCTCAATAAACAAACCTCCTGAGTTCAAACCTTCCCAGTTTGCTGAGAAGCAAACAGGTCAAGTGAGACAGGGTAAAGTGAGAACAAGGAGCGAAAGAACTGCAAATGAGGCTGAAGAGACAGTCCTCTGATCATGAGTCCCAATTCAAATTCGAAAATGACCCAGAGAGCTTGTCATGGATGTGATACTGTGAATATTCTCATCAATAAAAGGATTCTTCATTGGCCAGCAGGCTCTTTCTCCCGTTAAGCAGAGGACAATTCACATCAAGTCTTGTCTGCATGGTTTCTAATCAGCTTCTCTCTGGGCCTACTGCCTCTTCCTTAGCTCAAGCCACCACTTCTTTCTTACCTGGCTCCTGTAGCTCACCCTTAAGTAAGCTCTTCTTCTATTAGTTCATTTCTCTCATCTCCACCAAGTGGGTGGGGAAATCTTCCTGATGCAAATTATACCAGGAAATTGGTCTTTCTGCATAAAACTCATTCGAGGTGAAGGCAAAGGTATTTTTAATACTCGGTAATTTCCCCTGCACCATGGCTGGATCCTTTCCATTTGAATGTCATACTTCAGCCATTTGGAGCTTGCTCTAGTATGTGAGTATTGACACATACTGGACAGCTGGAAATCTCTTCCTCAACAGCTCCCTTTTTATTCCTGGCTAACTCCCATTTGTTCTGTAAACCTCAACGAAGCTATCTCATCCCCTAGGATGTCTGCCCTGCCCTTACTCCTTATCTCAGTCTAGTTACAGGGTTAGGCGTGTTATAACACCTTCTGTTTCTCTCAGAATATGAAACATGTCATCTTATAGTATTTTTCTTTGTTGTTTCCCAGTAGACTAAATAGTTTGTAACACCAGGAAATGTCTCTGTTCATAGTTACAGATACCAGAATATGATGGTTCTCCTCAAATGCATGCATTGAGAGGGGAACCCTCAAGATGATGCTGTTTAGGAGGTGGACCTTTGGGAGCTGATTAAGACATAAAAGCAAAATTTTCATGAATGGTATAAGGTCCATTATAAAGAAGGACCATTTTTCCCTTCCTCCATGCGATGCTCCAGAAACTACCAACTATGAGCCACAAAACAGACTCTCACCAGACACTGAGTCTGTCGGACTTATCTTGGACTTCCCAGAAGAGTTAAGGCAGAGACTTAGGAAGTAACGGCAAGGGATTGTACTTGAAGGTCAGCTCCAAGGACAGGCAAATTGGTAGGATAGGATGAAACAAGAAATGCTGCTCTCAGGTCTGATCATTGGGTGAGAATTGCTCTAAATTCACAGATGGGGCTATGTAATTTAAGCAAATGATTTACTTGAATATGTTTTGAAGCAGGGTTCACTTTCAAAAGTCTTTAGGGATTACCAAGGGTCATAAATGAGAAAAGCAGGCTGGGAGTATCATGACAGGGAGTGGGGTGGATTTTGACAACCTTTAAGAGTATTATACAAGAAAATAAGATAGCTTCTTGGCTATCTTGTTGGATAGGAGAAAAATGGAGCTAGGATCATCCAACCTTTCAATGGAACCCAGAAATTTAGTTTCACATGTGAAATCTTTTCATCGTTGAGTGTTGGTTAATCCAAAAATATTCTTAGAAATTTCAAACATCCTGCTTAACAGCATTTTCATATATTTAACTCTTTCTAGAACTAATGTACTAATAGCTTAATATAAAAACTTAAATAAAATTGATTGAAGAAAGAGCTGGTTAAATGTTTGTAATTCCAGACTGGAGGATAGGCAGGAGGATGAGATTCAAAACTGGTTCAAAACCAGTCTAGGTTACATAACAAGACACTGCTTTTATTGTGTTTGTTTTTGTTTTGTTTTTTAGAAAGCAATTCAAAAAGGAAAATACAATCAACACATGTATCTAGATCTTTGTACCCAATATCATTCCTTTTTTTTTTTTTTTGTAGGTCATGGGGCTTGAACTCTGGGCTTGGGCACTGTCCCTGCGCTCTTCAGCTCAAGGCAAGCACTCTATCGCTTGAGCCACAGTGCCACTTTCGGTTTCCTAGTGGTTTATTGGAGATAAGAGTCTCACGGACTTTCCTGCCCGGGCTGGCTTTGAACTGAGATCCTCAGATCTCAGCCTCCTGAGTAGCTAGGATTACAGGCATGAGCCACCGGCACCTGGCTCCAATATCATTCTTTAAGAAAAAGAAACAGGGTTCCTTGAAGCAATGTCTGATTTTAGGGCTAGGGTTGGAAATATAAAAGATGGTCTGAAATACCTTGTAGTGCCAGAAAGAAAGAAAGAAAGAAAGGGAGGGAGGGAGGGAGGGAGGGAGGGAGGCCTCAGTAAAAACATAATGGTGAACACACCAAAGGGCCACAAGCCAACAGGAAAGAGCCACATTGGCCAATGTTGGATAGTCTGAGCAGCAACATAGTTGGAGTGGTGCTGGATTATAACACAAGGTATAAAATAAATTCCTATAAGTCTATACTGACATAAACAAGGGGTTGAATGATAAATCAGGAGCGGACACATGGCCTGTACAGCAGGATTCCAGATAGGTTCTGCAGCTCCTTTCCCCTCAAGGCAGAGGAGCCCTGGAATGTGGGCTCCATCTGGAGTCCTTGGACTTGTTCCAACAGAGTCCAGTATGGAACCTGGGAATTACTTTACACTGGAGAAACCTGCAGACCCAACTTTGACCCTGTGATCTTGAATAACATCAGTAGTGACAAGCCAGGCTCACAGCATGTACTGTATTTCTGCACTTTATTTATTATGTAATCCCTGCATTTTAATTCTGTAGTCTTTGTCCCCTAAGCCCATTAGTACCATCTAACTATGGAAATAAAAAGCCAGACAAACCCAAATCAAGGGAATTCTATACTTCTCAAAATTCTCAGGTTCATCAGAAACAAGGAAAGTCAGAAAACAGTTCAGAGGAGCCTAAGGAGTAAGGAAACACCACAACTAAATGGAACTGGCATCTTGATAGAATCCATATAGAAAGAGAACAGCGGCAGCAGGAAAACTAGCAAAATCCGAATACAGTATGGAGTTTAGTAACAGCAATTTTCTTCTGTGATGTCATTAGTTGTGACAAAGGTGTTCCCTGGTGAGGAATATATTAGAACTCTCTGTGCTGATTTTGCAAATTTTCTGAAAGTCTAAACTATTCTAACTAAAGACATATTTAAAACAGATTCCTATGTAAGTGGAACTATTTGACAGTGCCAGTGGGTATGAGTTTGTATTCTCTGGAGTATATATTGGCAGTTTGATGTGTACAGATTAAAAACAAAAAATCTGTGACCATGACCTGCTACATGATTTGACAAGCCCCTTGTTCAAAAATAATTCAGAATTTCAAGGTGATGGCAGCAGAGCTTAAAACTAATCATTTGGCCCTTCTGAATATAGGTCTGTATGAGAGTACAGCAAAACAGCTGGGAAGCTAGCCCTATCTCTGAACTACGAGTGCAATAGAGATCTGCACCTTAGCTTCATTCTTAACAGCTAAAACTCCAACTACACATTCATTACTTGTGCATGAGTTAATGCCAGTAACAAACATTTACCTATTTGAAGGCATGCTAGAGACTGGTGATTTCGCAGTAAACAAGAATTAAACTGGTCAATAAATCAGAAGATCATCCATCTCACACTAAAGTGAACTCCAGTGCTGAAAGTTGATCTAGGCCCTCGTCCAAATACAGACACCCTCAAGGCTCATCCCCCACTGTCTCTCCCTCCAACCTCTTCCATCTTAGCTACAGAATGACATACCAACAAGAGAATTTCGAAGAAAGTGGCTTTTTAATGAATACAATTAAATATGTAACGTTTTATGAGGCTATTTTATAACATTTGTATTTAAAAGTTTCAATTACATTTTCTTCTAAGCATTTAATGGTAACAGATTATAACATATATAAACATCCCAAAGGAGCCAACTGGTGACTCATGATGAGTTGTTTTCCCCATTCTGTGGATGAGAAAAATATGAGTGGCTCATGGGTGAAATCCTAGCTACTCAAGAGGCTGAGATCTGAGGATCAGAAAAATCTGAGACTCTTATCTTCAATGAACTAACCAGAGCATCAATTTTCCAAATAAACCTCTACTTCTCAAATACCAAAACAGCTCATTTAAAACAATTAAAAAAATTAACCTCACATCAAGAAAGTATCTCTTAATAAATCTTTGTTTTGTCAGTCTTGGGGCTTGAACTCTGGGCCTGGGCGCTGTCCCTGAGCTCTTCAGCAAAAGGCAAGCGCTATACCACTTGAGCAACAGTGCCACTTCCAGTTTTCCAATGGTTAACTGGAGATAAGAGTCTCAAAGCTGGGCGCCGGTGGCTCATGCTTGTAATCCTAGCTACACAGGAGGCTGAAATCTGAGGATCCCGGTTCAAAGCCAGCCCGGGCAGGAAAGTCCGTGAGACTCTTATCTCCAATAAACCACTAGAAAACCAGAAGTGGTCCTGTGGCTCAAGCGGTAGAGCGCTCGCCTTGAGCTGAAGAGCGCAGGGACAGCGCCCAAGCCCAGAGTTCAAGCCCCATGAGTGACTCAAAAAAAAAAAGTCTCACAGACTTTCCTGCCCAGGCTGGCTTTGAACCACAATCTTCAGATCCCAGCCTCCTATGTAGCTAGGATTACAGGTGTGAGCCACCAGAGCCTGGCTCTCTTTAAGAGTTTTTTTTTTTAATTGTAATTGAAATAAATTGCTGTTAGGCTATGTGGGCAATTTTAAGGTCTTTATGAAGCCTGACTTTTGAGAAGAATTTGAGAGCTCAGAAAATTTGTCTTTTGGAATTTGGTGGTAGGTTTGGTTGGGAAGGTGAGGGAGAGGAGAAGGAGACCTAAAGCATTTTCCTTTGTAGGGCTTGAGGTTCAAAAGCAGAGGTGAGACCCAGACAGCTACAGACCACCAGCCAGCCAGCAGGGATGTTTTCTTTGGAGTGCATACGTTTGTAATGCTGCCAACATTAAAAACAAACAAACAAAAAGCATCCCTAATACAAAGGTAAAAAATTCCAGCTTCTACCAAGCACTGATGACTCACACCCAAAATCTCAGTTACCAGGAGGCTGAGCTCTGAGGATCTTGGGTCAAAGCCCCTTATCTCCAATTATTCACCATAAAGCCAGAAGTGGAGTTGTAGCTCAAGTGGTAGCCTTGAGATAAAAAGCTAAGGGTTCATGCCCTACCATAAATTCAAGTCCCAGTACCAGAAGAAGAAAAATAAGAATTCTAGCTTCTCTCAGACCTAGCATAGCTGAGAACTGAATTTTCCACAGGACGACAGCTCTGCAATGTCTGTTTCCAATAGATGTGGAAGCTATTGTGCCCACCCATTTCATGCATTTATTCAGCCAGCCTAGACTTTCTTTTTGCCATGTCGGTGCTTTGTGTATGGTAGACACGTGCTTTACCACTAAGCTACACATCCCTGGTACATCTCAGACCCATTAAAGAAAATGATGCTTATGGTTGCAAATTGACTGCAGAAAGTAGTGGGTACTTGAGTCTCTCCTGGGACTTGAGGTCCTCTGCCTTCTAGGGAAAAGGGGCTCCATCACCATGGGGCCATGCCAGGGTGGTGCTCACTGGTCTGCTATTTGCTCTCTTTAGATTGAGCCAAGAGTCTCCGCTGTTGTGGAATCTCCAGTCAAAACTTATGTTTTGGAAAGGCGAGGCTTAGTTGCATAGCAAATATCTACTGACTATATGTAATGCTGCCTCTGAATGCTTCATACTTTCATATTCCTTCTTCCCCTGAGCATCCCTGAGCACCAGGGTGCCTCTTTCGCATGCTGCATTTGCTATAATGCATTTGCTTGTTTTCTGAAAGCAACCCCAAGGAGCATGGACAGACAGACTTTTGGGTGTCATGGGCACGATGCTTTGCAAATGGGCTGAGTCTTCTGCCTTTGTCTTTCCTTTATCATTTATTGGTCGTTCTCACTCGACGCTTACCACCTCCACATTTGTGCAGTGCACATGGAAATGCTAAACCATCTTGGATATGGTGCGTTCGATCCGTGTTACATTAACTAACTTCAGCAATACTTTAGTGATGCTCCACCAATGCACTGTTGGCCAACTGTACCCACTGTAGGAAAGAATACCTGCACCCTGAAAAGTCCCATGAAGCCGGTGGCTGCCCCCTACTACCCCACCAAGGGAACCACCTTGCAGAGCCAAAGCTCTCTGAGCCAGAACCATCTTCCTAGGTTCCTATAAAACTTCTCACATTTCCTGGGGCCCAAAGCATAATGATACCCTTTGGGACCACAATTAGTAATTTAAAAATATTTTGGCTGAAAAAAAAATCTCTAGCTTGTAAATCTATGGTTTGTATTTCAGACAGGCATTGCAGAACATATAAAAGTAGGTGGACTACTGAAAATCTTTTTTATTTTAAACGGAGAAGATTTAAGAGATTTGGAAAATGGATGTCGAGTATAAATTCCATTCTTATCAATAATCCCTTCAGTAAATAGCTACTTGCAGTATTTTGGTGTGTCACTTGTCTGATCTTTTTGAAATGTGTATATACAGTTAAAAAATTAGAATCAGGGGCTGGGAAGGTGGCTCAGTGGTAGAGTACTTGCATGCATGAGGCCCTGGGTTCGATTCCCCAGCACCACATAAGCAAAACGAAAAAAAAGCCAGAAGTGGCGCTGTGGCTCAAGTGGTAGAATGCTAGCCTTGAGCTGAAGAGCTGAGGGACAGCGCCCAGGCCCAGAGTTCAGGCCCCACAACCGGACTCAAAAAAAAAAATTAGAATCATACTGCCGATTAATGTTTTATTGTCTTTTCTATACTTAACATCCATTATATCATGAGACAAATAATCTTTAAACAATGAATTACCATAAGCTTTCACACAGTTTCAACAAAGTAATATTTGGATGATACTTCTTACACATATCCTTGGTAGTTAGTCTCTAATAATTTTTCCTTGACTAGATTCATAAGAGTGGGTTAAATCCTATAGTTTTTGTTAAGAGATCATATACAGGCTTCTGTAATGGTTCATACCTATAATCCTGGTTACTCAGGAGGCTGAGATTTGAGGATCATGGTTCGAAGCCAGCCTGGGCAGAAATGTGTATGAGTCTCTTATCTCCTATTAGTCACTCACTATGTGAAAGTGGAGATATGGCTGAATTGGTAAAGCATTAGTCTTGGGCAAAAGATCTCAGGGATAGAGCCCAGGCTCTGAGTTCAAGCCCCAGGACTGGCACTTAAAAAAAAAAAAAAGAATGAGAATGGCAATGTCCCACACTAACACAGTTGAACCTGAACCTAGGAATTCACGTGAAGCCTGGTTGAGAAACAGTCGCCTAGAATAATATTTTTTTAATTTTTTTTTCCTGAACTACAAAAGGTTACAATTTAACATGTCCATCTAAGTGTCCGGTACTTCCTGTTCAGAACCTTCGGTTATTCTCCCTCATTTTGTCTGTTTGCTCTCTCCAGACTCATTTCACATTTCCTACTTCTTTTACCACACATGTACATTAAGTATTTTTGCTATAGCTACTCCTGCTCTGTTCATTCATCCACCTCCCTCCCAGTATCCCCCACCCCATACAATCTTGTGTCGGCTTCTGGTTTTCTTTCTGTTAAGCTGCCTCAGAACTACGAGTTTTAGAAGGTGGTCCCTGGGCAAGCAGCACTGGCAATATCTGTGGACTTGCCAGGATTGAGTCAAACACCTGGGCTATGGGAGCTCAACAATGTACCTTTTACAATGTCCTCCATCAATCCTGATCCATGTTAAAGTTTAAAAATCACAGGGCTAGAAAGTTCCATTTTGTATATTACTGGCTTAAGATACCCTGCTTAACAAAACAGGAGGCTGATTGGTAATTCATAGAAACTAGATACTATTGACTTGAGTTCAAGCCCTTTGTGCTACTTACTGTCTGTGTGAATGAGTCCCTCTAGAATATGGAGGGACCCAGCATCTTATCTACCTCATTGTATTGTAAGAGTTAAGTAGATGAAGTATTTCCAATGCAGGCAGAGCTTGATAAATATTGCTATGATCATTGCCCATTAGGGAATCAGTGTCCATTAAAGAATTGCCAGAAGATCAGGAAGGAAGTCTCAGAGTTGGGGGAAGCCATCTGATCTGGCAGTCTGAACATCCCAAACAGATGTTTGTTTCCTGACTCCTTTCTAGGCCCGAGCTTGTTTAGATTACACCTGCCCTAGACATGAATAGATGTGTCTCCCTCCCAGACGAGACAGTGAGTCATTCCATTAGGAGCCCTCTTCAAACTATGGAAGTGAGTACAATACCTGGCTATAGAGTCAGGCATGGTCCATTGGACCTGGCAGGGGAAGGAGAAAGGAAGTAAGCAACGACCGCTTAGACCAGCATTCTCAAATGGGACCCATGAGAAGCAACTGGAAAGCCTGTTAAAACACAGACCAGTGGGCGGCACCACCAGAGTTTCAGCTAGCCTGGGATGGGGTCCAAGGGTTTGCACTTCTAACAAGTTCCCAGGTGATGTTCACAGGACTGACCACACTTACTCTGCTAAATTGAAAACACTGGCAGCCTGTGTGAAACTGGAAGGCAGCTAACCTGTGACTTATGAAAGTTCAAGACGTAGAGAACTATCCTCGGAGAATTTCACATTTCTGCCATAAAATTCAGATTCCCTTTGACCTGCTACTTAGTTTGTCCCAGAATGAGACAGGTCAAATTTCCAGACATGTGGATAGTAGTGTTTTCATCTATACTAGAGGGTGCAAGCAATGGGCTCTGTTGCTCTGCTGTCTGTCCCAGGAAGTGGGGGAGAAATCAATCATTCTCACTCAACCCACTACATCAGCTGGCACTTCCTTCCAAGAAGACACACATCATTCACTTAGTATGTTAAGAGTCATTTAATCCTAAAGCCATTAGGTGGGTAAGACTTGTCATTCTATTTACAGATGTAGGAGTTGATATTCAGAAAGGTGAAGCTACTTTTCATAAGAATGTGCCAAGTATTAAAAGACTGGTTAGAAATCAGACTTCAAAACCTTTGTGTTTCTCTTCCAAAGACCTTGCTTTGAAACTGAAAAGACCCGCAATTTCTGGTATGAAAATACCCTACATCTGCGCTAAGGTGGGGTAGCCAGGATGGACTCTGAACCTGTTCATAGGCCGAAGGAGACAGACGCATCTCTCCTTCCTGCTCACCTGCCCTCCAGTGAGCGCAGGCCTCAGCATCAGCACACAGTGACCCTGAGGCAGAGATGACCCAGACTCCATTTTGTGCCCTCTTGTGGCCTCGAAAGTGCCACTGTCTGACCCAAAGGAACCCAAAAGGTTTGATTCTAGAACTTTTAGGATCAGAGGTTACATCAGCCAAAGGACCATGTTGATGAGGGCTGGCGATTTAATGAGCTAAATTTGCTTCTCTCTCACCCCTTCAGTTCACTTCTTAGATTTCTGGATTGTTAGTTACCAGTCCTTGCCAGCCACAATGTATCCCTGACACAGAGCCACACCCTGGAACACATGTATGTATGTATGCAGGTAGGTAGGTAGATAGGTCGATAGATAGATAGATGCATGTATATATATACATATCAACATATCACACACATATATGGAGATTAGGAGATTAGAAGATTGCATGGTGGAGTTCAAATATCCAAAAGGCAACTATTTGGGAGATAACAGGGAGAAGTAAACACCAAGGTACCTGCCCAGAGTCACAGAGCTAACAGAGGCTGAAGTGGACTTTAGGGTCATTTTGACTTCAAAACTTATTTTTCTCCATTACTCTACTTTCTTATGAACAGAGGCAGCCCCACCCCCATGTGTACACACACACACACACACACACACACACACACACACACACGCATGCACGCACTGAGTTTTCAATTTAAACTTTTCAATATAGTCCTGAATACACCAGGTTTGTTGGAGAGGTATTTAGACAAGAGAAAATGAGATTGTACAACTGCCTAATTGATTGGCTAACAGGATAGATGTCTAGCCTTCTGGATCTTGAATGCACCTCAGGAATGAATAGCTTTTAAAGCACTTTCAGCCGCTGAAAGTGGCTCAATCCTGTTATTCTAGCTATTTGGAAGGCAGAGACCAGAGATCAAGATACAAGGCCACCCTTGGCATATCAGTTCAACAAGATTCCATCACAACCAGTGGCTGGGTGAGGTGCTGTGTGGCTGTCATCTCAAGAGAAGTACAGTGGCTGGTCACACTGGCACATCTCTGTCATCTCAGTGACTGAGGAAGGCACTAGTAAGAGGAAATAGGAGGATCATAGTGCAGGAAGGCCCAGGCATAAAGCAACTCCCTATCTTGAATGTAACGACTGCAAAAGGGGCTAGCAGAATGGTTTGAATGGTAGAGTGCCTGCCTAGTAAGCACTAGGCCCTGAGTTAAAACTCCAATGGATCCCTTTAAACTCCAAAACGCTAGGACTCTATAGTGCTCACATTTGTGATAACTATGTTTTTTTTGTTTTTGTTTTTGTTTTGGTCATGGGGCCTGAATTCTGGGCCTGGGCGCTGTCCCTCAGCTCTTCAGCTCAAGGCTAGCGCTTTACCACTTGAGCCATAGTGCCACTTCTGGCTTTTTTCTACTTAAGTGGTGCTGAGGAATTGAACCCAGGGCCCTCTTGCATGCAAGGCAAGCCCTCTACCACTGAGCTTTTTACTCTAGGCCAGTACCAGCAAGTAATTCACTAAGCCATTTACTAGTGTCTGCCCCAGTCAGGCCCTATTATGGTCTAAATTTCACAAGGGAGGAAATGACAGAGGAAGGTCACGTTTCCTGCCCAAGGTCATACCACAAGGTATTGGAGGAGCTAGGCTGTGAATGCTAACCACCTGGCTACAGATCTTTTCTTCTAACCATAGGAGGAAAGAGTACCAAATGAGAACGGATCCAAAGTTATTAGGCCATGACAAGTTCTGAACACAAGCCAGCAGCAGTTAGAAAGCTCAACATTACCCAGTATAGGAAGCAGCTGCAGAAACATTGTTAAACCTTGAAATGACTCTAAGAACAGAAAGTGCTGCAAGCTCTCAAGGTAGAAAGTCTAGACATTTCTTTGGTCTAACTGTATATGTTAATTCAAGCTTTCCAGGACAGTCCAAAGTGCACCTAGGTACTTCCTACTGCTGTTCCTTCTTTTTTATTTGGGGCGGGGGGAGCCGGTCATGGGCCTGAACTCTGGGC
>NW_012267269.1:11360376-11369642 GCF_000151885.1 Dipodomys ordii
TCATGCATGCAAGGCAAGCACTCTACCACTGAGCCACCTTCCCAGCCCCTGCTGTTCCTTCTTTTAAAACAAAATGTGCTCTTTAAAAATAGTTTTACTGTGTCAAGATATTCAAACAAAATGTCATTGAATATATTGACACAGTGGGTAAAATATTAACTGCAGTGAAACTCCTGATGCACTAATTCACCTGACTGCACTCATGCCTTTCTGGGAAAAGCTAGGTCAATTTCTACACCTTCAAGATGGGTCTAAATCATTGCCCACCCCACAGTCTCGAGACATCACCAGAAGGAAGGACACTGTACTGTAAATAGGCTGTTCTAGGAAGGCCAAAGACATGGTTTCTGTATTGTGAGGGCTGCAGCTAATGGGGACTTCTAAAATTAAGTACTCCATTTAACTACCCTGTCCTTGAATTTGATTTTCGGGCAAAATGGTAGGAGCAGAAGGGGTGGGCCATCTTCTGACCTCTGCACAAGTGCATGTGTTAATGCTCCCCCTCTTTTTTTCTCTCTCTCTCATCCCCTTCCTAATTAAAAAAAAAAAGCCTAAGGGCGAGCAACCAGTTAAAGACGTCTATTGTTTTCCCCACACATACAGGGCCCAAAGAAGTTCAGTTGAATGTGAATGGGATGAGACAGGACCAACATTACCTGTATAGTCTGGGCCTTTGGCCAGCTGCCCCAGCCTCTGGACCCACTGCTGGAGCTCATATCACAAACTGTCAAAAATGTCCCATCACAAGGGGTGAGCAAAGACATCAAAGGGAAGGAGACAGGCATCTTGCTTAGTAATTAGTAATAAATCAATGTAGCTCAATTTCTAACACCCAGTGCTGGCAAGGGCAGGAAGCAGGAAGGCAAGGGAATGAGGAAGAAGGGAAAGGAAAGTCTTTAGAGGATATTTGCCTAAAGGTGTATTCTAGCTGAGTCTTCTCCATAGGGTTTAATATACTGCTCTGAATTCTTATACTCATGTTGCATTCTTAAAGATAAAAGAGAACACAAATGAACGGTCATGCCAACTAATAAAAAATAGATTGAGCTTGGTGCCAGTGGCCCAGGCTTGTAATGCTATCTACTCAGAAGGTTGAGATGTGAGGATCAGGCTTCAAGAAAGCCTGGACAGGAAAATCCATGAGATTGTCTCTAATTAACCACCACAAAGCCAGAAGTGGAGGTGTGGCTCAAGTAGTAAAGCCTTGAGTAAAAAAGATAAGAGACAATATTCAGGCAGAGAAAGGGAGAGGGAGAGGGGGGAGGGAGAGGGAGAGGGAGAGGGAGAGAGAGATAGAACTTCACAGGATTAGGCCTGCTACTAGGTACTGTAAAACAGAATGGCAGTAAGATACAGAAGAAGGAAGGCCAGGATTCACCAGTGGTCTTCAAACTGTATTCTGCAGGATTACAAAGGTACTGGAAGGCACCCAGATAGGGTGTGGGAGTGGTGAGGGCTAAGTGCAGAGTTCTCTTCCTGCCCACCTGTCTCTCAGTTTCACCCTCGTCCCCTTAAACAGCTCTACCTTAATCTGTCCTGTGTGCTACCTTGTAGGAAGAGCTATAAAGCTCTTGATTTATTGATGCCTGTAAAGCCTTTGGGAATCTGTGAAGGTACTTTCTGCAAGACAGGAACAGGACTGTAATTAAGCATGCAATGGCAGTTGACAATATCGATTGTCTTAATGGATTCTGGCACAGGAAACACATTCAGAGTTAATTGGTGGCTAAATGAGGCTTTTTGAGCTAGCACAGACGATGGCCAGGCCTGGCCCTTCCTCAAGCACCTACTTGTTCCTGTTGACAGTTTGTGGTGGCAGTTGCTGGGATAAGCCCAGAGCACCCTGGGGGGTTGGAGGGGGAGGGAGGAGGATGCTACTCATTCAAACATCTAGAAAAACGCTGCCTCGGGGTCTCAAACAGGGGAATGAGGAAAGTTCTGAACATTTTCCCCTCAGACTTGTCTAGGGAGGTTTTACAACCTGATGAGTTCTGGACACCTGGCTACTCAGGCACCTGCAAGAATACAGGCGATCCGCTCTGCAGAGGCCTTGCCTTGGGCTGTGCTGCTTCAAGGCAAGAGGTATCATGGAGAAGATACTGGGTGCTCAAGAATGAGTCCACGTTGGAGGGGTGGAAGTGCTAAGATGCGTGGCTAATAAGTGTAAGCTCTTGGCTTCAAGCCCCAGTAACACCAATCTTGTTTAAAGACTTTAGGGGAGGCACACAAAGGCACAATGCCTATGTGCCTCTGGTCCTATAAAATGATATTTATTGAAATGAACTCCAGGAAATAAAAACAAGAGGGTTTTTTTTCCTTTTCTTTTTGTCTTGTTCATTTTTCTATCTTTGGGAGAGTAAGGGAGGCATAGGAATGGAGAGACAAAGGGTGAACAAAAGCAGTGGTGGTTTATACTATGTTGAAAATGAAGTATACAACTACTGGGTGGGGATGGGTGGGAAAGGGTGAGGGAAGGGGTGACATTGTCCAAAAGGAAATGGACTTAGTACTTGACTTATGTAACTCGAATCCTTCTGTACATTACCTTCATAATAACAGCAAAAAAAAAAAGTTAATTTTTTTTTTAAAAAAGAAGTCTTTGAGCCTTTACTACAATACCATTTCACATCGCATGTGACCTTGGATAGAGGATGACTTCTCTCTAGAAGCCTGTATATTTTCACTTTGCATATCAACAGGCAGTGCCTTTCCTATCTCCTGGAGTTCAGGGGTTACAGGATTCACATAAGGAATGGCAGATATATTTTAGACATTTTTTAGTACTCTTGTGATTAACATTGACCCAGCCGAGGACAATTCAACAAGGTCAAAGGCAATGTGCAAGAGCAGCAATAACCCAGCTGATGGGGTTGGTTTGGCAGTAAGGCCTGCCAAGCTAAAAAACTAAAAGCAAGTTGAAGGGACGGCTGCGTTGATGGTAATTTTCTTTCTTCTCTGGAACAGCATGAAAAATTTACTCTATTCCAGCTGCTACATGCATAAATCCCAGAAATGTCGATCCTTAAGAGAAATTCACCTGGTGGGTGCTCTTTTCAAAGGAATTGCAAAATCTACACATGGAGTACAAAAGGGTCACATGCAACCCTGTACCAGTTGTCATCACATTCTGAATGGCCCTTAAGGCTTGGTCCACCTGAGATCCACTGCAATTCTACCAGCTTTGGGAACTGCACTGCAGAACACATTTTGAATGAAAGCATCTTAAGCTGGCAACACTTGGTGTCTCCCATCTAAGCATTGTCCGCCTCCGTCATCTTACTCCTGGAGAAGGGTCAGGGGAAGAAGTGTGAACACCACACTCTACCAGACCATAGGAACTCATCATACCTGTAATTTCACGTCATTTCACAGCTGCTTGCAGCTGCTACAGTAATGCAAATGTTTGTGTTGGCTTTTCTAAACAGTCTGGAAATCGCAGGCAAAGTGGCAGAGTTTCCTCTGAGTTCCAAAAATAAAATTACCAGCCTGTGAAGATGAAGCACTGTGACTTAAATGAAAACGTGAGCCCAAATGTGACTTATTAACAAAAGCTGAAGTTGGCTAGCCCCTTGTAAGCAATATGAAAGGGGAGAGATGAATGATGTTTAAAATATTTATCATGGCTAGGAGTCACAATTTCTTTTAAAAATTCTATGAGAATTTCCTCCTGAAAGGTCTTTGTAATTTTCAAAGTATGATTAAGGATTTATGATGATGACTCTAAGCAGGTAGACTAATTTACCCCCATTGTCCTGTATTCTCTCCCAGCAGATTCCTGTCCCTCCTTTGGAAATATGGTGCAATTAAGACTCTAGATCTAGTCATAGTTCTGATACTTAAAATATCTGTGTGACTATGTTGAAAACAAACTTTACAACTTTGGGGTGGGTGTGTAAGGGAGGAGTTGGGAAGGTAGGGAGGGGAGGGATGGTAGGGGCAAAACAAAGGAAGGGGTAACAATGCTGGATCGGAAATGTATTCATTACCTTATGGTAACTGTAACCCCTCTGTACAGTATCTTTACAATAAAAATATATATAAAATTAAAAAAAAATCTATGTGATCTTAGATAAGTGATAGCATCTCATTTTCCTCAAATGGGGATGAAAATAACATTACCAAAGTCATAGTATTTGCTATGAGGATTCAATCAATTAATACTTTTTTCGGTCAGTCGTGGGATTTGAGCACTGGGCCTGGGTGCTGTCCCTCAGCTCTTAGCTCAAGGGGAACACTCTACCACTGGAGCCACAGCACCACTTCCATTTTACTGGTGGTTAACTGGAGATGAGAGTCTCATGGACTGTCCTGCCCGGGTTGTCTTTGAACCATGATCCTCATATCTCAGCCTCCTGAGTAGCTAGGATTACAGGTGTGAACCACCAGCAACCAGCCAATCAGTTAATATTTTTGGAAATATTTAGATATGGACACAAGAGTTTGTTTTTTGTTGATGTTGTTTTTAATATACTATGTGATTTTTTTTGTTTCTTTTGTATGTTCTTCATCTCCTCTGTTGTCAATGTATTTGATTTTGGTACTCTGCATCTTGTTTATTCATTTATCTAATTTGGGGAGGGGAGGGGGAATAACAAAATGCTGAAATACGGACACAGGATGACCCATTGCAACAATGATACTCATAAGACACTATCTTGGAAACGAACTTTACAACTTCTGGGGGGGGGGGAGAAAGGGGAGAGGTGGAGGAGGGAAGAGAAAAACAAAGGAGAGGGTTACAATGTTTGACAAGAAATTTACTCATTACCTTACTCATGTAACTGTAACCCCTCTGTACAACATCTTAACAATAAAATAATTTTTAAAGAAATATTTAGATCTTATGTGTGGCACTTTCTGGTGTAAATGCTAGCAACTACAATTAATATTGTTGTTACCATGGCCTTTGCTAGGAGGCCCAAATGCTGTATCATCAATATAGATGGAGACATTTTAAGACTAGAGATGTCCTCACCAGAAGATCATTGCATAAACTTTCTAACCACTGATCTGGATTGACATTTCAACAGGATTGAAATTCACCTTGGAAGATAGAGTACATGCTTTGAGGGGCTGGGATAGAAAACATTAAGTGAAGAACTGTGTCTTAAATCAAGGGGTATCCACCCAAAAGTATTAATATGCTGACAGGTTCTCTTAGGTTCTCTTGCTTTTCATGTGCGGGTGATTTTGTCCATCCAGTGAATATTTGTAACATCTAGACACATTTTTGGATAGCATAATTGGGAAGGGATGGTGGTGGTGGGGCACTTGGAAGTTTCAGGTCAGTATACTTCTAAACAATGCACAAGATGCCCCGCTCCCTCCTGGCAAAGAACAGTGCCAAAATTTAAAAACCCTGCAAAGTCTGGGTGGAAAAACATCCTAGGTACATTAGAACCTCCACTTTAGTAGAAAATACCAACTCCTAGCTACCCAAGAGCTTCCTGATCTACCACTAAGAACATGTACATGGATGTTACTCCTGGAGTACAGAAGTGATTTATTACAGGGCACTCCTGGGACATGGAAACAGAAGATCTGGCTGAGTCCCCAAACACCCACATACTTTTCATTACAGCACTGACCAGGAGACTACAGTCCTTCATATTTTACTATACTCACTGAAGCAAGTATACCTGTCAGGCCCTGAGGCTTCAGAGATGTGACCTGTCTAAACCGTGAGTGATTCATTCTTTTCCTCTCCTTAACATACTCTTGAATCTGTCTTTCCCCATCTCAGATAATATCTTGATCATCTTTCCTGTTCCTCAAGCCAGAAACCTTATCCCTTCACCTCTTCCTCCACAAGGCAGATCCTAAAGCCGCCACCCACTAAGTTCATCTAGAATGCTTTCACTCTGCTGCCTATGTCCTTATGCTCTACAGCCTGACCGTCCTCATTTTATTCTTCACAATTTCTAATTAATTCTTCATACAGTGGTCTGAGTCAGCATCTTAAAATGTATAGTTAAAGGCGAGCGCTCTTGACATCCTGTGATGGCTTCCCACTAAGGCTTCAAATGAAGTTCAAACCCCTGAAAACAGCCATATCTTAGGATGTGCATCACAAGGTCCCTGGACCAGCAACATCACCTGGAGCTTGTTAGAAATACAAATTCCACTCAATCTGGCTGGAACAGAGATGCTGTGGGTGGGGCAGCAATCTGTTTTAACAAGCCCTCTGGGTGCTTCTGATACATGCTGGAGCCAGAGAACCACTCCTTTATGTCCTCTGGCTCCTGCCTACCCATTCCTGCCCCACTCTTACTCTAGTCTTCTAATTACCCTCCAGCAAAATCAACTTCTTTCCAATTCCATGAACATACCATGAGGTTGCCAGCCTATGTACACTTGCACAGTCTGTTATTGCTGCTGAAACACATTTCCCATTTCTCTTCTTACACCCTTCAGAACTTACCTGGACATGCCCCCTGAGACCACTACTCTTTCCACAGCATTCATTTCTCCACCTTTGGTTCCCTGTGGCTACAATAGGATCATTTTCTTCACATACTTTCTATTGCTGTTCATACAATATTGTTACCTTCTAGCTTGATATTCTTTTTCCTTCACTAGTCCTTAAGAGTTAGTGGGTTATGGGGCTGGGAAGGTGGCTCAGTGGTAGAGCACTTGCCTTGCATGCTTAAGGCCCTGGGTTCGATTCCTCAGCACCACATAAGCAGGAAAAAAAAAGGCGGAAGTGGCACTGTGGCTCAAGTGGTAGAGCACTATCCTTGAGCTGAAGAGCCAAGGGACAGCGCCTAGGCCAAGAGTTCAGGCCCCACGACCGGACTCCCCCCCCAAAAAAAAAGAGTTAGTGGGTTATATCTCTTTTTGTTTTACACGCGCGTGTACACACACACACACACACACACACATGATAGATAGTGCTTTGTACAGACGAAAGAATCAATAAATTAAAGGCAAGGAGAGATAACAAGGCACTTCCAGTTGAGCGCAGACAGAGAACATTTCTACCACAGCACTCTGACCCCCAGCCATAAATGAAGCAGACATCACTAAATGATCTCCACAATCTTTTCCTCTTGAAGCCTCGATATGATATGGCTGGCCTTAAAATTGTTCATGACCCTCTACTACAGTAAAGAAAATAAAAAGTTAAAATTAATGATTAAAATTCAGAATATGTCAGATACTGGTAACCTTCACAATGATTAGTTCCCATACAGGCTACTGACAGAGAGGAAAGCTGAAAGCCAGAATGGTCTGATTATGAAGCCTGGGCTATCCCTGAATCCCTTCCTTACGGTAAGAGCAGAGCCAACAGTGAGAGACTAAGAGTGGAACACTTCATTCAGTTTAAGGGGTAGGAGGGTGTTATAGTCTGAATGTTTATGTTCCCCTCAATTCCTATATTGAAATCTTAACCCCCAAAATGATGGAATTAGCAAGTAGGGGCTTTAAGAGGTGATTATGTCATGAGGGTGGTATGCTCATGAATGAAATTAGTGCCCCTTGGAGAGCTCTGTCCCCATTTCCAACTTGTAAGGATACAGGGTGAAATCTGGAAGAAGGACCTATGACAGAATCCAACCACAGTGGCACCCTGATCTTTGCCCTCCAGCTTCCAGACTGTGAGAAACCAAATGGTGTTATTTATAAACCACTCAATCTCTGGAATTGGTTAGAGCAGCCCAGATGGATTGTCAGGGAAAATCCTAGCATTCTCATGTTTTAGTCAGGCAGAGAAGTAGGGAGCTAATGTATAAACCCTTTACCCAAATTTATTTTTCCTCACTTTTTTAAAAGTGGATTCTCCTTGGGAAGAGGTGAGTTTTGGTGAAATTAATGCTAGATTCACAGGATGACATTTACCTGAGCAGATTGTATTCAGAAGTGATCTAGCTGCTGGCCTCTCACCTAAGCAAATTTTTCCATGATTTTTTTTTTCATATTGGCCATATATCTAATCTCAGTAAAGAACATTCATGTAAACAAATGGTGGGATTTGTGAGTAGGGCTGATACAGTATCTTGGGGGAAAAGGCTGGGCTTGTCAAGTTATATCTTGGGCAAACTGAGGCAGGCTCCTTGGGCAAGAACCTTTTCTTATAATGTGTTCGATTATTACCAATACATTGCTCCTTTGAAAAACCTGATGGCAGGAAACCAAAGAAATAAGTTACTGAAGTGATTTTGTGAAAGTGTTTATACTAAATATCCTCTATGGGATTAAAAAAACAGAAATGATCTTCAATTGGATTACAATTAAGAGAAACTGCATGAAAGTAGAATTTATAACACAGCCTCTATCTGCATGGCAACCAATTAATCCCACATTCAGGACTGAGCCCTTCTCCCTCAGGCCCTGGATTCGGCCTATAGCTATCCTATGTGTAGTCAAGCATAGAAGTCATTTCAAATGTAGAGCATTTTTTAAAGATTAATTCTACTGAAATTGATTTGGGGGAGGAAGTGCTTAAAGCAAACCAGATGGTCTGTTCTATTTTAACCTGAAATGGATGTTGAAATCTCATATCATTCACAAAATTGGAGCTTGACTCCATGTCATGCCTCTCTAGATCTCCATAGAAAGAAAGAGAATCCTCACTTTGGAGGAGTAATCACTTCCTAGCAGATGCAATGTTGTTTTATGTGTGAGTTTGGGGGCTTATTGTTCCCTTACAAGGAACATCAGAATCCCCTTCTCTCAGAAGCTCGAGAAACATTAAAAATCTGGGTCCCATCCAGTCAATCAGAGGGCACCACTGTGGAGTCTGAGATTTGAATGTTTCTTTGAGTTTTCTTATTTGGAATAATTTTGGAGGGGAGTGAGAAGTGAACAAAAGAACAAGGAAACACATGGAAGCAGGTCATTCTTAGACATTAAAATTTGATGAGAAATAGATGCTATAACCACAGGCTAGGACCATAGCCTATGGGCAATCAGGCAGAGGCATTGAAAACATTTACATATATAGAGGGTACTAGATTTCTGAGTTTCAAAATAAAGCCACATTTTAAATTTTGGGCAAAGGGATCAACAAGTAAAAGTTGGCTACTTTTACTTTATTAAAAAAATCCAACTTAAAAGACTCGCCAACCCTTACTCTCATCTCATTTTTTTATTTTTTATTTTTTGTCGGTTGCGGGGCTTGAACTCTGGGCCTGGGCGCTGTCCCTCAGCTCTTCAGCTCAAGGCGAGCACTCTACCACTTGAGCTACAGCGCCACTTCCGGTTTTCTGGTGGTTTATTGGAGATAGGAGTCTCACGGTCTCTCCTGCCCGGGCTGGCTTTGAACC
>NW_012267269.1:11369871-11420094 GCF_000151885.1 Dipodomys ordii
GTTTTGGACATGACAACTTGTACTTCTCCGGCTCATTTTTTTAAAAGGCATTAAAAACCAAAAAAGGGAAAGGCCAGAAAGATTAAATCTCAGAATAAAAGATAAGCTTATGTGTGGAATAAATGTAAGAATCGTGATGGGTCCTGTTTTCTTCCTTCTCGTTTTATCAAGGGTAATAGTTTAATGCTGGTATTTGGGAAGCTCTTAGATGGTGCATGGGCCAGAGTTTTATAAAGACAAAAGTCAGGTCTCAGCTCTGCCCCTTGCAAGTCATGTGACTTGAGCATCACTTACATAACTGATCTGTTTTGGTTTCTTTTTCCTTTTATGGATGATTCTACTAGCACATAAAAGGGAGTCAAAACATATCCTCCTTCCCTGATTTCTCTTGTAGGGATTTACTAAGAACACTGAGTTGTAGCAAGAAAGGCCAGAGAGAGGGGGGAATAGAGAGAGACAAAGAGAGAGAGAGAGACAGAGAGAGAGAGAGAGAGACAGAGAGACAGAAAGACAGAGAGACAGAGAGAGACAGAGAGACAGACAGAGAGACAGAGATAGACCGAAACAGAGAGAGACAGAGAAAGTTGAGATTAAGAAAAAAATTTATAAGATTTTTTATATGATTTTTTTTTTTTGCTTTGTATGTCCCTCCCCTACGGCATAACCCTTGCTTTCACTGTATTTGATGTTGGTATAATTTGTGGAGGGGAAGGGAAAAAACAAATCGTTTAAATAGGGACACAGGTGGACCCATTGCAACAATGAGATGTACAAGTCCTTATGTCGAAAAACGAACTTTACAACTTTGGCCCGGTTTGGGGGGGTGGGGGAGATGGAAAGGGAGGGTAAGGGGAAACAAAGGAGGAGGCAACAATGCTTGATAAGAAATATACTCATTACCTTACCCATGTAATTATAAACCCTCTGTACGGTATTTTCACAATAAAACAAAAACAAAAAACAGCTAAAAAAAAAAGAAAAAGAAAGAAAAAAAAGCTGCTGAATTGATTGTCCCCAGCATTGAATTGTAGCTTTTCTTTTTTTGTAAGATTGTGATGGAACCTCTCACTAGAGATCTTTGGTACCAGAGTGTTTCTAAATGTTTAAAATAATTTTTATATTTTATAATGTCTAAAGTAATCTTTTGTCTAGTTTTTTTTTTCACAATACATGGGGATGAAGTAAGTACTTGTTCCATGTGTTTAAAAAGCTGTGTAGGTCCCTTTTGCTGCTTCGGCTTTGCCTCTTTATGTGTAGGTTACTGTCCCAAAGTAAATATAAGAAGAAAATCATCTGTCTAGAATGAAGAGATGTGTGCACGTGTCTGGAGAGGTGAGATGGGGTTGTTCAGATGCACAGCTCTAAGGAAACCTTTCATGCCCTTTTTTATGGGGAAAATATCCCATCCTAAGTTGTGTCCCAAAGAGTTGTACAAAACAGTGGACCTGGGTGGAGAGAGGCATACAAGAAGTGTGATCATCCCCCCTACTGAAAAGCTCATGTGACCATATAAGGAACTTGGTAAAACACTTTCCTAGCTAATCATTTTTGAGTGCTTATGTATCACGTATGGTTCTAGGCACTTTACATTCATTGCCACATCTCATCCCTCCTTTAACTTCACGATTCTCATCTCTAGTATCCATGTGAGGAGACACAGTCTGAAATTGTCACTCACTCAAGATCACTCAGCCTGTCAACAACACAAGGATAATTTGAATCAAGGTCTGTAGAAATCCAGAGTCCAAATTCTCCACCACTTTACTAAACCACCTTTCCAGAATAAAGATCTTTCTTCATATTCTTAATCTCTCAGAGAGGGTTGGTTTCATTTCTATCCTTCCTCTCAAAATAAAGCAGGTGGTGTGGGTAAGGGTAGTTCATGCCTGTAAACCTAGCTACTCAGAAGGCTGATATCTGAGGATCCAGGATCAAAGCATGCCTGGGCACACAAATCCCAGACATTCTCATCTACAATTAACCAGAAGAAGGTTGGAACTGGAATGGTAAGTTTAACCCCCAAACCAACCAAGCAATCATGCAAAGCCCAGAGTTTAAGCCCCAGTATTAGTGCACATGCGCATGCATGCACATACACACACACACACACAATTCTGACACATATTTCAGCCCTGTGAAGATAGGAAATATAAGCTTTGTGGAGTAACTTGATTCTTTGTCCCTCCTGCAATGTCTATAGTTTGCTCTCAGTTCTTTAGGTTCTCTCAAAATAAGTTGGTCATTGTTATTTCATAAAGGAATGAGATCCTTTCTTCAAGTGGGCCTCCTGCATGCTCTGTTGTTGAACTGGACAGTGAGAAATAGCCAAGTATCCTGTCATCATGCTTCCTTCAAGATAATGCTGGAGAGTGGTTATTCTGGAAGTGGCTCTCATCTGTCATGGTAAGCAGCTTTACTAAGACTCCCTTTATTAGCTACCACCAAGAGCTAATAAAACATGTCAGGAAGTCTCTGTGAGCTGTGAAAACATTTCCAAAGGTCACTGCCAACACTCTGGACTTCAATGACTTTTTAAAGGAAAAGAAAACAAAAGCAGAGGCCTAGAGTTCCAAAACACAGAACTTCCAAAAGAAATGATCCCAAATGGGTCAGAGAAGCTGACAAATCCACCCTAACATCAGCCACTGAACAAATTGTGTCGAGAAGGATCTTAAAGAAAAGACCCAAAAGCCACTAAACAGCAGTGAAGATAGTGGCAAAGAAGGAAAACAGGATATTCACTACAATCGCAGAGGAAGATGCAGACATCCCATGATATGGGAAGGTTGGTTCTAGGATCACCCTAGATACTCAAATCTAGTGATGCTCAAATCCCTTATATTAAATGGCACAATATGTGCATATAAGCTACCGTCATCTTTGTGGATACTTTAAATTGGTAATAATACCTAATGTAATGTAAATGATATGTAAAAAGTTTTATGCCATGTTGTTGAAGCAATAACAACATGGTTGGCACATGATCTGTTCATGATCACTACAGATACACCCATTAATAGGCCTGACACAACTTGGTTACATGGTTACATGAACACATGGAAATAGAAAACTAATACTTTATTTCTCCCAGTTACTTGGGATTGGTGTGTGAAGCATCTAGTTGTCGTAACTATTTATACTTTAGCACCTACAAAGTTCTCAAGGACTGGGAGCTATCCCTGAACAATCTTGCTCTACCACTTTAAGCCATAGCACTACTTCTGGTTTTCTGATGGTTAATTAGAGATAAGAAGCTCACAGACTTTCCTGTCCTGGCTGGCTTTGAACTGGGATCCTCAGCTCTCAGCCTCCTGAGTAGTTAGGATTACAAGTGTGAGCCACCAGCTCCTGTCTATACTCTCTCTTTTAATAAATTCAGTCCAGATTTTAACTAGCACAGTGGGTCCATGAAATTCAGTTACCCTCAACAAAGCCTGGACTTTTATTTTTTTAAGCAAAATGTTATTGTTAGAATCTGAAGCGTCCCCAAATTTGGCTCTTACAATCTGAGCCAGGTATTATGAGAGAAGTAGGTATCATTGGCTTTACAGTGACAGGGAAGAGAGAAAGATGGGAACTTTTAATGACTAGGAAAAAGTGGCAGATAAAGGACAGATTAGAATATTCTTCTGATACCTGACAAGGTGCTATTATCATCTTATTAAGCAACTTATGAAAAGTACAATGTTGAGACCAATCCAAACAAACTTTCTGTCAGGCGCCGGTGGCTCACGCCTATAATCCTAGCTACTCAGGAGGCTGAGATCTGAGGATCGGTTCAAAGCCAGCCTGGGCAGGAACATCTGTGAGACTCTTATCTCCAATAAACCACTAAGAAGTGGCGCTGTGGCTCAAGTGGTAGAGCGCTGGCCTTGAGCTGAAGAGCGCAGGGACAGCGCCCAAGCCCAGAGTTCAAGCCCCATGACCAACAAAAAAATAAACAAAAACAAAAACAAACTTTCTTTGTGAAGTAGCAAAGGATAGTAACACCTACAAAATACTCTCATAATAAAGATATTGTTCAAAATAAAAGGAAGTGAGGGAAGAAAGGAATCAAGGAAGAAGTGAGAAAAAATGTTCAGAAAAAAAATGTCTGGTAGTATTTTTTCTTCTAAAAGGTCATCTATAATTGAATCCTTTCAAGTCCTGTGACAAGTTGAGATGAGTCACTATGCCAATGAATCTTATAGAAGTAGCAAAAGTAATAAAGTCAATAGTGTTATATTAGTCTAATTCAAGATTTGTTTCCCATTGAACCACAGAATAGTTAAAGAGTTGATACATAAACTATAAATCAATACATAAATACATGCAAACCAATATGGTCTCTGCTGATTATTGTGCAGCGCAATATAGTAGGAAGCAACGAAACAATAATAAATTGATGTTTTTGAGGGTTCACTAATTCTGAGTGCTTACCTCCTTCCCTTGTCTCTGGAGAATGCAAATCTGTGAAAATTGGCTGCATAGTTTTTCCTTACTAAAATACCCTTCTTTTGTAGTTCATAGAGCCTTCAGAAGAATCTCATGCTCCCTCTAAGATTTATTTTCCTCACTAGATCTTTTTTTCTTTTTGCCAGTCCTGGGGCTTGAACTCTCTGTGCTCAAGGCTAGCACTCTATCACATGAGCTACAGCACTACCTCTAGCGTTTTCTGTGTATGTGGTACTGAGGAATCTAACCCTGGACTTCATGCATGCTAGGCAAGCACGCTACCACTAAGCTACATTCCCAGCCCCAGACTAGATGCTTTATAACTCATAATTCATAGTGATTGTTTTTGTACAAATTAGTGCTCTCAAAATTCTTGAGAACTCATGGAATAATTTTGCTCTTTTAGACCAGGTGAACCCTCTGCCATACAAGTGTCCTTTAGACCAGGATTTCTTAATCTCACATAATCTACCTTTGGACTAGGCATTTGTGTGTGAGGCTGTCCTGTACACTCTGGGTGTTAGTGGAATCTACCCATTACATACCAGGATCTCCCAAAGGCAAAAAGTATCTTTATATATGGCCAAATATTCTTAGGGGGCAAAGTCACTCCCAGTTGAGAACTAGTCCATAGGCCATTTGCTGATTGTTTACTAACCTCTTCTCTCTTTTGATAGATAATAAAAAGATACATTTTATGGCATGCCCCTTCCTATCCCAAAAAGATCACCCTCTGGGTTAACTCAGTAGAAAGGAAAGCTATTTAACCTTTAATCACAACAGAATCCATGGGAGGAGCTTGGATGCTATCTTCATTTCCTTATTGAGAAACAAAAACCAATGTCACCCAGTGAACTGGAAATGGGTTTCCCAACCAAACCCCTATGGGCAGAAAACCCATCACTTCCTCTACTCTGCCTTCTTCCAGGGAGGATTTCACTGCTCAAAGGTAGAATGTACCAACAGCAACTATCTCCAGGGAGCAAGTGTGGATGGAGCAAGTTATCCCTTCATTCTTATTCATAAAATGAAGACAGTATATCCTACCTCAAGGCTGTTGCTCAGAAATGAGGAACATAGTGAGCAAAGAGCATTTTAGTAAGACTCTAGTACAGAAAAGTAGAACATAATGGATATTAGGTCTTTCATTACCTCTTGCTGGGAAACTTTAGCATAGGCTGACCACATGATCTCATCAGGAGGTCAGGTCAATGGGAAAAACAAGCCACCCAAACCCACCCAGCACATATTTGAAAAATAGGTCACTCAGTTCATCGGAGGAAGAAAACATCTTGGGGCATGTTAAATGACTGTGTGATATTACTGAGGTTTTTCTACAGAATGACATTTAATTTAATATCATGATGTGTTTTCAAAGTCACAGATGACTTAACTAAAAGAAGACACCTGGCCTGTGGCAACTTACTCAAAAAAGTGGGTAATGTTTCTTTCAGTTTCACCTCACCACCTTTATCCTTGCCTTTTTATCAACATGATGATGATTACTTTTTTTTTTTTTTTGATGGTTGTAGGGCTTGAATTCATGGGCCTGGGTGCTGTCCCTGAGCTTCTTTGTGTTCAAGGTTAGTGTTCTACCACTTTGAGCCACAGTGCTACTTCTTGATTAACTTCTTTAAATTGGGGAAATGGCAATTTTCTTTTTTTTTTTTTTTTTGTCGGTCATGGGGCTTGAACTCTGGGCCTGGGCGCTGTCCCTTAGCTCTTCAGCTCAAGGCCAGTGCTCTACCACTTGAGCTACAGTGCCACTTCCGGTTTTCTGGTGGTTTATTGGAGATAGGAGTCTCACGGTCTTTCCTGCCCGGGCTGGCTTTGAACCGCGATCCTCAGATCTCAGCCTCCTGAGTAGCTAGGATTACAGGCGTGAGCCACCAGCGCCCGGCTGGAAATGGCGATTTCTTATGGGACTAATTTAGGTTTGGAGGTGAGATAAGATCCTTTCCAGATACTTGAAATATCAAGTCCTTCACTGGAAGTCAAACTGTTTCTCCTAAATTATGAGCAAAATTCTGAGGAAACCAAGTCCACATGAAATCTGTTATTATAATGAGTAAAAGTTCCATTCTTCCTCATTTTTCTTTCATAAACTCAAGATGAAAATTTATAGAGCATCTAAAAGACCCTTCAGCCAAAGAGTCAGGTGCTCGATCTCAATTCCCAGCAAGACTCTGAATTAATCATCAGAGGAAGCTATACATTATCTTTTAATAAGCTATTAAGTAGAAGAGAGGGCATATATATGTCATACTGGGCAGAACAAGAAGCCCACAACAGCATTAGGAAATGCACATTAGATCACTATGGATTTGAGGCTAACGAGCCATCAGAGCCCCCAGCCAACTGCTTCACTTCCCCGTTAGGGAAGAGGAAACACTGGGGAGATGGGTTTAGAGCTCCAGGGACTTGGCTGGGAAACAAGACACTGAACAGACGTTTTGGTGTATTTTATTCACCAATTGTGGCCTGGGGACCAACCATTCCATTAACATAAATCTGTACCACTATCTTCTGTGCCTTTCCCAATGCTTCCAACTAATCAGAAAGGGTGCCCAAACCCCAGACATCCTCATATGGTTGTCCAAAAGATCTTTTCTACCTCCCTAAGTCAGGAGGGTCTTAAATCTAAAATGTTGCAAAATAAAATCACATCCTCTTTTTTGGCTTCTGCATTTGAAGCTGACTCATTTGTTTACCTGCCTCTCCATGTTAGATTGTGAACACCCCAAGAACAAGTGGTACATTACTCATATTTCACTATAGTTTTCATAGACTAGCTTGGAAAAGGGACATTATAGTGGGTGAAAGGGAGAGTCAGATACCTGAGTCTAGTGGTTCTTTTCATGCCACATGAAGGGGCAGTTTTTCTTGTCTATTTTCTATTCCTTATTGTTATGATACATATGGCCTATGTGGCAAGGAGTAGAAATCTACTCCAGCTATTTCATTCAGTGTGCAACTTTGGATGAAGCATGGAACCCACAACAAGAGATGACCTATCAGCTTGGTCAAGGAACTGAAGGGTGGTGACCGCCGTTCTGTGTTCCCCACAGGTCACATCCTGTCTTTCCCTCAATCCAACTGCAGCTCTTCTCTTCCCTTTTGCATTACGTGAGACTAAAGTCTATCCTCGTGTGACATGTCAGGTCAGCTCCAAATGGCAACTTTAGCCTGGCCTCCATGACTTTTCAGATCAGCAGCTCACTTCTGGCCAATGGCTGTCCTTTGGGCCTCAGTACTGAGGTCCTGAGAGAAGGCTCAGCAATCTGTTGAGTGATACAGAGGTCACATGGTACAAACCATTCTATTAGTTGACTTGTCTCACACTCTAGCCATCCCTTGTGTTAAGGAAGAGAGGTAGTGGGATCATATGGAAAGATGATTTCTCAACTAATTCAAAGACAGAAGAAATAACCTAGAGAGGTCACAGGCAGCATAGACACCTCCAATGATACATCAACTCCTATCCTAGAAAACTGACTTACATGTTTGTTTTTAATATCACCCATCACCTCTGGCAGCTCTATGAGCCTTCACTCTGTTAGTATCCAAGGACCAGCCAGAGCACATGTAGATCCAAAAGTTAAACCATCTTCATACAGTACAGAAAAAAATAAAAACAGCAAAAGAATTCAAAACAAAGAGGACAAAAGAAAACAACATAGGTGAGCCAAAAGACAGAAACAAATGGTGAATGAAACTATCTCCATCCTCTGGGCTATTTTGACACATAAGCATACACACAATTTCTGGGAGCTACACTTGACTGCACCTGTAACTTCATACAATAGGTGGACATTAAGTTCTACCAATTTTCCCTGCTCTTCTGTAAGAGCTGGTCCATGATGTACAGTTTTGACAGTTCCATACAGAATGGAGTAAAGAATCTGGAGCTTCATAGTCTGAGTTCTGTCACCTAGTATTCTCCACAAAAGGAAACTCACCACACATTTCTGGGCTAATTTCTTCAGTTAACTTTCAAATAGAAACAATCAAATTAACCCTACAGGATTGTTGTGAATGTTAATTGTAATACTAACCAAGTATTTCTGTGCCTGACATCCTGGGAACTGTCAATTAATAGGAAGCATTTGGCTGACCTATATTAGGTCAATCTTTTGGTAAGTCAAATTATATGTTTCTCCTGTTGGAAGACTTACTATTTATTGAATGAATGTAATTTAGTATTAAGGATGATGGATGATGATGATAAAGACATCTCTTCTGGGGGCAATGACTGAAGTATAATTCTTTTAAGATTTTATTGTTATTATAAAGGTGATATACAGAGGTGTTATAGTTACACAAGTCAGGTAATGAGTACATTTCTTTCTGGACAACGTCACTCCTTTTCTCCCACTCTCTGAATTTTCCCCTCTTATCCCAGCCTACAAGTTACATAGTTTATTTTCAATATAGTACCCAGTGAATACCATCGCTGCATTTATTCACCCTGTTTCTCCATTTCTGTGCCTCCCCTTAAATTCCCGAAGACATACAAACAAACAAACAAAAAAGAAAAGAAAACAAAAACAGCAAAGAAGAAAAAAAAAAACCTCTTGTTTTTATTTCCTGGAGTTCATTTCGATAAATATTATTTTGTATGGTCACAGGCACATAGGCATTGTGTCTTTCTGAACTATAATTCTTTACCTTATCATATATTCAGGCACAATAAATATATTAAAGGAATGAGCAAGCAAAGAAATGAATACATTTTCAAATGCATGTTTTAATAATCCAAACAGGCCATTAAGCCAATAAAAACTGGCTTTTGGACATAGCCATGAAAAACAGAATGCTCTGTCATTGTTTCCACGTTTTCTGCAGACTCTCTGGTATTATGTAAATACTATCAGTGTTCACTTAGCCCTGTGGCCTCTCAAGTAAATGAGAAGGCAGCAGAGTGGCAAACCAGGAAAACAGGGTTGCTGTAGGCAGCCCCAGAGACCTGCTGGTTTTAGTTTGCCTAGGGACAGCCAATAACTGTAACTATAACTATGTACAGAGACAGATGGACAGATAGATAGACAGACAGACAGACAGACAGATGTATAATATCTGGCCCTGGTGACCATTAAGCCTTAGGCTTCTGTAAATCAAGAAAATAGAAAATAAGAAGTACAGTGCAGAAGGCCAGTGGCTCATGCCTATAATCCTCATTACTTAGGAGGCTGAGATCCTGGGATCAAGGTTTAAAGCCAGCCTGGGCAGGAAAATCTTTATCTCCAGTTAATCAGCTGAAAATATAGATGTCACTCAAGAGGCAGAGTACCAGCCTTGAACAACAAAAGCTAAGGGACAGGACCCAGGTCCTGAGTTCAAGCTCCAATATTGGCACACCCAAAAAATTACAGTGATAAAGGAAACTGAACTCATCTGTACATATCTTTAACATTTCAAGTCGTGGTCAGTTTCTGTCTCTGCACTTCAGAATGAATCCATATTTAGAGAAGGGGAATAGTCTCTCTGGTTTTGACAATACATAAACATGAGAGGTAGAACACACATTTAGAAGAATATCAGTCACTACATAATTTAAACCCCAAGAATGACAAATATACACATATACAGGGAAGAGAAAAAGGAAAGAATGGTTGTGGTCTACAAAGACAAACATGCTGAGGTTCCATCCAAGTATTTCCAACCTTGCTTAACGTTTGGCCCCATGCCTTGTGATCTCAGACAGGTCAACAATGATAGATTGAAGTACCCTGTATTTTACTGTCGGAGTTTAGAAAAAGCTCAGAGTAAAACACCAGAGAGCCATTCTTAGATGAAGCCAAGGTTGCTGCCACTTCTCATGGTTCTGGAACTGGTTCTTTTCAACTCAAGATGCTATTTACAAAACTCTTACCACAGGATTATAATTATGGGTTTTGCTTGGTTACGAAGAGAGTCTGAGTCCTGGATCAAAGGAAGGGGAAATAACTCACTCAGAGGTGTGGAGTGACTTTCAAGCTCAGTGCTCCCTGGAGTCCTGGTGGGCTGCATCTTACAGAAGTCAGGAGAACAGGGGAGGTTTTTTTAGAACGTCCTGAACCATTATTCTCACCTCTTCTACCCAGGCACATTTCCTTTTGCCCTAGGGGAAGATGGTTTCTCTCATGCCTCCTCAGAACATGAAACTGGAAGTTCCCAGATCCCAAGAGGGAGGCTGTTAGTGTACTGGGATAATGGGAGGGGTTTCAAGGCCTGTCTCTGCTGGACAATGGGTTCCTCAGAATGTCTGTTTATTGCTTCCTCTCAATTCTTCATCCCATTCCCCATTTGGGGGTCTGATCCCTGAAACTTGGATGCTATCTTTTTTTTTTTTTTTGTCAGTCATGGGGCTTGAACTCTGGGCCTGGGCGCTGTCCCTCAGCTCTTCAGCTCAAGGCTAGCGCTCTACCACTTGAGCCACAGTGCCTCTTCTGGCTTTTTCCTGCTTATGTGGTGCTGAGGAATTGAACCCAGAGCCTCATGCATGCGAGGCAAGCACTCTACCATTGAGCCACCTTCCCAGCCCATATGCTATCTTCTTTGACATTCTGTCACAACTCTGGTACCTGAGACCCAACCCTGATTCTACCTTGTTCTCTCGAGTACCCTCACCATGTATTCACAGACCTTTCCTTTTCTAGAAGGTATTGTTGATCACTGAAACCCCAGGGCATCCTGCTGACTCTAACCAAGGATTACACCACAGGCTCATGAGAAAACAGCATAAAACAAAAACTCTGTGCAGAAAGTAGAATTTCCTAGCTTTAGATTAATTCCCTAGCTGTAGATTAATACAACATAGGTTGGTGACTCTATGCTGGAAAAATTCATGAACCATTCCTCAATTGTCCTAGCAGGCTTGGTCAAGTTATTGAAGCAGAAACTAAGGGTGAATGTACTAATTATCCTCCTGTTCCTCAAAGAAATCTGCTTGACATCATCCAGTATTCACTCACTGGACATATATCAGCTTGAACTAAGATTTGGCTCTGGACCTGAGTTCCCAAGAATCTACACATAGATGGAAAATGCTTTGGCCATCAACACCTGAGCAAAGGGGAAATCCATAGCTTTGCCTTCTTTTAGTCTACTTCCTTTTGGACCTGGGACATTTGCATTCCATTAGCATTTGGTTTCAGGAAGCTAATTTTCCCAGTGCTTTGTTATGAATCTTAGAAGACTGTGGTAGCTGTATTAACTAGGCTCAACATCAATCATTGTTCATTAATCCACGGTTTAGAAGGAAGTCATATCTCAAGATGGAGAATATTCTTCCTGGATTCAACAACATGTAAGAAACAATGTGTGAAAAGTAGAACATTACATTATTTAAACTCCCAGAATGGCATATGCATGACACATTTATGGAGAAAGGATAAAAAGGAAAGAAGGGCTGAGTTCTATAAAGACAAACACACTGAAGTTCCATCCAAGTATTTCCAACATTGCTTAATGCTTAGACCCACTCCTTGTGATCTCTGATAGGTCAAATCTGGTCAGAAGACCTGCTGGTTGGGCCACTGAGAGACTGAGAGTATGCCTGTTAGTTCCTCTCTCTCTGCACTACTCCCAGCACCACTGTCTGGGAATGCACTAGCTCTGGGGAGCACTGGGCTTAAGGGATTTTGCAGCATTTCCCCTTCCTTTCTGCTACAAAGTTCTCTGCTTCACATGAAAGCCACCCAGAGGCCTGAACCACCATAGCAAGCATGCTGCCTGTCTTTAGGAATGCATCACTGTGCTGCAGACCAAGGCTCAGTAGCAACCTGATCTTAGCCATAACAAGCAACCTCAGGAGCCCCCTGCTCTTAGCCATAACAAGTATGCCAACTATCACTTACAAGTGCTCACACTCTACCAGGCAGCATGCAAGAAATCCTCAATAGCATCGCACATGTGATCTCACCCCACCCTGGCAGAGGGCACTCCTTTCCTTCCCATAAAACAGTAGAGAAAACTGAGATTTAGGGTAAGTAACTTGTCAGGTTTCATAGTTAGTAAGTGATGGAGTTCATCCATTCAACAGATGATTGTAACCTATTACTATGTATGGTCAGTCTCTGTTCTAGGCTTTGAAGATTTGTTAGTGACAAAAACAGCATAAAACTCTTTCTCTCCTGGAACTGACTTCCTATCGAGGTCTAGACCCAAAGCTGCTTAATCTCAGAGGTACAGCACCTCACTATCAATGACATGGCACTGTTTAGTTCAGAGATGATCATGGCCACCCAGAAAGATTTGCTTTAAAATATTTGATCATAACCACAATAAGATACTAGTTCCCATCTATTAGGATGGCTTTAATCAACAAAATGAAAAAAATGACAAGTATTGTGGGAAATCAGCCCCCTCTGCATTGTTAATGTACAATATGCAGCTGTTGTGGGAAACAATTTGACAGTTGCTTAAGAAGTTACATATGGAATTATTGTATGTTCCAGCAACCCCATTTCTAGATAGAACACGCAACAAAAATTGCAAGCAGAGATGTGTACACCAGTGGCCACAGCACATTATTCATAATAGGTAAAAGGTGATGATAACCTATGGTTCAACAAAGTATGGCACATCTACACAGTAAAATATAATTCAGTCTTTAAAAAGAAAGAAATTCTGATGCTTGATATAACATTGCATGAACCTTGAAAACATTACAGTAAAAGAAATAAACCACACCCCCTGTCCCCCAAAAAGGACATATATTGTATGATTCCATTTACAGGAGTTATCTAGAACATGTAAATTCATGAAGTCAGAAAGCAGAATAGAGATTATCAGGTATTAGGGGAAAGGGAAATAAGGGATTATTATGTAATGATAACAACTTCTAATTTAGGGGGATAAGAATATTCTAGAAATGGAGCTCTCTGCTCTTTTCTAGCTCTTTCTCAGCTTTTTCTTTCTCTTCTCTTTCCTAGCTCTCTCTCTTTCCCACCTTTTCCAGATGCTCTCTTTTCTAGTTCTTTTCTAGCTCTCTTCGCTTTTCTAGCTCTTTTTCTCTCTTTTCTAGCTCTCTCTGCTCTTTTCTAGCTCTTTCTCAGCTCTTTCCTTCTCTTCTCTTTCCCAGCTCTCTCTCTTTCCCAGGCCTATCCCAGCCACGTGGAAGCCAACATGGCCTGGTGCCAGCCAGAACGATGAATAAACCTACCTCTTACCTGGAAAAAAAAAAGAATATTCTAGAAATGGATATATTCTATATAAATATATATATAACATATAGACATTGTATATATCATATATTACATATTATATTATGCATTTATCTATTAATAGTAAATTGTAGACCATATATAAAACAATTATATCTATATATCTATAGTTAAATAAAATTATAAAAATAAATAAATTTGGGCTGGGTATGTGACTTAGTGGTAGAGTACTTGCCCAGCATGCATGAAGCCCTGAGTTCCATTCCTCAGTACTACATAAACAAAAAAGGCTGGAAGTGGTACTCAAGTGGTAGAGTGCTAGCACTAAGCAAAAGAAGCTCAGAGACAGTGCCCAGGCTCTGAGTTCAAGCCCCAAGACTGGCAAAAAAAAATAAATATTAATTAATTTGATTTCAAAGTAATCAGACCTTTCTGCCTAAGACACTTACACAGCTTTCACTAGGCCTCAGCTCATCCCAAATCCAGTGGGGTCTTTTATGCCTGACTGTAGTCAGAAGCACCAGGTATAGTGAATACAACGTGCTGAAGATGATAACATGGGACTATTCGAACTAATTCTACTCTCCTAGGTTAAATGAAGTTTTTGATGTGCTTTTAAGAAAACTGAAACTGGCTAGGAAATCACTTAGAAAATAGGACTTTTTTTAAACTCTGAGTTTCTAGAAAGTCTTTTCAAGAGCTCAGTTGACTGTATGCTTTTCATCTTTCTGGACATAAGCATAGGCAAGCAGTCAACTCAAGGGTATGACTTCAACTGTTTATTAGACTTGGTACTTGCCTACTTAGTTTGCAGGCTGGGACCTCTCCTTAAATAGTAGTCACACAGATCAGTATGGCTTCCATTAAAAACAAAGTTGTTACGTTTCTTTTTTTCTGATGATAAAATTGATACTCATTGAAGAAAATCTAGAAAAACTAGAAAAAAAAGAAAAACAAAATTCCTCACAATCACATCTGCCAGCATTACTTCATGTTTAATACAGTCTTCCTGTTTTGTATAGGGACTGTTTAAAATTGTATCACAGAGATGTGTGACTCAGTATTATGAGCAAGAAGGCAGAGTTTGGTAGAAATGGTTTTGCTGTGAGTCTGTGAGGAAATAATCCTTTTGTTTCTATATGCCTGGAACTCTTATTACATGGATAGTATGCTACTAATAGGGCTTGTTATGGCTATTATCTAAGGCATGTATCAGGGAGAAGGACCCAAAACTAGCAGGAAGAGTTTTCTCTAAGTTCTATTCTAATGGTTCTTCTTTTAAGGAAAAAACACACTCTCCTTTTAGACTGAAAGAGGAGAAGGAAGTCCTGGGTTGGGGGAAGGATACTACAGTGGGCTCTAGTTCTCTCTTGCTCATAGTTGACCCAAATGTTCTAAAAAGAACATCACATGGTGAATAAATGCCCTCCAGAATTTTCCAGGAAACTACTTGAAGAATTGTACCAACCCCTTCAGATTGTAGTATGAAGATCAGAAGCCAGAGGGGGGCTTTGGATGGGCAACAGAGCCTGAAAGAGCAGGACAGGCAACATTACAGCACATATGGCACCTAATTTTGGACTTCTGAACCATCTGCATGCATTTCTTAGTTGGCATCCCTTAGGATTTGGCAGAGCACTTGGAAAATTTGGAGTAGCAGGTGTACCCAATGAACCAACATTCAAATGGCAAAGAAACAAACAATCAAAATTAGAAAGGAAAAAAAGATGAAAGCACAATGCTATCTAACATAATAATAGCATCTCTAGCCTATGTCTCTTACTGCCTTCCTATGTTTTCATTGGAGCAGAGTCCCTGGTAGCAGTCAGAAGTAGAAAAAAGAGGTCACGGGCTTCCCTTGACTTCTGCTCACCCCTCTGAGCAACAGCTCAATGGCAAATCCTAGCACAATAGAGAAATAGGGGAGAGGGGAGGAAGCAAAGGGAAAGAAAGAACTCTTGGGAATGTTATCTCTGGTTGGACCTCTACTCATTACTAAATAGGGTGCGGGTGGGGTTCACATGCTGCTCTCGTGAGCATACGTATGTGTGTATGTGTTAAAGTGATATAAATTGCCGTTATCTGTAATGCTTAAGTGACTTATGGTGTTTATAAAAAATAATATACATACTGAAATGGAGTTCAAGATATGGAAACAAAAGAGGGTTTTTTTAGTTTTTGATGATTCTGTCTTCTTTAACTTATGTATGTGTATTCACATGTATATCTTCAAGAGGGTGGGGTGAAGGGTACAGAACTCAAGGAAAAAGGGTGAAAAAGTGCAGCAGTGGAGCTCACTGGACATTGGTGAAAGTGAGCTATGCAATTCATAGGTGGAGATGGGAGGGAGGGTTTGGGAGAGAGTGAGGGAACAGAAGACACTGTAGGAAAGGAAATGTACTCATTACCTGACTTATGTAGTTGTAATCCCTCTATACATCACCTTTATAAAAACAATAAAGTAAATTCTTTTTAAATAGCCATTATCTGAGAATGATTGGAAAACCCATGGCTTGCAAGAATGTAAACTAGGCTGGGCGCTGGTGGCTCACCCCTGTAATCCTAGCTACTCAGGAGGCTGAGATCTGAGGATCACAGTTCAAAGCCAGCCCAGGCAGGAAAGTCCGTGAGGCTCTTATCTCCAATAAACCACTAGAAAACTGGAAGTAGTGCTGTGGCTCAAGTGTAGGAGCGCTTGCCTTGAGCTGAAGAGTGCAAGGACAGCGCCCAAGCTCAGAGTTCAAGCCCCACGACCAACCAAAAAAAAAAAAAATTAATAATGTAAATTAGGAACCAGGAGAAAACCATTGCACTGAGTAACTTTACTAAAGCTAGAAGTCAGAGAATAAATTTATATTTTTGTTGGTACACTAATTATATCATTAAGGAAACAGTTATATATGTGAATAGACTAATTGTGTGTGTGTGTGTGCGCTCATGTGCGCAAGCACACTTGTGCACTGCTCCTGGAAAGGGTCTGGGCACTGTCCCTGAGCTTTTGTGCTCAAGGCTACCACTCTACCACTTGATCCACAGCTCTACTTCCAGTTTTTGCTGTTTTTTAAATTGGAGATAAGAGTCTTATAGACTTTCCTGCCCAGTCTGGCTTCAAATCATAGTCCTCAGATCTCAGCCTGCTTCTTCAGGTGTGAGTACCTGAACCAGGCTAGACTCGAATTTAAAGCTTACTCTTACTAATATGAAAAGAATGGACTGGAAAGGGGCAACAGTGAACTTGGAAATCTTCAAATTAAAAAATGCTGCAGTGTTCCCTTTGAGAGAGGATTATAGCCCTGGCAATGAAAAGAAATGAAAGAAATCCGACACACAAGTACAAGTAATAGAATTTGAAGATGGATAGGAAGTAGGCCAGGGGAGAGGAGTGTCAAGAACTTTTTAAAATTTCTGATCTCAGCAACTGGACAGATTTCATCAGAACTATAGCAGGAGAGCCCTGCAGAAGTAGGTTTGGCATAGAGCAAAGGGAAGCCTCTAATAAATTCAAGCCTTTGCAAGTTCCTCAGGCTATTTGAAAATAGTCTTCCAAGCAGCTTTGGTTTCTTTGAGGTGTTTCAATGAACAGAAGGCAAGTGCTGGACTCTGAGATGTATTTTAAAAACTGACATATGTGTTGGCTGCAGTTAAGCTTTCATTTAGCTTGAGAGCAACAAAATATCTCATAACGTCTCCACACCATGCCTAGCTCTATAAATCTGGGCTTAGTTCTGATGGAGAAATCCATGTGATTTCCCTCACGGCTGCTTCCCCAGGGAAGGTCTTGCTTTTCAAAGTAGAGAACATTTGGTTACCCTTGTCAGCAGATGGGAACTTCTACAAGTACAATGAAATGGCTTCAGAGGACCTTGGAGTAGAATGTGAATAACCATGATCCCTGACAAGCAGAGCAGCTACACATCCATCAACCAGTGCTCACAGCAGACACATCGGTCCAAGCACAAGGCCTCAGAAGATGCTAGCAGCTGTGAACCCAGCATGGGGTCTGGGAAGGAGACTCATTTATCTCAACACTAGATTATTACAGATGGTTGCTGCTGCTCAGAGCCTGTTTGGAAACTCTTGGCATCCACTCAATGGGGTTGGTCAATAAGAAGACCCCGAGGAATCCCCACACGAGACAAGACCCACTGTCTGCCTCAACAAAGCTAACAGGAGGATGGGATTTTAAAAGGTCAGAGTCTTGAATAAAAAGCAGTTTTTCTCTGCTTCCATTACTTAAGTTATACTATACATGCACCCTGTGATCAAGAACTGCTCGTACACAGTATAGTTTTCAACACTGTTGCCTTGTGACTTAAGTCCAAAGTAAAATCATGAGGTGAGGTGATCATGATAGTTTGTTTCCTCTCCTAATAAATCAAATGTATCTGGACTTGCAAGCAGCTGTTTGAAGGAATTGCCATTCAGATCTCTAAAATTCTTATCCAAAATAAAGACAAATCCTATGAGAAAGCAAGTTTGGCCCAACTGTTCTCTATGGTTTTAAGATTGTTTGGAATAAAGAAAACTTTAGAAAATGAGACAGAAATGTCACTGTTCCTCTCAAACACAAACTAACAATACAATTTTAGCATTTGCTTCCAGAGAAATTGTTAGAAGTTATATTTTAATCAAGGTCCATTGTTTTCTGCTTTGAAAAACAGTCTACAGTTATATAATAACCTAACCTCCTAACATCAGGAGACACAGGGTGAACAGGATATAGGATTCTTTACATTATTCTTTACTCTTTATACTATTTCTATAAGTCTAAAGTTATTTCAAGTTCTACATAAAAAGAATTGTTCTGTAGTCTTTCAGCTTTCTCACCTATGATTTTTCTTTCAGAAAGCATTGTTTCCCATGAATGAAAGAAATTAATCTGGTCAGTTTGGGATAGGGATCATTAGAAAAATAAATGAGAAGTCCTGACAGTTTTTTTTTTTATCATTGGAGTTTTATAGTAATTGCTTACAACATGCTACCAGGGCACCATCAGTTAACTGTGTAAGAAAGATGTTCATCTTTCATTTCTAAATGGAAGAGGTCCTGGCTGATTCAAGTAGATTTGGCTTTAGGTCGAAAAACAACAGCATATTTGGGGAATAACCAAACACATGTGCAAGTATCTACTTAACTGAAGAGCTGTTTTGCTCGAAAAAAAACACAAAAAAGTTTCACCAACATCCAAACAACAAGATGTGTAGGTTCTATCACTTATATAAATTTTTTGTTTTGTTTTGTTTTTGTTGGTTGTGGGACTTGAACACAGGGCCTGGGCACTGTCGCTGAGCTTTTCTGTTCAAGGCTAGGCTTTACCACTTTGAGCCACAGCTTCACTTCCAATTTTGTGGTGGTTAATTGGGGGTAAGAGTCTCCTGGACCTTCTTGCCTGGTATGGCTTTGAACCATAGTCCTCAGATTTCAGCCTCCTGAGTAGCTAGGATTACAGGTATGAGTCACCAGCACCCAACTTCATAGAAATTTTAATATGGAGTTATTTAACTTATTCATACAGACATGGGATTCTGTTTGTTTACATATATTATCACTCATGGATTGCCTGAAGGTAAGCTTAAATTTTGTTGCTATATGAACCTGTAGTATGTTTTTGTCTTGTTGTTACGTGACCAAAAATACATTTGAGGTTAACATATTTGGAGCAATAAAACTACATGTAGCTAGGCTAGCCATAGTGATTCATACTTGCAAACTTAGGAGCTGAGCAGAAGAAACAGTCACAGGATAACCTAAGCTATAGGGGTGATACTGCCAAAAACTTAAGTGCACCATATATAGGAATTGCTGAATTCTGGGTAACCAGAATTCAATGACTTATACAGTGGAAAATGCATTTTTATCATATCTGGTTCTAAACTGAAAGATGAGTAAATTCTATCACTTAGATTTTAATATAGAGCACTGTGTATTTATTTATTCATCTAATATTCAGTTACTTTATTAAATAACTTCATTAAATTACTTCATTAAGTATTAAGATTTCCCTTCATGATCCCAAAGGCAAAAAAGACTTCCTAGATAAGATGAAGCACTGGTTACCAAGAAAATCTAGTGCATGGCACAGAAAGAAAGCTTTCTTTGGTTTTGAATGTAAGCAAGTCTGGTGAGAGGGCAATAGTACAGGTACTTCACAGAATATCTGATCTGGTCCCCAGGCTTTGGGATTTTTTCATTATGCAGAAAATCACTGGTGCTTAATTTCAGAATAGGGTAGGATGCTAGACTCTTTTGACGATCTGATAAAACTATAGGCGGTCTACCTCTAAAATGCATTATTAAACACTTTAGATAGAATTCGCAGTGTTCTATGGAACCCTTGGAATAATTTTTGTTTCCTTTTTCTTTTTGCAAAACAAAGGACCATCATAAGTCTCTATGTTTGTGGCCACTAGAAAGTCACAGCTAACCAGCCAGTCAGATTCTGCTTCAAATAGAACAACAAAGTTCTCTTCTAGTGATCTGATTAAACCTGTTCTTCTTGGCCTCTGCCCTAACTCCAGAAATCAATAAATCCTCTCCCCTAGGATGTTACAAAGCACCTTCTAGTCTTCTCAGAATCCCTAGGGAAGAAGGAAGATGCCAGTATTTTGGATTCTGACAGCAAAAGAAATTGGGATTGCCTGCCAGGCACTCTGCCTACATGGTCTTACAGGATCCTTATACCAAACTTACTGAGGGCAGGAAATGGAAAGGCCAACAATAGTGCCCTTGAGCTGACCCAGAGCTTAACAATAATCATAGTATCTGCACCCTAAGATATCTACCACACAGAAGAGTGACCTTGTATTCCCCTTGCCCATCTCCCCTGGGAAGAGAAGTCACATTGAACTTCAGTGAATCATTGAGGCACAGAATCATTGAGCAACTTCAGTGAGAGCAGCAAAACTGGGGCATTCTCTTTCCTTACCCAGTGCTCCCTCCATACCACACTGCTCTCTACTGTGAATCAAGATGTGTTCTAAAACACAAAGGGATCATTTCATGCTCTGCTCAAAAACCCACCACTGGCTTTCCATACTACATCTAAATGAAATCCAAAAATCTTTACTGTGGCCTTTTATGATCTAACTCCCTCCAATGTTGTTTCCCTACTCCAGGCACAAGGGCTTCCCTGCTGTTGCTTGAACATCCAAACCCACTGCATCATTTACTCTTCCCTTAGATGCAGTGTGCTTTCCCAGGTGCCTTTGGTACCTCTCTCTTAGGACATTCATGTGTGGCTCTGACATCACCTTCTTAGAGCTCCATTTTTGCCCTCACTATATAAAACAACATGCAGCACTCTTGGCTTACTTCTCTTCATCACATTTATCCCCACATGATATCTAAGTGTAATTACAGCCTGCCTCACTTCAGGCCCCAACTCAGCTATAAGTCCAATGTGAATGTATATCATTATATATTTTCTGCTGTGTTCCCAGAGAGTGTCTAAACAGTACCTGGAACTTAGTAGGGACTCCATCAATATCTGCTGAATTGATAAATAAATTCATGACTAAGTGAATGAATGCTACCTCTCCTCAGGGCAATGAGTTACAAATGAAAAATGGTGAAGATCAAATATTTAATTCATCTTGCAAATCTAGGGTTTATTCTGCTCTTTCTAAACAGTGACTGGGGGAACACAATCTATACTTCAACTATCTCCCCCAAATTTCCTCAGCTGATTCATTGAGTCTCTCCCTATGCTAAAATAGGAGAGAAGAGATCTTTGCAATGAACACCTTTGGTAAGCGTGAACTGTGACAATCACCTACCGTGGTGGCATTTCTCTAGTTGTGCTGATGTCATCTGACCTACACTAGTAGGAAGAACACTGTAGAAGGTACAATTATTAATAGAATGTAATCAAGGCATCATGTTGAATCAAGATAGCTGAAGACAGACTTTATCTTTCTGTTTTCATACATTTGCAACATGTAGTTTTGGATCTTGCCAATAAATTCAGGGAAGTGATGCATGTCTTAAGATTTTTGTAGGACAATTTTTGTGAGATCAGCCTTGATGAATATTATTGGCTTAGCAAAAGACTGTATCTGGAAGAGATAATCCTAGGACTGGTTGAAATATGTATACTGCTAATTCTACTTTGTCTATCTAGTCAGAGAAATAATTTGTCAAGAAATAGCATATTATAATATATATGCATACATGTGTGTATGTATATATATGTATGTATATGGAACTACTAAAGATATGTTGTCAGACTTTAAAATAATGGTTCTGAGTTCAGAATTCAGTCGTATGATATAAATGCAGAACATCTTAGATCACTTCTCTATTTTTAGAAGCAATAATTGATATTTATAATTATTGTTTTGATGCAACAATGTGTGTAGGATTATGCTAACCTGTTGAAATCTGGTTCCTCATTACACTTTTATAAAGAGATTTCTCTTAGGAAAAATGTATGTTTGAGATGATATTGATTTTCTTCCTCAGGCTTTGCTTTTGTGGTACACAGCTTAAAAGAAGTTAAAAAACAACAACAACAACAACAGATTTTTGAGTCCCCTGGATACTGGTACTTAAAGAAGAAGTTGATAATCATAGAATTAGATATGATGGAAATTGATTTTATTTATTTTTATTTTTTAAGAGTCAGATAGTAGTATCCACTGGTGTTTCTTGTTTTCTTTCATCTTGTAAATTAATATCACCTAAAGGTTGTTTATAAACAAATGCCAGAGTTTAGATCATGGGGTACAGAATTGTCTTATTTGTACCTTTTATCATTGGTTGGTACTTTTGTTGTGCAGTATAAGAAAACATTTAAGTAGTTTAAATAAGTAGGTATCCTCTGCAACACCAGAAAATAATATGCGGGCAGAATTATTCCAACTAATAACTCTTTTTATTGAATCTCAACTGAAAGTTTAGAGATGGAGTGAAGGCTTTGTTTTTCTTCTGAGTAGTTTGATTTTGTTATAGTCTTTTATTATTTGTATCATTTTGGTTTTAGACTTGTTACGTTTTTAATAAAATTTGTAGTCATCATTAGTATATAATTTGGTGAAGAATTTGAGCAAAGCATGAACTTTTGAATGCAGGCTGGCTTTATGTGCTCACTTTCAAGTCATCCTATTTTCATGCCATTTTGTTTTCAAGATTTTCAATATTCTTTATGTCTGCTTGCATTCTGGATCTACTGTATCATGGTAAATTGTTTCTAAAGGAAGCAATAAATAAACAACCTAGCCTCAAAATTAAAAAAAGAAATAGCATATTGAGCTCTTAAAAATTATTAAATGCCCACATAAACACTTAAAAGATGAATCTTAAAAATCAGTTTCCTTTATCTTGAATCAGACAGAAAAAAAGAAATCAGAATATATATATATATATATATATATATATATATATCTGTGGTGCTTGATATGGTCAGGAAAAAGTGCCACTCAATTGTTATCTGAAAAGGAATTGTATATTAGAAAAATCATTCCAATAACAACAAACACAGAATTTGAAAATACTACAGAGCTGAGGTTTTTCTTGTGAATCATATGTAAAACAAAAAAGAATACTCCATGGGAGACGCAGTACCTTCATACTGCTCAGTCTAACAAATTAATTATGAGTCAGGCATTGGCCCTGCCTGACCTGGGCCAGTCATCTTACTTCTTTACACACTTCAGTTTCTTCATTTATAAATTAAGGACACAGCCTCTCCTGTTGAATTCTCATCATATGATAATCAGGGGTGACAAACTGCAAAGCATTCTAAGTCTTCTGGTTATTATTATAAATAACTCATAATCTCATGTGTTCCATAAACACTTTTGACCCTCACATTTACAATTACAAGGACAAAACTTCTTTCTTTTTTTAACTATGTAAGATTTTGGTTACTTCTTTCCCAAGTAAGCAACTACTGGTATGGCTGCTATTCTAAAACACATTCACCTTCAATTCTGTCCTGGTCCTTGGAAAATATATGAAGTATGTAATATACAATGTTTAAAGAGAAGAAACAATAAAGTTGGATTTATGGTGGTCTGAAATCTGCTAATCTCTTTAGAAAGCATAATCAGGTCATAACACTCATCACATGTGTAATAATCTATTTAATATGTCTTTACCACAAGACTAGAATATACAGGAATTATTTACCCTTTCAAACACAGGTGCCCTCACATGGGACACATAAGATAAAAAAAGAAAGAAAGGAATTAGTTATTTAATGACTGACTAAGATTGAGTCAGGCTCCATGCTTATCAGAGGAATCAAATACTCATCTAGAACTTAATTTAAGCCAAATGCTTTCTAAGTACTTTTATGCATATTTCTTAGCCCTCACAATTATAGGAAGAAGATCCTAGGATGCTCATGCTACAGGTGAAGAAATTACACAAAGAGGTTCTCAGGGTGATACAATGAACATGTAGTAGAGCTAGGATGCAGGACTAGGCAGGCTAGCTCCAGACTCTGTATCTGTAAGCACTGCACTGATGTGTTGTGAATGTCTATATATGCTTAGTATGTATGTTCTTGTCTCACATTCTCAGCCTCTTGAAGTTGTCATTAATTAGAACAATGTTTCTGAGACTTCTTAAAAATATTAATGATAATGTGTTGAACAGAAAAATGATTCAATTGATTTCAAGGTTCATCCTGAACATTCCAGTAGAAAGGACCAGGTGAAGAGAGTTCTTAAGATCTTCTGGCCAGGGGAATATCAAACTGAAGGAGGAACAGGGAAGGTCCCGAGTGGGCAAGTCTCAGTTCAAATCAATCACTTCTTGCTAATCTCTCCAGTTGACTTCATTTCTTATATGTTCTTACATGAATTAAACCTCAGAAGTCTAGGGAAAGATCAGCTCTTAGTGATATCTGCTAATGCCAAGCCCAACAAAGGAACCACCACAGACATTTATGGCAATGCTTAGTCAACACACTGCTCAGCCCCCGGGGAGCTCCGCAGAGGCTCTGAAGACCACCATAAAGACACTCTATGGAAGGTAAAGTCTAATGGTGAGCTTAATAGAAAAACACGCTTTTGCCACCAAGCACATTCCAGATTGGGAAGCTAATCTTCCAATAAGTGTATACATACTAAGTTCCTACCACTTGCCATTGGTCAACCCACAAAGGTTAACTGATACATGGATAACAGTCACCATGTTCATGTTCATGTTGTAAGAACATGCTAGAGTTTGGATCCATGTATGAAAGGTTTAGTCTTGGTGCTATTAGAAGGTGGTGGAATGGGCTGGGAAGGTGGCTCAGTGGTAGAGTGCTTGCCCTGGGTTTGATTCCTTAGTACTACATAAACAGAAAAAGCCGGAAGTGGCGCTGCGGCTCAAGTGGTAGAGTGCTAGCCTTGAGCTGAAGAGCCCAGTGACAGCGCCCAGGCCCAGAGTTCAGGCCCCATGACCAACCAAAAAAAAAGGAGATGGTGGAAGTGTTAGCAGGAGGGACCTATTGGAGGGGTTATTGGAGTTGTGCCTCTGAGGAGGATTGTGAGATCATGGCCCCTTCTTTGTCCTCTGGCTTATGATGTCAACAGTTTTGCTCTGTCATGGGTTCCTACCATGAAGTGCTGCCCCACCACAGGACCAAAAACAATGGGGCCCATTATTAGAGTGTAAAATCTCTGACACTGTGCCCCAATGTAAATGACCATAGAACTTATATTTGGTTTTTGTCTGTTTGTTTTCTTTTTACAGTAACACAAAAGTCAAACTGAACGTCTCAGAAGCAGGTCTTTGATATCCCTGTCTGCTTTCAGACCCTTCCAAACGCAGCTGTGGGCTGGGAAGGTGGCTTAGTGGTAGAGTGCTTGCCTAGCATGCATGAAGCCCTGGATTTGATTCCTCAGTACCCACATACAGAAAAAGCAGAGGTGGCACTGTGGCTCAAATGGTAGAGTCCTAGCCTTGAGCAAAAGAAGCTCAGGGACAGTGTCCAGGCCCTGAGTTCAAGCCCCAGGACTGGCAGGGGAAAAAATGTGGTATCAAACACAGCTGCCTTTCTGCTCTGAGGTTTTGGAATATAAACTTGCAATTTCTGAAATACAAATCCCTTCACTCTTCTCAACTTCTTTGTTTGCTTAAACAAACACACTCTAGTATTTATTATAGAAAAATCTGCCATCAAAGTCAGTGAAACAGATTTATTTCTAGAATTCAGCATTTTCAAGAATTTAGAATGTTATATGCTACTTACACTACCTAGTACCCTGGAAGGACTTGGGACAGCTCCTTGGGATCAAGAACATGAAATCCTTGCAGAGAAACCTAAGAATGGCATAGTAAACTACAGAAGGATTATAATTAGCCTATGCCAGGTCAAGACACTTGTGCTTTTCAGACATTTTCCTAACTTCAGCATAGTTGAGAATGGATTGTAGACCTGAATTTATAACCCAAATTCCAATGTAGTGGATTTAATAAATCCGGAAGAGGTTAGGTTGGCATAGAAGACTGGGCTCAGTGGATTCATCAGAGAGCCTGGAATCTGCATACCTCACTTACTTTATCTTTTCCTCACACCCCTTCCCCAGAGTTTTTCCAAATGCAATGTCTTTCAAGCTATACATTTTACCATCTGTTCAGAGACTCCAAAGAACCTGACTGGAAAAGTCATGGGTAAAGAAGTAAGGAAGACCGAGTGACTGGAAACAGACTTGTCCATTAGACGTTAGCTAGTGTATCCCAATTCGCCCAGCAGGAGGTGGGGGCCTGATCTGCTTCTCCTATGGAAAAGGGTGGAGATGGGAAATCCAAGATAGCAAAGCACTCACTGGGTTGAGCCTTCAAATGCAGGGTCTCACCTGATCCTTCCAGTAAATCTTAGGTGCTACACTATCCTTGTTTTACTTACCAAGACCCATCAGGCAAAGTGAAGCTGCCACTAAACAGCAGACTGGGATCTCAACCAGAGCTGTGTAAACGAGCCCACATTTGTCAGCTGTTGAATGTGGTGTAAAGTCACAAACTTTGAATGTTTCTCGAACTCAGTTTGCTGAGTTCCAAGCACCAGTGAGGAAAGAAAGGTGGTATGTTCCATTGTTTTGTTTTCTATGGTTGGCATGATGAAGGCAAGTGTGTGCTTTAGGGGTCAGGGAGTGGTATCAGGGTGGAATAGTTTTTCAAGCCTGAGATACCACATATCCTGGCAGAGCTTGTGCACATGGAGGTCCAGGCAAGTGATCAAACTACTGTGAAGCAAATCTTGTCTGAACACACCTTCTGCCTCCGGGAGGATCTATGAAGTACACTAGAGGCCCGCAATGCCTCAATGGCATTTTCTGCCGCAGACAGGGTGTTTAGGCAGCAGACGCTGTTCCTTTAAAGCAAGTCCAGGCTCAGCCAATCTCTGAGCCCAGCATAAGACATGACAGTCTGCTATGTTTTGGCTCCGAATCCACAGGAGACAATGACATCTTCCATGTTTCCCAAGACTCTCTTGCCTGTACTGCACTTTTTCTGCAGCCTCCTGCTGCTTAGACCACAACATTGGCTTTAATCAGATTAAATCTCCCCTCCCCCAAGGGTGCTTTAGAAAGAGTTCTCTTACTTGGTAGTAAGCCGGGAAGGAGGTGGGGCAGGTGGATGTGGTAAGGGAATGGAATGAGCAGGACACTTGATTTTTCTTGCAGCGTTACATGCTTGTATAGGCAAGATGGAATTTGCATGCATACACTGGATTGTCCCAGGTGCCAACTTTTAGCAGAGGATGCCTACGGTTTTGCTATGAGCAAAAACAGAATGAGGACAACATAGTCTTCTAAGACAGAACCCAGCATTTCAGGGCAGGAAGGGCAGAATCCTTCTCTCTCCCAGGCCTCATGTCACCAGGATGTACCACTGCAGTAGAGTTTAGAGCTCCCTGATACAATCCTAAAGCAGCTCTAGTTCCATGTTTTCTTCTCACCCTGTCCAGTGCTAAGGCTCTTTGGTACAACTCACGGAGTTAATATTCAGCAGAAGGAAAGATTTTAATACCGGACCTGACACCACATACAAGCAACCCCAAGGAAGATCTGATTACCTTCTGGGGGAAAGGAAATTCTGTTAGACATGAACCACCTCCCTCACCAGATAATTCCCTGTGCTGAATGCCAAAAAAAGACATTCTTTCAGAGTGACCAATCTGAAAGAAGGTCTGCACAGACAAGAAAAACCTTTTCATAGTCAGGTTAGTCTAGCCATACCTTAATGTCTGTCAGGTGGTCAAGTCTTTTGGATAAGTAGGTATATCAAAGCTACTACTAAAATCTCAAGTTTTTTAACAAACTTGAGTGATGGATTTAATCCATTGTTATGAACCTCCTGCCCCTCACCCCTAAGCTCAAATGAATAAACAGAATGTGCAGCACCAGAAAGAATCTGTTCCTATTTCTTTGCCTTGTCTTTGATCTAGTTAGAATTGGTGTTTCAATATTGGGTGGAAAATAATGTCTTAAGAACTGCAGTCTACCTTTTTTTCCCCACCATGCTCCCAGGAAATTCACAAAGGTTGCCCTAGCCACTCTTTTGCTTCTTTGATTCAGTTTTTTGTTCCCTGAACCCCAGGTCAGGTTCTCCAGCAGGCTTGTTGGCTAAGCACACCTGGCTTGTTGCATATTACGTTGGTCCTTATATCTATTGCCTTGACCTGAGATGAGTCCAAAATTTCTAGCTATCAAGTGGTGCCCAGATATTTCTACCCCTAGGTTTGTCCAAGGTATCATCTTGTAGGTCAAATTTTATGCTTAGATAACAGCCGCTGCTATCTCGATATTTGGTCTGTGATCATCATTATAGGCTATCCGTGCATTCCTTCAGTGGCTGTTGACCAAGTGGCTCCCATGAACCAGGCATTTCCAAAAGGGACACAGTGGTGAAGAACACAATGTCCTTGTCATCAAGGAGCTCATAATTTAGTAGGTCAGGCTTCTCCCACATTGGTGTAATATGCATCATCGTGTTAAAATGAAGATTCCTTTCCAGTAATCCAAGATGAGGTGGAGCTTGAGATTCCATGCTTTTAAAAGTTTTTCAGAAGATCCCAATGTAAAAATCATGTGTGTAGAAGAAGGTAGGAAGAAAATGATGGACAGGTAGAGGACAGAGGGTGATCCCGTAGGCATTGCTAACGTGGCCAGTGATACTGCAGCTGAGACCCAAAGGATGAACAAGAAAACATGGTTTAGTCTGTTTGGATAAATGTGGAATGAAAGAGGCATAAGGTAAACACAGTAAAAATGTGAGTTTCCATTCACTGAAGCCTAAAGTCTGAACAGAAGGAAGTATTTCCAGATAATTTCTTGCTATGACTTATTGCCAGGGAAGACAACTCATCAGAGCTGGTGGCTGCAGGGCACATCTAAAATTCTGGATGGCAGGCGCCGGGACTCCCAGCTCTGCCAAGTGTCACCCTGCCCCCTGATTAACTGAAATGTAGTATTCTTAGGGGACCACGTGGGTGGGGACAATGGCAATCAGCATAGATAAAAAACTGGGTGGGCTGCTTTTTAGTCTGGCACTCCCTCAAGTCCTGGGAGCTTTGCCAAACTCTAACAAATGGTAAAGTCTAAGCAACGTCTGAGGCTGGGTCTCCTACCACCTAGAAGAATGGGCAGAGTACTCTGGTGTAAGTGAAAATAAGGAAAATAAACATGATGTTCTGTTCACAATTAAGCTCTTGTTCCCAATTCATACACACCTTCAGTAATTTTCCAGATAGCTAAACCTGTATGTGGTATCCATAGCCTTAAAGAGACAATAACTTTTGGTCTGTACTATGGATATCATAGCATACAGGGAAAGGCCCTAAGTAAAAACTCAGGGCAAGCTAGGCTTGGTGGAAGGTACCTGTAATCCCAGCAATCAGTAGTTTGACTCAGAAAGATGAGAATTTGAGACCAGTCTGGGCTTTATAGTGAGTATAAGGCTAGCTCTCTCTCTCTCAAAAATAACAGAGGGAGGGAGAGAGAGAGAGAGAACCAAAACCAAAACCAAAAACCAAAAATCCAAGGAAGAGACAGGAGGTTTGAAGCCAATCTCAGCAGGAGGAAAATAAGTGAGATTCTATCTCAAAAACAAGCAGAGGTGGTGCATGCTTAGGGTCCCAGATACTGGGCTAGTGGAGCTAGGAGTATCTCAGTTCCAGACCAGCCTGGGCAAAGATAGCAAGAGACACTTGTGGGAGGCGTGGGGGAGGGGAGCAAACTAAAAAACCAAAGGACTGGGAATATAGCTTGGGAAGTTCAATTAGAGAGCCAGCCACTGCAGAATCCCACAGAGAAATCCCCACATCGAAAGTGTGATCTTTGGAAATACTTCCACGAGGGAGACCAAGAATGAACAACAGCATCTCACAGGAGATATGAGCTGAAATCTGACTATTGAGGTCATAGGACTGATAAGAAGAACAACAAAACTCTCCTAAAAATATCCTAATCACACTCAGAGCGATTAAGAATGAAAAACAGATAAAAACATAGACCCTCCTAACACCATTCAACAAAGAAAATATTCTTGTAAACTACAATGTGCTTCTTTGCTGAGAGAGGCTGGATAGTTAGGAACCTGGAGAAAAGAGTCCATTCACTGTGGATCTTGCATGGATGGAAAGCGGAATGAAGCCAAAGCTCATTGAATGATGCTAGTAGAAAATAATCTAGTTTCAAGGTTAGCTACAAGGTCATGAACTTGTTTTCCTAATATTGACTTTTGAAGATACCACTGAAACTGTGCTTAGGTGCAAAACCAAAAATGCTCTCTGGAGCCCCTGGTTCCAGTGGCCAGGAGGGTGCCAAATGCCTAATCAGAGCTTCCAGAGCTACTATTTCAATTTCACCCCCTGATCAACCTCTCTGGATTTAAGGAAAAGGCAGGTGCTTCCTTAAGTAGGTGAAGGGAATGATGTATTTATGTCTTTTGCCAGACTCAGGTAGCACCCCCTCTCCCCCAGGAAGCCATAGTGTCAAATGCTATGGAGCTATGGTTCTAAAACTGTGTCCCTCCACTAAAGAGAGGCTACAAGGAAGGAATAGAGTGGGTAGGTGGGAGTCAAATTCCCACCCACTGAAGTCAATACTAATCAAATCTTTTTTTTCTCTCTTTTTTTTTGGGGGGGGTCCGGTCGTGGGGCCTGAACTCTGGGCCTGGACACTGTCCCTCAGCTCCTCAGCTCAAGGCTAGTGCTCTACCACTTGAGCCACAGCGCCACTTCCGGCTTTTTTCTTTTTGCTTATGTGGTAGTAAGGAATCAAACCCAGGGCCTCAAGCATGCAAGGCAAGCGCTCTACCACTGAGCCACCTTCCCAGCCCCTTTTTTTTCTCTTTAAATACAAAGAAACCACAATTTTCTTTTGTGAAAATATAGGCCAATATGGCAGTAAGGCTAGGTGGTTTTACTTAATTATTTGAGGTTCAATGTCTTGTTTTGTTTTGCTTTTATTTGGGGCTGGCCTATCATCCTAGCTATTTAGGAGGCTGAGATCTGAAGATTGAAGTTAGAAGCCAGTTGGGGTAGGAAAGTCCATGAGACTCATCTCCCGTTAACGAGCAAAAGGCTAGACGTGGAGCTATGGTTCAGAAGCCAACTTTGAGTGAAAAAGGCAAATAAAAGCATGAGGCCCTGAGTTAAAGCCCTAGTGCTAACATGCAAAAACAAAAAAGTCTTCAAAACTACTAAAACTGTATGTCTGCATCAAGACATTAATTAAAAGCTACAGAAGAGTTGATACTAAGGGAAAGGTAACTTATGTCCAGGTAGAAACACAAACACTCATTGGGCCACTTATCTTGCTCATTGGGGATTTGTTGTGGCTGTTGTTAGGTCTTTTTTGTGAACAGTAGGCACAATTCCTCTTTCCCACTGCCCACCATAAAGTTAATCTTCTGAACTTTCTCCTCAGACCATTAATCACATGGGTTTCTGTTGCACAGATTTTTAAATTGTCATCCTGCCTGCAGGTACAAAGGAATTTCTTAGTCAAGGATTAGATTTCACCTGAGACTCTTAAACCCCAAGAATTTGGCCACTGGTAATTTAGCCATTCATAAACAGGTTCCTCCACTTGTGACTTGTGACTAGGATTTTGTGCATGGCTAGAAAGACTGCCTTCTGTGGACGGAAAAAAAAATCTATCTTTTCTGAAAAAATTTTAAGTGGTTTTCCACCCTTGAAAAGTCTGTATTCACCAAGGAGGAGGTGCTAAATTACCCTACAATTTAAAAAGACACAAAAAAACTTCACATATTGTATCCAAAAAATCAAAAGTTAAACAATGTTGGGTGTTTTTTTTCCCCTTATATAACTTCAGATTTACCAGGCAGTTTTAGTTAATTGTGAGATCACACTTTGGACTTCCTTCCAAAGTTAAGCTATGGCTTAACTGCTGTATTTGAACAGAGAACCAGGAAAGAAAATGGACACAGGGAAGGAGACAGACAAATCCTCAGTTTTCACAAGAGGAAAAGTGAGTGAGAGTCTAACTCTATCAAGAGGACAGTCTTAGGCACCTTCTAGAAAGACAAGGCCTCCTTTGGGAAAGGGTACCTTGACCTCAAGTGGCTACAGAAGCTATCACAAAGAGAATAGCAGCACCCACCAATACATCTTTCTTGAACACTTTACTACAATACACATGGCTTCACAACAGGTTTCCCTGTTGTTTCCCCATCCCTTCCAGGTTCTTTCTAGTTCTCCTCTCTAGTCTGCTTTTAAAATTGTGGGATCTGGTGATTGAGGAGGTGTGAAGCTGGGAAGGTAGTGATTCTGAAATACAAAACTCTGGAGGCAGCCCCAGAGGAAGAAGAGAAAGAACATTCCTTTCCAAATGACACCAGACAAACTTAACTAAATGTATTTGTGCAGAAAAGGTCAGTGAAAGTCATGCTTTTCCCATTAAAAACTGTATACAACAGATCAACATGAGGGACAAACACAACCCCATGGACCAAGAAATTCACGGCATGCTAAAAATTCTCCCAAACTCTCTAAAACATCAGACTGATGTAACAGTCGGAACTGACTTCGTGAGTATCACGGTGTAAGGTGAAGTTCATGACAAATACACTTGTGTGTGTGTGTGTGTGTGTGTGAGAGAGAGAGAGAGAGAGAGAGAGAGAGAGAGAGAGAGAGAGAGAGAGAGAATGTATATGTGTGTGTGTTGGTCCTGGGGCTGGAACTCAGGGTCTTGAGCTCTCAGTTAGCTTCTCTGCTCAAGATTGGCACACCACCACTTGAGCATGCCTCACTTCTGGCTCTTTACTGCTTATTTGGAGATGAGAATCTCACTGCGTTGTCTACCTTGGCTAGCTTCAAATATGTATCCTCAAATCTCAGCCTCCTGAGTAGCTAAGATTACAGATATGAGACATTGGCACCTGCCAACCCAAATGCACTTTTAAGGTGGGGGGGGGGATGGGAAATGAAGATTAGCTTGGAAGAAAAGTGAAAGTTCAACATCCATTACTCAGTGTACCTCAGCAAAGTAAAAGACATCAATCAACTACTACTTACAGAAAAGTAAGGCAGGGACTGCCATACTATGACAAAAAATAATTACAGGGAAGAAAGCAACCTACTATTAACATGGCCAAAGGAAAGCTTAGGTGATCCAAGATTTCACTTCCAGTCATTTCCTTAAAACCTACTTTGATCAGCCAAACAGCTAAGAGCACTCTTCTTTCATAATTCTGTATTATTATTTTTTTACCTTCCTTCCTCCCCCCTCTCCACTTGTACTGGGCCTTATGTTTGATAGGCAAGTACTCTATCACTTGAGCCACACTCGTAAGCCATCCCTGTCTTTTTGGCAGTAGTAGAGCTTGATCTCAGGGTTCTGGGATTGCCAAGCAGTCCTTTTTGCTTTTCAGATAGCATCTCACGCTTTCACTTGGGCCACTCTTCAGACCTTCATTCTCCTATCACTGCCTCTGGAACAGCTGGTTCCAAAAGTGTGTTCTACCACATCTGACAATCTTTCCTTTTACTTTTTTTACTGACCAGAATGTCTTCCTTGTGTAGTAAAGGCAGTAATAAAGTCATAATAGGCATATTATCATGATACACTGAAATAAAAATTTTGAAGTTTTATTAAGTATTATCATATTGGTATTACTGTTTTTATTCGCCTTTTTTCCACTCTAAGTTAGAAAGCTCAAAAACAGGGAAAACATTCTTTGCTATTTTTTCCATGCTCAGCAAACCTTCCCTGTGCTTTTAACATGTAGCCATCAATAAGCCTCTTGAATTGAACTGCATCTCAGCTAAGGTTACGTATCCCTAAACCATGTCTTATAGTCAAAACAGATTCTGTCATTCACCATCCTGGTCCATAATGCAATCACTTTTTCTCTTAAGATTGCCTTTCCTTTAAGAAGAAAATCAACATTTCCTTTTAGATATTAAAAAAGATAACAGAATTTTTGTTTGGTTTCCTTTTATGGAACTGGGGATTAAACCTACAGCCTCACACACGACAGGCCTACACTCTACCCCTTGAACTGTGCCCCAGCTCCCTTGTTTGTATTTAATTTCACTAATGTTTTTTAGTATTTTTAAGTAGTTGTACAGAGGGGTTTTAATTCACCATGTTAGTTTATGAGAGAATTTTTTATATGTAATCATACTTTCTAATTTTCATTGGACCGCCCCAAAGTTTTCAGTCTTTCCCTCCAAATCCATTTGCTACTTCTGTCTGTTCTATGGAATAGCCATTACCTCACCTAAAGCAACAAGATAGTTTCCAACTGGAAGGAAGCCATGAATTAAACCACTAAAGTGGCTTAAGCCACATTAGTGGACAAGGGAAAGAAATCTCTTCACAGAAATTAGAGAGACAAAAGGTCTCTGAGATAACCCAAACTAATGCCTTTTACCTCAAAAGGAGTGGTATTGCTCTTTATCTCCATTCTTTCTCTCTACCACCCCTTCCTCCCCCTCCCCTGCCCCCGTCAGGGTGGGGCTTGAACTCAGGGCCCTGGGTGCTGTCCTGAACTTCTGCTCTCAAGGTTAGTCTACAGAGCCACTTCCAGTTTTCTGGTGGTTAACTGGAAACAAGAGTCTCACAGACTTCCTACCCAGGCTGGCTTTGAACTACAACCCTCAGATTTCAGCTTCTAAAGTAGCAAAGATTACAGGCGTAAGCCACTAGTGCCCAGCTTCCATTCTATTCGTCATAAAGCTAAGGATACAAAATACTTCCACCCTTCCAGTTAATCAAGCCTGAAACAAATTCCTGGAAGTGGAACAACTGAAGGAGGTCACACTGTGATTTGTCAAGAATTCCTGTGATTTATAGATGAAAATGAAGCATTTCCGTGCATGTTGGAGGTTCATGAGATTCTTAATTTACCATTTTAGAGTCACAGGCTACAGTGGCAAACCTGCTCAGCTAGCCAGGGCTGGCCTTTACACAGCCTGCTGAGGTCAAGCAATCTTTCTGAGTCAAGAAGTTCTTGGTTAACCCAGGGCTCCTTGGATTGAAGAAAAGAGAAAAAACACTTGAAGCACTAGCAGTTAATGTGAGCAACTTGTTGGATGGTGAAAAATACAATAGAACTGAAATGTCAATAGAACTGAAAAGTCAAGGCTCAAGGTATTAATGCACAGTCTCTGAAGACAGGATACAAAGATGCTGTGTGCCTCTTGCACCTTCCTGAAACAGGTTGATACTAAGAATGAGAGAAAATGTTTGGACTCTGTTAGGCACTTACCAGAACACCTTTGGGAGAGCAAATGCTGCCTTTTAGGTTTGTTTTTTTGTCCCCCACCCCAGATTGTCGTTTGTTCCTTTGGTAGGTTGAGCTATCATGTGCCTTTCTTTGGTAGGTTGACCTATGGTGTGCCTTTCTGTTTTGTCCTTGTCTTATGTCTTAACCTGGTAACATTGGTCACTGCACTATGCGCTTCCCAATGCGCACAGTGGTTTCCCTGTTTCCTCCTTGCTTTTTGACTCCTCAGATTTTCTTATCAATGATTCCCCCTTTCATACTCCAGTATGACAGGTGTGGTCCCACAGAGCTCTAAGCCTTTTCTCCTCTTTTGAATTCCCTCGGTGAGCTCAACTTTCCATTTACATAAAACATCCAAGACCTCTTATCTGAGCCTCAAATCCATTTGTCCACAGCCTAGTATTTCTTTCTACTTGAGTGTCTCAGAGGTCCCCCAAGCTCCATTTATCCAAATTCCCCACCTTCAGGATTCTCAGCCTCAGGTAAATGGCTCCACTCACTTGCTCAAGCTGAGAACTTAGGAGTTGTCCCGCACTCCGGTGCCTAGCTTACCTATCACCCCTTGTATCACAAACAAGTCCTTCTTAATCTCTCTGACCTGCTTGATTCTCTTTCCATTTAAGCTTAGCCTCCTATCTGGACAACTGCAGTGGATTTCAAGCCAGTATTGAGGCTAAGGACTTACCACCAACACAAAAGAGACCAAAATATAACCCTCCTTTAGCTATACTTCTTTAGCATACTGCTTATTTCAGGCTGGTTATTCGATTAAACCTCAGGCACAGGAGGAACTCTAAGTTACCTTTTATGAGAGAAATGTCCACCTATCAAGAGCACCCTCTTTCTCTGCCAGAGGAATGGGAAGATGATCAAACAGACAAGGCAGGGATGAAATCTTCATGGCCAATTATCCTGCCATGTCCTCTCAGTCAAGGCTTCCCACATCCCTTTGGTCTTTGTTTCCACAAATGATAGCATTTAAACTTGAAGTTTAAACTCTTTTTCAGACTTACTAGGGAGATTTATTTATTTCTCTAGGTTTTTCCCAACTATGGCGTGCATTATGTAATAATAAATGTAATAAACTTTGGTGTGATTTGCTTTGGCTGCTCTACTCTTTTTCTCATGGGAATTCCTATTAAAAACTACATAAGGTATTTTCCTCCCTTACTGGTCTCTGCATCTCTCCTTGTCCATTCCCAGTCTGTGGCCAGATCAATCCTACTCCGCATTCAGGTCTTAACCACAGAACCCATTTACCTCCAGACGCTTCTTGTCACTTATAGAATAAGGTTCAGATGTCTTCATGGGAATCCAACACACTTTCCTGCATAATCACCAAGGCCTTGCTGCCTTTGTGATCTCCTCATATGTCATTTTTATCCTGCTCCCTAGGCAGCATTCTCAATTGTCATTTGTTAATTTTTAGGGTATCATTTATATATATATATATATATAAATATGTGTATAATATATATGTGTGTGTGCATAAATATATATACATATATGAAAAGTAGGTTTAGGAAGAGTTAACTTGTTCCACAAAAGTAGGTCTCAAACTCTATCTTGACTTAGAATTAAAGACACGGATTTCTGAGCCACCTCCATTAGTTTCTGATTCAGAAAAATCTAAAGAGCATCTAAAAATTGTACTGCTAAAAGTTCCCAGGTAGAGCTGACACTGCTGGCCCAAGGGTCACACTGAGAAGAAATGAGCTAGATGACAAAATTAGAAAGCAGCAAGGCCTGACCTCGGTGGATGTTTTTTACTCTCTACTGCTTCTTTCTTCTATCCCTTCAGATGTCATTTGTAAATGGAACTTGTGTACTAGAAGGGCAAGAGGCAAATCCTTTCAAGATAACCATGAAGGTATTTTCATAAGTACATTTCCACTTTAAATAGGGACACACAGGAAAAATTTTCAATTTGAAGAAATGCTTTATCCTTACTAAATCTTGACCCTTTCCAGAAAGCAGGAAATTATTGATACTACTTTCATCCTATTAGTTTTGGATTTTGTGTTTGTAAAGAAAGGGGTTATTAAATTTTCACTGAATATCTTAACTGAAAGTTTGTAGCTCTGTAGTTAACAAGTCTGTATTCTAAGTCTAAATCAACCATTACTTCTGAAGGTGTCTTCGGGAGAAGAATCTTCTTCTGAAGTAAGGACGTCAGGTCTGGCTGGCGCCATATTGGGTGGATTATAGGTCTGGCATCTTGTCTTCATGCTGAGAGAAGGAAAACACCACCACCTCCTCAATCACCTGCCTCCCAGGAAATGGGCAAGCCCGGACCCCTGGAGGCAGGGGCAGCACTTGGCTGATAGGTTACTGAATCTGTCAGTCTAGCGCTTGGGACTGGGAATTTCCTGAGGATCTGCCCCTTCGCCAACCTATTTAGGCCCAGACCAGCCTCGCCAGGGGACACCATGCCATGTGTGTCTCTATGATCGTGTCCTGTGTCCTGTCTCCTGGCTCATCTCTGGTCATCACGGCATCCCAATTCAGCTCTCCATTGGAGCTGAATCGGCCTTTTGGTATTGTTTTTGTTCTTTCTTTCCTCTTTAGCATGTTTCCTACTGTGTGAAATGTAATTGCATGCTGCAGGCCTTTGTAACAACTGGTGGCCTGCAGCCTGTTAACTGTGTAATAAAGACTCCAATGTTCTATATTTTAAAATGTGGCTTCTGGGATGATTTACCTTACAACACTTCTTCTTCTTAATAATAATAATAAACCAGGCTTCTCTGAAGATTAGAGAAAGATATAATAAAAGATATAATAAAAGTTACTAAACTGGTTTATACAGAGTATACAATATATGTTAGTTAATATAATTATCACTGTATTTTAAACTTCAAGATTGCTGTCTTTCGTTAAAAAATAGATTCTGCTACTTTTAGCTGCCATTCAACTATTGATTAACTGACATCCTAATGAATGTCCCAAATTTGATTTTCCTGAAGTAACTGTAACATTATAACCTAACCATAAGTTTTCTGGAAAACAAATGAACAGAAAATATTTTAGGCAAAATTCTCATTTAGAGTATAACTCAGAGGTGTTCTGTTTCTGTAACACTATGAGGAGGGAATTAAAGTAACATTTATTCAGCACTTTCTCCTCTTACAGGACCACGCTGAGGGCTATATATGTATTATGTCACTTAATTCTCTCAATTTTGCAAAGAGCATAGTATTATTATTATTAACATCATTATTATTATCATTAATACTACTACTACTACCACACTATTCAGATGGACAGACTCAGAGATGTTTGGGGCTTGCCAAGATTTCAGAGCACATAAGGGAAGATGATTTGAACTAGAACTGAAGACAAGGCCTTCTTAACTGTCACACGGTTTCTGGAAAACAGAAATAAAGTGAATAGTTACCCTATGTGCTGTGATAGGTACAATTTCATAGGGACCTACTGCCTTTTGTTGTCCTATTTGATCACATTTCTCTTTAGAAATATGGAAATATAGATGTCCTCAGCAGTGGGCTTTTTCTTCTCTGCTTTTGGATAGCCAAATATGAAAGGCATACCTGAAGGCCAGCCACTAACAGGTGGCTATTTCATACCACAACCGTCAACAATAATCTCCTCTCTGCTCCTGCAGCTGTGGTAGGATTCCTTGCCTGACCCAGGCAATCAAAGTGGTAATGAAGGAAGTCATACACAAGCAATTCTTAGTGACCCGTGGATGCAGAAATCCCTTTATACTATCTCATGTGGTGCTATCACGAGGCATCAGGGTTCCATCATTTTAGCTGGATATAGAAGCCAGGCAGAAATGGCTGTTGACAGTAGATTGCTGGAGGACATGACACAGAAAATGAGCAATAAATTAAACCACTAAGTATGGGCTGGAGCTTCTCCCATAGATCATCACTGCTCTCCACTGCTGCTCACGGGAATGGATGGTGAGAAGCAGCAACATCTTTTACCTCATGAACTAAAAAATCTAGTTTGGCTCCTTAGGAGGACAAACTTTATAATTCCCAGAAGTATGAACTAAGGACCAATTAGTCACATCACTAAAAGGAGTATGTACATAATAGAAGGATTCTTGCCAAGCTTTCTTACATATTAAACTCTCTTTGAGAAATGAAAATACCGAGCCCAGTGATTTAAAAAAAAAAAAAAAGCAACTCAATGGTAGGAAACAGCATGGGTTCTTTAATATGAATATGTGGCATTCATCCATCAATGTACACCAGATTTCTATTTTGTGCAGTCATTTGTAGGCTGGGTGCAGTCTTGAGTAGTAGCCACAGTAGGCCTCACATGTTGTACCCATAGAATATCATCTGAAGTCCCAGGATGGCTAACTGTCAAAGCTAAGCACAGCCATTTCAGACCACAAATGTTTAACCTTTCTTCCCCTGGTTCCAACTGCATGGACAAATGTTTGATATAATTGCAGATTTTTATCCTAGGTCCTTCTGTTTCTCATTTTCAATTCACCAAGGAGTCTATCGTTATCACACTGAGACTGTGTGGTATTGAAGGAACTAGCATTTCAAGCGTATTAGTTCTAAGTCCCAACATGATGCCAGGTGTTGTACACACAGAATGTTATTTAATACTCTCAACAATCCCAAAGAGTAGGCACATGCATTTTGCAGACAAGAAAACAGACACAGAGAGACTGACATTTGCCACTAAAAGCTGATCATAGGATTCAAGCTCAAGTCTTACAGAGACTAATGCATTGCTTCAACTACCCTACTGCATATTGGCTCATCTTTCCAGAAAGTCCATTCTATGTGAAGGAAAATGAAGATAGAACTATCGATCAGAATTCAAAATTAGCATGAGATTTTAGCATAAGGCTAAAACACCAGAAAGACCCTGCCTATTTCGAGGTAACACATTGCTAGATCTACAAAGGTATTTTTGGAAAAAAACAAAACAAAACAACAAAAAAAACCTTCCACAGGTAGAGGTCTAAGGCAGGCTAATAATTTGGCCTTCTATCGAAATGACACTAATATGTAATCTATACACGATTTAAGGAGGAAATGGAACACTGCTAGCAAGCAGAAAGAGTTTTCTAGGGTCAAGGCCTTGCTGGTATGTCTTTTTAGACTTGAGGTTGAACCAGCCTGACTCTACAAGTACCACCGGACCTCACAATACAGTCTTTGTTGATGTCTTGGTTACAACCAGGCAGCTACTAATGGGGTAAAAACAGCAGATACCCCTGTACCCATTCAATGAAGGCCTTTTCTTCAAGGTCTTTGGCCTCTACTGACTATCACATATCTCATTCCCTTTCCCAGCTGGCACTGAGAGGTTAACAGCTGTCATCTGAGATACAGGCCTATTAAAATTGCATAGCACAGGTAATGGAGAACTCAGTGCAGGTCAGGACAGCAAGTAATCTGCTTTAACTTCCAAGGCAGCCTCCAGGTCCTCTGCGATCCCTGTCTCTGTACCTTTCCTCCGTGCTGAGCACACTGGAGTACCTTTTCAGAGCTCTCTCTTGGGATTCGTTGAGCAGAAGTGGTTATTGAATACTCTCCTCCTAAACTCAGCCATCAAGTCAGTGTAGCATTGGTTCACTATGTGGGGCACTTGCAAGGGTGTGGACTCAAATGTCTCTGTGTTTCCTATCAAGGGTCCATCAAACAAACTCAGAAGTATCAGAATCTACAGGTGGCAAGTGTTGAAAAGAAATAGTCAATTGAGTTCAACACTAATAAGGACCCTGTATAATTTGCATCGGAGGCAGGACTGTGGCTATTTTCCAATTCTTCCCATAACTGGTGGCTCTTCCTAAGGCCTCTCTTAGACATGATTTAATGATTGATATGACTGATCAAGTTGTAAATCAAGGATGCTGCGGATTCTAGGTTAAAACCTCCTGTAGGTTGAGACTGCTGAGAATGAGCTTTGGCGTCAGACTACCTGGGGAGGTAATCTCACGTTGGACCAACCATGGTCTATGCTCTGTTTCTGTGATACTAAGCAAGCTAATATTTTTTTGAATTTGGGTTTTCCTATCTATGAAATGGAAACCTTACTATCTGCCTTATTTACTTGTTTGACAGGGTAGCTGACAGAGTGCCCATGAAGTGTTAACTGGTAGGTGTTCATATCACCTTCCTGACTTAGGAAACCAAACAGTTCACCAGACCCCAAAGGTAAATGCCTTAGAAACACTGGTCAGTCCACCAGGCTATTTAGAGAAAAGGGACACCATTGCAGGAAGGGAATAGCCTTCTACTCAAGGACAGTAACTCTGTCTGTTTTCCTTTCTCCATAACTAAGATAGGATCTGCTCCCAAGCAAGTGTGCACCACTCACTGAATGGATGGCAGTCACAGGCAGCTGTGGAAGCCAATAGTTTTCACAAGGACAAGGCATCTTCTGCACAATCCTAGATTACAGCCTGGACACCTTTCTCAGGCATTTCAGTGATGATTTTTTTTCCAAAAGGAGAAAAAAAACCTGGAGCTAGAAGTATGGCTCAAATGGTAGAGCACCTGCCTTGCAAACTTAAGGCCCTGAATTCAAACCCATCTTGCACAATGAACAAATGAAAACAAGCAAAAACCCCTCAAAGAAACAAAAATAAAGGAAAACCTTCATACAGAACCCAAAGGAGCAAAAACCAGAAAATGTGGATATATATTCATCTAGAAAAAAATGTCAGACTTATGAAATGTTCTCCATCCAAAACATCCTCCTAAAACCATAGCCAACCCTCCAGTCACATGAAGGAAAATGTGAAGTAATTACCATGGTATGAAAGACAGTTTAAAGGGGTATAGTTTTTTGGCCAATCAAGTTAAAACTCTTATCTCCTAAATTATGTATTACCCTGAGAAAGTTTCTGAGCTTATTTGAATGACAGCTGCCTGGTTGGTAAAATGAAATAGTAACATTTGTACTTCATTGAGTTGTTTGAGAATAAAGAAGGAATAACAGTGGCAGACACAGTGCCTGGCATTTAGCAGGCTCCAGAGATGTGAGCTTGCTTCTTTCCTTCCTTTATCCCATCTTTCCTGCCCTGAGTCCCAGTTATTCTTAAACCTCACAAATAGGTGAGATCATGGGATTGTGTTTTGTATGTTCTTATTCTTCCTTTCCGAAGATTTTCAAAACATGAGTCACAGGAGTTCTAAATTTTCTCCTCATTTTCTTTACCATGAGTATGAAGTCTAAAATATTAAATCCTATTATGTAAAAGGAAGCAGAAAAGTTTAGGGCTAGAGCATTAAAAGTATTGCAATTAGAAAGACAATCGAATTCCTTTTTTAATCTAAATTTCTCTGTCTTTCTGTCTTGGCTGTTCTGTCTAAAGGTGGTTAAAGAGGTAGAATCAAGCAGAGCGACAGTGACTCACACCTGTCATTCTAGCTACCTGCAATTCTCAGGAGGTTGAGATCTGAGGATTAAAGTGCAAAGCCAGCACAGGTAGGAAAATCTGTGGAGACTCTTATCTCCAATTAACCAGCAAAGAAACAGAAATGGAGGTGTGGTTCTATCGTGAATGTCATCCCTGAATGCTGTCCCAGAGACAGAACCCAGGCCTTGGTGTATGCCAGAAGTGTTCCAGAAAGCTGGAACAACAAAGAGTCAGATGTAGATCTGTGGCTCAAGTCATAGAGTGATAGGTTTTGAGCAAAAAAAGTTAAGGGACATTACCTGAGTTTAAGCTTTGGTACACACACACACACACACACACACACAGATGTATAATCAAAGAGGGACTGGTCCTTGGCTTCCATAGGGACATCTGTTGGGTTGCTAACAAAGCAAGCTGGGCAGGTCAGAGAGAGTGTAGAAGGTTATGGTTTACAAGGGAGCCACATATGTTTGGTATTTTCCCATCTGAGAAAGTTGACTTCTAGAATAGAACAGCCTCCTAGTTAAACTTGAATCTAGCGACAGATGAAAGGCTTTCCTTTAGTCAGTGTTCCTATAGTAGAGATCAACAGCTGTTTATATCCTTGAATACCTGAGGGTAAAGCCTTCACATCTGTCACTGGTTCTATTCCCTCAGATCGTGGTAAGGAGGAGGTAAAGTTTAGGAACACAGAAATATGCCCAGGATTCAAAGCTGTAATGCTAAGCAGATCTTTCCATGTCTCATCCTCACAGGATCTGCTAGCTGCCTAGAATTCTTCTTTCATTTTGTCCTGACAGACATCTTGATCCTTTCTATGATAATGACTTGTGACAGGACAAAGATCAAAAGGAAGGAAAAGTAGGCTAGAATCAGCAGGAGGAGGTGGAGAAAATAAAATGCAGAGAGAAAGCGACTCCTAAAAATAAGTCTTCCAAAAGCCGGCATCAGTAAAATCTAAGAAAAGACTACAGAGGTGAGCAGATGAAGAGTTTCCTATAGGGATGGTAGATGAGGGTGATTTTTACTGGCCCCTAACATTTCACTTTGACAAAAAGTTAGATGCCATGAAGCCTGTGGAAAAAGATGCAGGGAAGAGCCTATCCATCCATCCAAAAACTTATAAAACATCCAGACTGGACGTAACGCTTAATATTCAAGTGCCATTCTGTAGCTTTAAGAAAGGTGAAAGCTTTCACAGAAAATTCATTATAGAAATGGGTGATTACAGATTGAGACAACATGGATAAAACCATGGTGAGAAAGCTGATTGTGAGGAAATGAAATTCACTCTGGGTGGTTACAGTAAACAGAAGCACGCGTAGAGGGTGTTTATTAAAACTAAAGGCTCATAAAGAGCTCAAACAACTCAGTCATAAAAGAAACTCAATTAAATAATGGGCAAAGGATTTGAACTGCATTTCTCAAAAGAAGACATGCAAATGACCAACAGGATAACTGGATAAAGAAAATGTGGCATAGAAACATAATAAAACACTATTTGGCCTTTTTTAAAAAAGGAAATGCTGTCATTTGCAACAGTGTGCATGAAGCTGAGGCACATTATGCTATGTGAAATATGCCATGCATAGAACAAAAGTTCTACGTGATCTCATGTGGGATCTAAAAAAAAAAAAATGGAATTCAGTAGAGTAGAATAGGAATTGCCAGGGGCTAGTAAGATGTTGGCCAAAGAGTTCCAAATTTCAGCTGGATAAAAGAGAGAAAAACTAGAGATTATACAACAGTGTGAGTACAGTTTTGTTTGCTTTTAAAGTGCAGATTCTAGGTCCCACTGAAGTTAAGGAGGTCAGGTTTGGCTGGCGCCATATTGGCTACATGGTGAATTGTAAGGTCTGGCATCTTGTCTTCATGCTGGGGGAAGGAAACACCCCATCTCCCAGGTAATGGTGTGCTCAGATCTCTGAAGGCAGGGGCAGGCACTTACTTGGCTGACAGGTTACTGAATCAGTCCAGTGCCCGGGACTGGGAATTTCCTGTGGATCTGTCCCCGTGCTGACCTATTTAGGCCAGGACCAGCCTAGCCACCATTATGCCATGCCACATGTATCTCTGTGGTCGTGTCCTGTGTCCTGTCTCCTGCTTGCCTCCAGTCATCATGGAGTCCCAATTCAGCTTTCCAATGAAGCTGAATTGGCTTGTTGGTATTGTTTTTCTTATTTCTTTCCTCTTTAGCATGTTTCTTAGCTGTGTTAACATGTATTTGCGTGCTGCAGGCCTTTGTAACAACTGGCTGCCTGCAGCCTGTTAACTGTATAATAAAGACTTCAGTATTCTATATTTCAAATGTGGTTTCTGGGATGGTTCATCTTACAACACCACCTAAGAGATTCTAATTCAATTGTTAAAGGGATTTTCATTTTGAACAAAGGCCTAAGTAATTCTCTCTCTTTCATACACACACACACACACACACACACACACACACACACACAATTCTCCACAGCATAACATTTCCCAAAAGCTACTAATGGCATTTTATTTTTAAAAAAAAGGGAAAAAGAAAAGGTACCAGGGTCAAATTAGGAAACACCACATAGTAAAACATTCTCTTCTTAGAAATTCATAAAATGCACATTGGCACATTAAAGTCCTGTGGTAAAGAAATCAACTTCACTCAGCATTTTCCAAACTTATTTTTCCATGGAGGGAGGAGAATCCCATGAAAGATCTCTCAGAATACTAGTGTCCTACAAAGTACAGATTGGGCAGACTTGAAAAGGAAGTTTAGCTTGTTCCTTGAACATGTCAAATAACTAAAGAAATGTCTAGGAAAAAAAAATCAAGCCATTTTCTCTGGAAGACCAGAAGGCATCCACTAATTTCCTCTGAGCAAAGTCTAAAGCTACCTATAATGCCCTGTTTTCCAAGCAGAAGGCCAAAATTGCCTCACTCCTAAGTAACACATAGAGTGCAATGCTGAGATCTCTGGTCAGTCAACTCTACGTAAAACCATAGCTGCCAGAGAGCAGGAGCCCAGGGTTCCAAGCATCCAAGGACAGACACAGAGGAAAGCAGAGAGAAGGTATTCTTGCTCATGTTTATTTATCTTTATTGCTATCATATGTTCTGTGCAGGGCACTGGCAGTTACTTGTAAGATTTCTGGAAAAAGAAAAAAAAATCCTTCTAGTACCAAAATAGCTTTTGACAGCTAATGAAAGAGTAAAAAAAAAAAAAAAGACAAGGACCAAAGGAATTCCCACTTTCTTGGAGGTACTTTACATATGCCCAGGAGAGTTTCTGAGACCAGCTATATTCCTTTGGGAGCCCTACCTCACACCACATTTCCTTCCTGTTAACAAGGGATGGGAGAGGGAAGGAACAGAGGAAACAGGACACGCCAAGATAACACAAGGATTCTGACAAATTTTGTGTGCTAAATATTTCAAGATGTACTATACTGCACCAATCAATTTATATTCTTTTTTTCTGTTGTAAACTTAATTATTTCCATGTGCCCCTTCTCAACTTACCATATGTCACCTGAAGACACGCCCCTCTCCTCATCTAAAGGTGATTTCAACAATGTTTCACATACTCTTAGCTGGCCAGCCTAGAGCTTTTAAAGAAGGCTTGTCTATAGCACAGTATTTCCTCAGTCATTCCACAAATATTCTGAGCACTCATACAGAATGCAGGCACTGTGCTAGGCACTGGAGATTCAATAGTGGAAATAAGGGATTGCTCATTTCTATTGACCTTTGGCCATAAAACAATGAATCCTAAATTCATCCTGTCAGTGCATAGGAAATCCAGTGGCTGGCAGCATAAAGAAATGTAAGAGGTAGAAAAGGTCTGGTCCTTTCCTTTGTGGTTGCTGGCCTACAACATAAAGCAAACCAAAGCATTTGCATTTCAAATGTTCCAGTAGGTTTAGCAGCTCTTTGAGAGTCAGAGTTAACCATGAAGCCTGGAATTAATAACCAGAGAGGGAGAGAGAGATGGGGGGGAATGATGCTAGGATTTTTTTAATCACCCTAGAATTCAAACCCCCATAACAATCCATAGATTCCCATATAGGAACTTCTTACTTCTGAAAGAGAGATGCTACCAATAAGTACATCACAATCAATACACCTTAATTCATCAATTAGCAAATAAATAAGTGTGTATATACATATATAATTTTATTTATTTATATTTATATATAACTTCCAACCCCCTCCCAGTTATCCTGAAGAGACAGACAGACATAGACCTTAGTCCTAAGAAATCCAACAAAAGCAAATCTATATCCCAAGCATCAGGTACATGCCCCATTGGGGTCCATTAAAGTATTCACAAGCAGTTTACAAATGACGGTTTTTTTTTCCATTTCAATGCAGTTCTTAGCTATGAAGAAAGAAATTGCATGTATGCAACTGGCAGAATTTAGGGAAATATTAACATAGGTGCTATCCAGCACTTAAAGGGATTCTAGCCATTCGGGATCACCTTCTGCAAACCTTTTGAGCTTGGTTGGGGGTGATGAAGGGTATAGGTATGACTGAAAACAAAACTTACCCACACAGGTGGGGAAAATGTCCTCGTTATTGATCTGAACCTCAATCCAATCCATCAGAAGATTCATGTACTGGGGGGCTGGCAGTGCAGTCGGTTTCTTATACTTGAGGTCATCTTGCCACCGATACTCATACTTAGGGCCCCCGGACATCACAGGGCAGGTCTGCTCTGTGCAGAACTCACAGATGGTGCCATAGATGAGGTTGATCCGATTGAAGAAGTCCACCACATGCACTGCCACCCAGTCATTCTGATCCTCCCCACTGGGCAGCTGCACAGCCGCCTTCAAGTCCACCCCTGAGTTGAGGGATGCCTGAGCCCTCTTGTGCAGCTCAAACCTCTGTGTGCCAGGTTCAAATTTTCTCTTGGGCCGGAAGGTCTTGTCCTTGTTGAACACCTGTTTCAGGGCTATGGACATGATCTCCTCCTTTTCTTCCTTTCTTTTGCAGGAAGCAAAAAGGCACTTGGAACTTTTCAATGAGAGATCACAGCTCAATAGAGTTTTCCACTGCCAGCCCTCGGGCCCCAGTCTTTCGACCTGCAGCTTTTAATGTCTTTTAAACTGCCCCTTCCATCTTCTTCCTGAAAGATCTCCAAGGGAACCTCATGTTCCTCCTAAAGGCAGAAGAGAAAAGGGAACTGGTGAATGTTTAGTTTGTGTTTAAGAAATGACAAAGGTTTAAGCTAGATTTCCACCTTGCAGTCCTGGCTGTGCCATTCTCTTCCAGGTAAATACATATGGAGTTTAAACCATTGTCCTGCAAACCTGCATTGGGTTGTCTGAGCCATGCAAATGAAGAAAAGCCATCATACTTGCTTTCAGTATAGCCACTGTCAAATCTCTGCTGGCTCTGATTGTAGGCTGATTGTAAGCTCTCGACGAAGTGCTATAGATGAATGTTGGCCAATTTTCCAATCTTATGCCATGTATGATTAGTGCTCCCCCTCGGTGAGTAAGTGTAGCATAGGACCAACCCCTGCTCTTGTAGCCCCAGAGATGATGGGGGCAGGGGCTGACACAGCAGGGTCACAATGAGAATCCGAAACAGCTTTTGTTAGAGATGATTCAACGAACAATCCTATATGGACTCTTCCTGTATGGACCTTTTGCAGTAAAGCTGTATGGATCTTGTGCAGTAAAGTTGAGAAAGCTGGTGAAAGAGAGAGAAGAGAGAGACAGAGGAGAGAGAGAGAGAGAGAGAGAGAGAGAGACAGACAGACAGGCAGAGACAGAGATAGACAAGAGAAGGAGAAGGAGAAGGGAGGAAAAGGGAGAGAAGGAAAGAAGAGGAAGTGGTGAAGAGAGGAGAGAAAGGAAAGAAAAGGAGGGAAAGAAAGGGACAGGGAGGGAAGGGAGGAGAGGGAAGAAAGGAAAAGTGGTAGTGTGAGCAATGACTGCTGATATCCAGGGAAAAACGATGAGAGCCCTAGTGGAAATAGGGAGAGAAAATCAAGAGGAAAAAGTTTCTTTTTGAAATCCTTCTTGAAGTCAAGCTGTACTACTTTTGGGATCCATTCATTTCTTTCCTGAATTATTCAAGTAACACTGATTATTTTACTTCAGATAATTTGAATGAATGGGTTCGGTTCCTTTCCCGAAGATCCCTAACTGTGATAGAATTTGTTACCTCTATAATAGGTCAATCTTGATGTCCTTAATATCATTCCCTAGGTAACATTTTGAAACAGAGTTGTCTAATAGAGCTTTCTGTGGCACTTCAAATACTCTGTACTCCTTGTACACATGTGACTACTAGCCACATGTGACTTATGAGTACTTGATGTGGTCAGTCTGATGAAAGAACTGGATTTAACATTCTATTTCATTTTATTTGATTTGGGCTTAAATAGCCACACATTCCTAGTGGCTGCCATTGGAAAACGCCACCTTGAAGGTTTAAATATTCTCTAATACCTTATTTGAACTTCACAGAAGTGTGGTGGAGTTTGTAGACTTACAATAGGTACAGAAGACTTACAGCAAGTATGACTTCCCCTAGATCTCTAAGAATACAATTACTTGCCTAGTAAAATATGATAGCTGCAGTGGTGCAGTTGTTGCAATCCAGTTTGTTGACCTTTAGCAAATGCTTTCACCCTATGGTCTTATATTTTGAAAAGTACCGCCTTTCAAACTATCTTTCCTGCTGGTTCATCAAGGTTTGCCCCTTTCCTCTTCTCTCCCTACACCCACCCCCGTCCTCTGGTGGACTGGGATTCAAATTCAGATCCTTGTGCTTGCTAGCCAGGTACTTTGCCACTTCAGCCACACCCCCAACATTTTTGGCTTTAGTCAGTTTTCAGATAATGTCTCACAGTTTTCCTCCATCTTTACTTCCCAAGTAGCTAGAATTACGACATATAATGTACATGTCCCATGAGTATCCTTTTACCCAGAACTTCATCTCTATTTTTATACACCTGTCTTCCAAATTGCTTTGGTGACAATTCAAATATTCTATATAGAGAGTGACTGTATCCTGTGACCTTGCACAGGAGATAAATGACCCACTGAGGACAAACTCTAACCAAGTGAGTCAACAGCTAAGGCCAAATGCAGGATAACCATGATGGGGTGTGTTTAAAAGTACTTGGGCTACAAAAAAATAAAATATTTAGGAATTAACCTAACCAAAGATGTAAAAGAACTATTTAATGAGAACTATAAAAAGTTAAAGAAAGAAATTTCAGAAGACACTAGGAAATGGAAAGACCTCCCATGCTCCTGGATAGGCCGACTTAATATAGTAAAGTTGGTAATACTTCCAAAACTAATATACAAATTCAATGCAATTCCTATTAAAATCCCAATGATGTACATCACTGAAATACAGAAAACAGTCCAAAAATTTATATGGAACAACAAAAGACCTAGAATAGCCAAAACAATTCTAGGGGATAAAGACAATATGGGAGGGCTATCCATGCCGAACTTCAAACTGTATTACAGAGCTATAATAACAAAGACAGCATGGTACTGGCACAAAAACAGACCCGAACACCAATGGAACAGAATAGAAGATCCAGAAATAAATCCACAGGCCTACAGCCAGCTGATATTC
>NW_012267269.1:11421183-11430127 GCF_000151885.1 Dipodomys ordii
TATAACATGTGAACACTGTTATATATTACAGACTGTGATAGACAATTTGCTCCAGGAAAGTTAGAATGAACTTGTGACTTAGAAATTATGTAATCACTTAACCACAATCAAAAAAAAAAAAAGAACCTCAGGGAAGGGAGGGAGGGAGGGAGGGAAGGAGGGAGGGGGAAAACAATGGAGGGGGTAACAATGTTCAAGAGGAAGTGTACTCATTACAATAAAAAAAAAATAACCCCCCCCCCAAAAAAAAGTACTTGGGCTAGGCACCAGTGGCTCAGGCCTGTAATCCTAGCTACTCAGGAAGCTGGGATCTGAGGATCACTGTTCAAAGCCAACCTAGGGAGGAAAGTCTGTGAGACTCTTATCATCAATTAACCATCAAAAAAACAGGAAGTGGCACTATGGCTCCAAGTGGTAGATTCCTAGTCTTGAGCAAAAATGTTCAGGGACAGCCCCCAGGCCTTGAGTTCAAAGCCCCAAGGCCTACAAAGAAAAAAAAATACTTAGATCACTTCCTCTCTCAACTGTTTTGTTCCCACCTAGGAGTTCTACCATTCTATAATCAAATACAGCTTGATAGTGTATTCGGTCTTAAATTCTTAAGGCAAAAGAAAAATCCTGAGATATCTTATTTTCTTTCTATGGATTCCGCTCTGTGCTCAGAACTGCTGGTCACACTCCAGGACACTCCAGGGCACATCACCTGCCAGGATATCAACACATAAACCCTACAAAGCTTAAAGGAAGACAAGGGAGACCATCAGTCGTTCCAAAGAATACTTTCACAAAAGTGCAACCTGCCTGGAAAAAGGCTTAAGAAAACTTAAAGGCCTTAAAGGAAAACACAAAATAAAATTCAAGCTAGAGGGAGTGGCGCTGTGGCTCAAGTGGTAGATCGCTGGCCTTGAGCTGAAGAGCTGAGGGACAGAGAGAGTTCAAGCCCCAGGACCAACCAAAAAAAAAAAAAAAAATTCAAGCAAGAGGTTTAGAAAGCATGACAAGGACCTTTTTTTTTCTTTTTAATAGACAGGCAATAGTCCCTCTATGTCTCCAGTGCTTAACTGCTTATAGAAAGCAGTAACAATTCAGCAGCTGCCTAACATGTCTTGAGCAACGAAGACACGTTTCTCTGTTATTTTACTAACAAAGGCATCGTCAGTCCCTATACTCGAGTAGTCTTCTTTCATCGCTTGCATGACCTTGGCTGCCATTAATTCTGCTGCTTCACCATGGCCTGGGGGTCCATGTGCACGGACAGCATCTCTGTGCCGGGTTCTCGTGACTGTCATCAACCAGTCTGTCTCACCCCAGATGAGTCAATTCTCCTCACAGGGTGAATAAGACAGAATAAGCAAAGCAAACCCTCCATCTTGCAGTGATTAGTACAAATATTCCAGTACATGTGAAAGCTTGACTTGAACCTGGTCTCTTGAACTAGACAGGCATTTACTCAAAACCTTAACCAGCCTGAAGAGCACTTTCTCATTTGCCTCGGTATAACAGGCTTGCCCCGAGGGAAAGGGCATCTTTCTCAACCAAGTCCGGAATCTGCTGCTCTTAGCCATCACTTACTAAAGTTTTCTATGCACTAGATCTAGTTATAGTTATGTTATATACAAAGACATTGAGGTCCCACATGGCCATGTTATATACAAATGAATTGAGGTTGAGTAAGATGAAATAATTTGTCAGAAATCACAACACTAGTAGACAGTAGGGCTAAATTTTGAGGTCATATCTCCCTGCCACTGCAATGTAGCTTGAAGGATTGACTCCTGCCTTATTCGCACAGATCAACCAAGACAACAGGTGCCCATGAGCAGGCTTGACCGTATGCCTGTCCGCAGACACGCTATTCCAACCTAGGCCTGGCTGAGAGTCCTGGTCACGCCAAGTGGGACATTCTATTCTGGACCTAATCTAAAGTAGGTACTTGGCTCTACCCTTCCAGGAATTACAGCTTGATTTTTATTCCTTTGTTTTCTTGATTAGACCCATATAAACTTGGCCCCCAAGTCCCTTGTGCAACCTCCATACCCGTGAGAAGGTCTGTGCCCCTGGCTAGCAATAAACAGTCCTAGTCTGTTGATGATTGAGTCCGGTCTGTTCCTTTTCCACACTCCTCCTAACATATGTGCTGTGTTCTCACTCAAGCTGCACATCTTTACATTTTCAAGGCTCCGACATATTTTAAGCTCTTCACAACAAGGCTCTAATGAAAGCTAGAATAAAGGTATTATCAGCTCCATTTCGGTTTTATCAGCCCCATTTTACAGGCGAGTTAACAAGCTCTGATCTCCTAGCACTTGACTCAAACTGTTAAGAACTCTGATATGGTTGTACACTGTGGTGTCTCTTCTGGTGCAATTCAAAGTTCTCTTGAGAAGGGGATCATTGGATAAGTGGGTCCTCATACTTAAAGTCAAGGGTGATGAGTATGGCTAAGAACAGATTCATCATTCTACCAAATGACTGAACAAAGAGGCACACTTCTTTCTCTTTTGCTGGGCAATAGATACTACATATTAGTGTAGGGTCCTGTGATCATTTTGAATTAGAAGAAGGTAGCAGGAAATCCACCTGGCCTTACTGGTCAAGCCCCTTGATTATGAAGTATTCAATGAGCTAACTCAGTGGTTAGAGTCATGCTTATTTATCATCTGGTAGTGTGCAGTTCTTGTTAAAATACAGGTCTGGGGTAGCAGCTAAAAATCTGAATTTTATTCTGTCTGTCTGTCTGTCTATCTCTCTCTCTCTCTCTCAATCCCCCTCCCTCCCTCATTCCCCTTTCTTTTTTTGGTGTCAGTACTGAAGCTTGAACACAGGTCTCATGCTTTCACTTAGCTTTGTTGCTAAAGTCTAGTGCTCCACCACTTGAGCCACACCTATAGTTCTGTCTTTTTTGCTCATTATTTGGAGGTAAGCCTCTTAGTTTGTCTGCTCAGGCTGGCTTTGAACCTGAATCCTCACATCTCAGCCCCAAGAATAGCTAGGATTACAGGTGTGAGCCAAGTCTGCATTTCTAACAAACTTCAGGGGATGCTGGATGTACTGGTATATGGACAACATTTTAAGTCTCAAGAATAGAACTAACTCAAAGAGTGTGCTAGACATGCAGATTCCTAGGCTTTTCCCCATACCTAGCAGATCCAAATCGCCACTTTCCCAAAATTATAGAGGACGTATTTGCTTTGAGAAGCTCTGGGTTGGAAAGATACCTGGCTGGCTGAGTAAAGGAATCAATAAGTAAACTTCACTTGTTATTCTGTCAACAGTTTGCTTCATGAACAGAGTCTTCAAGTGAGTATGCCTGTCCTGGGGGAAAAGATTGAGGACAGACTTGATGCAGCCCAGGTCTTTTGATCTGGGTAGTGCAGCACCCAGCACCTCTGAAACCCCCAGAGAACAACTGATGACATCCACTCCAACTATCTGTATGGAAGTCTCTCAGGCTGAATTAACAGTAGTGCTTGCAATGACACAGTGACTATTCTCAGTCCAGCATCCAGAAAGAAAACAAGTCAGAAGTTTTGCCCTCTACCCCATAGAAACTCTAAGCAAAGTTAAGGTGATGAATAGTATTCATTATTACAATGTTGATTTACACTAAATATTTGAAACCAATTGCTTATTTGATCAAAAAAAACCATTTAATAATGGCCTTTTATTTAGCAGATACAACGTTAGGAACTAGGGACACAGTGTTAATTAAAATTTGGCTCCTATCTATGAAAAGTTCTGATTTGATGTCCAGTTTGGGGGTTGGTTTGAAGTTTTATTTTTTATGCTACAATTCAGCACACCAATTTGGATCCTGATATGATGCCTTCAGCATGTCACTTGGCTTAGGAATGAAAATGACAATCAGAGAAAGGAAAAAAAAAAAAAAGGAACTCCAAATAAACAGAAGAAAATTGACAGGCCCGGTGTTCTCCATATTTTCTGCTTCATAGATCGATTTTAGCAACAACGCAAATGCACAACAAAAATATGCAGAGAGAATTCAGCTGCGCTGCAAGAGAATGTTGATGCAGTAACTAAGCAACTCTGGCAAAGCGGATTCTTATTTTTCTCTTCCTATTGATGTCTTCTGCCTCATTAGTTGGAAAATCTGAGTCCTTGCCAGGGAAAAGAAATAACTCTTCCACTTACTCCAGAGAAATCCATTTTCTCTAGTCATGATTACCCTTAAGAGGTCTTAGTGGGGCAGAAGAATGAGAGGAATGGAAAGAAGAAGGACTGAAGTTGATAACAGGGAGAACAGAAGTTTAAAGCCTCATCTGTGGCCTGAAGGACTTCTCCTAAGGGAGTCCTTCCACCATAGGAAGGCCATAAGAGAAATGCCCTGGAAACCCTCATGAAAGAATATGATGGCATCTTCGCTCATAGGGGCAAGAAGGGCGATAGGCATAAAGCCATTCCCACTGAATATTTGTTTCAGAAATGCTTGCTTCAAAGCTGGGTACCAGTGGCTTGCACCATAATCCTAGCTACTCAGGAGGCTGAGATCTGAGGATCACGGTTCAAAGCCAGCCCGGGCAGGAAAATCTATGAGACTCTTATCTCCAATGAACCACTTGAAAACCAGAAGTGGCACTGTGGCTCAAGTGGTAGAGTGCTCGCCTTGAGCTGAAGAACACAGGGATAGCACCCAAGCCCAGAGTTCAAGCCCCACGACCAACAAAACAAAACAAAAAAAAATGTTTGCTTCTGACAGCAAATGAATGCATTTTATCAAGCCGTAACCACAAATGTGAACCAAACTGGAAGATGGACTCTCATCTTTAGTTATCTTTAGGGATTTCACCCCAGCCTATAATCTCACTGCCAACTCATGGAGTCTAGGCTGTACCAGCTTCTAGAATGCACTACAGCTACATGTCTACCTCCCAGGAAGACAAGGTGTCTGTCTACTTCTCTTTCAAACGGATAGCTCCTTTTCTCTGTGCCACTTCTGATTTCTCAGAACTGGAAAGCACACGTCTGATTTGTGTGTGTGTGTGTGTGTGTGCTCACACATGTGTGTGTACATGCCAATCTTGGGGCTTGAACTAGGTCCTGGGTGCTGTCCCTGAGCTTTTGTGCTCAAGGCTAGCGTTCTACCACTTGAATCGAAACTCTACTTCTGGGTTTTCTGGTGGTTAATTAGAGATAAGAGTTTCATGGACTTTCCTGCCTGGGTTGGCTTTGGACCTCGATTCTCAGATCTCAGCCTCCTGAGTAGCTAGGATTACAGGGGTGTACCACTGGCACCGAGGAAGTTTGATTTCTTGTCCTCCCACTATATTTCTCTCTTTATGGTTGGAATTTTCCTTCTACACCCCAAATATTGAATCAAAGTAGATTAAGTTTGTATTTTAGAAGCATGCATGTGTCTAATGAGTAAAACACCTTCCCAGACTCCTTTACAGAATATGCCTAAAGCTGCCTTTGTTGTCAGCCCTTATGCAGGGTTTCACTTTCCTACAACCTCCAAATTGAAGAGATTTTTACCTAGAAGTAGCTGTGCTATTTTTTTTTCTCCAACTAACATACTTCATCTTGGAGCTGTCATATCATTTGTTAAATTACTCCAGAGAAACAGTGTTGTCTCCTTTGACCTTCTGAAGACATACCGGATTTCATTGTTTCCAAATGCCCACATTATTTCTGAACAGAGATGAGGTCAGCAGGGACAGGTGTTGCACCACATGAGTGTGTTCCATGACCCTCTCTGCAGCAGCATCTAGCTCTTCAGTGGCCATGTGCATTGAATACTCAATTTTTCATCTACTTATTTATGTAGCCATCTGTAGGCTTTCTAACTAAAGGCATGAGTCAATATTCCTAAAACAAAAACATTGCAAGCAACACTGTGTGCTGCAGTAGCAACAACAGCAGTGGGTCAGAGCAGGAGTTTTTGTTTTTGTCTGTTTGTTTTGTTTTGGCTAAGATTCATAATGATTCACCACATTTCTCAGGCTCAAAAAAGCTACCATTCAGAAAAGACTACTTAGTGGAGAGAAGGAATAGAAAGAGTGGAAGATACCAAGAGAGATAGAGACAGAGAGAGAGAGAGACAGAGACAAAGACAGACAGAGAGAGAGAGAGAGACAGGGAGAGAGAGAGAGATTGATTTATTTGCTGTGGTTTAATACACCACAAACTCCCAATCCATAGAAGAAAGTCTTTTTAAAACATGCTTTTTTAAATAAAGCAAATAATGCCACTCTTAAATAAAGGAATGCCAGTAATAAAGGAATGTCAGTGTGGGCTAGCATAAGATTCCAGCAATGGGGAAGTTGAATAGGTTTCGCTCAACCTTACAGATTGATCCTACTTATCCCAGTTTTACAAACGCCTATGGAAGGTAAAGTTATTATAAAAACTCAACTAGCCATTCACTCTTTTTTTTTTTCCAGGTAAAGGGTAGGTTTATTCATCATTCTGGCTGGCACCAGGCCATGTTGGCCCTCCACGTGGCTGGGAAACGGCCATTCACTCTTTATAAAAGCTGTTGTACCGATCTGATTGAGTTTTTAAAAAGGTAAAAGATTCTTCTAAGCCAGTATAAACTTGCTGTATTATTTCCAGTTCTTTTACCTAGAAAATATTCATTTTTATGGTTTACAGAAAAAGGCACATTTTTTTCTAACATAATACCTATGTCAGGTGAAGTAGGAGGGGGGCAGAATGGGAAGAGAATGACAGTTAAAGCTAATGTAACTGCCGATATTCAAACTTAAAGCAAGTCAAAAATGCAAGTATTATTACATTTTGAATTATAGGAGTAGAACAGCTGGTGTGATATCACACAGGGCAAGAAGAAAGTCATTGTCATTTACCATTTCTGTCTTTTGCTTTGACACGGGCTATGCCAACCATTTCTTGGAAATGTCTGACTCTTGAAGGAAAACTCTTTGAATTTAAGGAAGTTGGTCTCAATAATTGTCAACAGCCTTAACCATTCAATGTGACTTTGAGACTAGGAGTCTGGAAATTTTTTTTACCCTTGGCTCTGGGAGAACTGATGTTTGACATCTGGAACCACTGCAAGAGATCTTTGAAGGGGGAATGGAGAAGCCAAAAGCAGCTGGAAAACTGGAAATTGGAAAGTTCAGTTCTAACTTTCAAAAGAGCACAATTTTAAGCTTGGAGGACAGACATTGTTTAAAACTGACACTAATCACAGACAAACTTTAGAGGCAATCAGTCCAGTGGCTAAGAGCTTCTTTAGGATTGCTGCAAGAATTCAAGAGGGTACCTGCAGAGTATTTAGTGCATAGTAAGTCCTTTAGAGTGGTTGTTTCTCCCATATATTGAATCATAGTAACAGTTAGGACCCAGAAAGCACTGAATGAAAGGATTGTCATCATCTTGCCTTTATTATTTGAATCACAGCATGATACAAGTATTTTTGTTGTTGTTGTTGTTGTTGTTTATAGACTGTCAGAGTCATGAGAAATTAAGCAGACACCCAGAACCTGTCTTAGGATGCTTAATAGTCTATCCAACTTATTCAACAACTAATGACTCATATTTATTGAGGACTTAATTTTAAATTCTCACAGCCCTATGCATAGGCATCATCATCTCCACTTTACACGTAAGAAAGATTAAAATTCTGTTTCACATCATAGAACCTGTAAGGAGCCAGGCTAATTCCAAAGTTCTTACCCTTCCTCTTTATATAGCTGTGTGGTTCAAAACTATTAGAAAGTTCTTGAGCCTATCCCAGGAAGAAAATGGAAGGAACATAGACACAGATCTGCATTACATTTTCATGTGGCACTCAGAAGATGTTTTTCTTGAACCATTATGGTCTTAGGTTCATAAGAACAGAATACAAATCCTGACAATTTATTTAATTTGGACAAAATTGGACAATCTTTAGGAGCCTCAATTTTTCTTCTTTAAAGACAACAGTGCTTATCTCTCAAAGTTATTCCAAAAGATAAAAGATATGTTACCTGTGAAAGCACTTTGTACATGAGGAAAAGAATATAGTTCCCATGGTGACTGGTGAACAGAGAATTACAACTTTTGATGTAACACCCAGAAATGGTTTGAGTAACAGAAGATGATTCAATGCATGGACATTGTGTGTTTATGACTAAAAGACAGGGTGGGGAGGTATAGGAGGTATAGAAGGAAAGAGAGATGTATGAATGCTTCCTTCTTGCTTAATTTGGATAGAGTTTTAAGTCTCAGGGAAAAGAAAGTAATTTGGTGATATGATAATGAGTCAATATTCTCCAACACTTAAAACTCACTTAATGCTATTATTTTGAGGAAGTTCTAGTAGTTTTTGCTGTGATAAAATCTAGTGCCTATGGCTTATTTCATGGCTTTGGGTATAATGGATATCCTACTATTAGTCTCTTAAATACTTTTCTGAAGAAAGCATCAAGCTTGGAAATGATATACATTTGACATAGAAATTATATAGCCCAGCTACAATTTCTACTCTCATAACAGGAATAACTTTTTACAGGAATAACTACAGTTTCCCTTGTTATCAAAGTACAAAGATGATGGGAAATGATTAAGGTTTCATTCCCTAGAAACTCTCAAGAGAAATTAGAAAGTAGCAAGTATCTCCCTGGAAGTTTCTCAAACTGTCTAGAGAGAACCAGGTAGGAAGCAGAGAAACATGAGATGAAACTGAGACAAATAACTGGTGATGCTATACACCCTACCCTCTCAAGAGTGTCCATGACAAGCAAAATGAAAAAGTAGAAATAAAATTCGATCAAAAATGTAATCGTGGGGCTGGGAAAGTGGCTCAGTGGTAGAGTGCTTGCCTTGCATGCATGAGGCCCTGGGTTCGATTCCTAAGTACCACTTAAGCAGAAAAGGCCGGAAGTGGCTCTGTGGCTCAAGTGGTAGAGTGCTAACCTTGAGCTGAAGAGCTGAGGGACAGCGCCCAGGCCCAGAGTTCAGGCCTCAGAACTGACCAAAAAAA
>NW_012267269.1:11430187-11448658 GCF_000151885.1 Dipodomys ordii
TGCTGGTATAGCCACAAAAATGTGGCTTGAGGCTAAACTCTGCCATTTACTAACTACCATCCTAGGCAAAATTGGTCAGACAAGGTATTAAGCCCAACATCAGTGTGTTTGGGGGATAAGGGAGGGAATATAAGTATAGACAGGAAAATATTAAGTGTTAAATTTATTAGAAATATCCCTCATACTACAGGCTTCATGACCAATATGGATCCCAGCTATCATGAAGTCTGTTACTGATTTGTTCTCCACAAGACCTGAGGACCCCTCTCCCGACTCAAGCCTCAATATATAGAAACTCTCAGACCATGTTAGAGTGAAGCATTATCCTCCACTCTTGATTTTGCTGAGGAAGAATTTTCCTTTAGCCCACTACTAGCCTTTCTCCATCCATCAAATGTTGCCCTGGGGAAGAAGAGAAACTAATTCATTAAAATGATAAATTTGAGAAGTATAAACTGGACATGTTCAGCAGGCTCACTTTACCTTTATGCTTCCTTAGAAGTATCTGCTCTCAAAGAGTATGCCGTTCACTGCTTCTCCAATTTCCCACCATGAAGAGTGGAGGCAGCCTGGCCTGCTTCCTCCAGACTGCATGAGAAAAGGTGAGTAATTTGGAGTTTAGAGTCAACAGGCCTGTCAGCTAAGGCTGTCTCTCCCAATTTGACTTCTATAAAGAAATAAAGTTGATAACTGGCTTCTGCTTTGTTTTGTATTGTTTTAAGACAAGGTCTTGCTGTGTAGCCCTGCCTGGCTTCCAACTCAAAATCTTCTTGTCTCTGCCACCCAAATACTGTGATTATAGGTGTACACTACCAGTGTTCCCTGTTTTCATTGTTTTCATCACTTCCTCCAAGCCATGTAGAGAAAAGTGATGATATTTGATTTATGAGGAGCCCCCTTAGAGACCCAATATGAAGTTAAATAGACTAGTTTTCCCAAGCCACTTATTGTGGCATCAATTCAGCGAATACTCTGCTATAAATATAACTGCTTTATCTATGGAATGTCTGTAGCCATCCACTAGGGAGGTAGTTTTTTGTTTGTTTCTTTGTTTGCTGGTCCTGGAGCTTGAACTCAGGGTCTAGGTCCTGTCCCTTAGCCTCTCTGTGTTCAAGGCTAGTTCTTTACTACTTGAGACACAGTGCTACTTCTGTTGTTGTTTGGGGTTTTTTTGAGTGTATTGAAGATAAGAGTTTCATGGTGACTTTTCTGCCTGGGCTGGCTTTGAACCATGATCCGCAGATCTCAGCCTCCTGAGAAGCTAGGATACAGGTGTGAGCCACCGGTGCCCAGCTGGAAGGTACAGTTTTTAAAGAGTTGGGTTTTTGTTTGGTTTGGTTTTGTTTTTTTGTTTTTTTTCCCAGGTGTGAGAGAGAACTGCTCATAGGGCACAGGTGTTCCTGAGAGTAAGAAGGTTTAGAACTAAGTCCTTATCATCTATGAATGAACTCTGGGCTTGCAATCTCATGCTAAAGACTGGGGTTATCATCCAAGGACTATAGCAGAAGTATTCTCTACAGAAAATCTAAAAACCTTCCATTCTTCTCTGTGGCTCAGCTTTGATTTCCCTCTGGTAAAGTAGGAAGGAGGTAGCAAAGAAAGAAAGAGGAAGAATTTAGGGAAGGCTGATCATCTCAGGCCTATGCCTTCTGCACTCAGCATGCACCTCCATTGTACACCCCACCCCATGATCTCACAGTGTACAGTGCTTTCTGGTCAGTCTGGGTGGTCTGAGACCACCCTCTAGACTTCATAGTAGTATGATGACCTACTGTAGGGCTTCTCACAGACAGAAAGAAGCTAAGTGGGTGATAAACTGTCTAAATTGATAGCTAATCAAATACTACCAGATAAGCTGCTTTCTACTGTGAGGAAAATACTCTGTTCCAGTAATCGTGATGAGACCAAATCTACAAGGAAACCCCTGCAGAAAACAGATACATCACACAAACATCTAGCGACTACTGGACTGCTGTTTCTCAGGCTAGCATAAACAGCTTGCATATTTTCATTTTGCAGCATTCAGTGAAAAGTCAGCTTCTTTGGAAGTGTGCTTACTCTTAAAAGGATATTTTTTTGGGGGGGTCCGGTCATGGGGCCTGAACTCTGGGCCTGGGTGCTGTCCCTCAGCTCTTTACCTCAAGGCTAGCGCTCTACCACTTGAGACACAGCGCCACTTCCGGCTTTTTTCTTATGTGGTGCTGAGGAATCGAGCATGTGAGGCAAGTGCTCTACCACTGAGCCACTTTCCCAGCCCCTTAAAAGGATATTTTTAAAAAATCTTTTAGATAGACCTTTGTGTGTTACTGCAAAGGCCTCTAAGCTTAAAACATATACCTCCCAAGGACAAAACCTGACAGGGAGAGAAGCTAACTGCCTTGAAGAATGTGTTTTCTAGTATATGCAGAAAATGGAGCATTCTCTCTCATACTGGTGCTTCTAGGACTCTACCAGTCTGTCTTTGCTGCATGTACCCCAGATCCCCTTTTCCTCCCATAGTTTGTGCCTCTAGACATATCAAGATGCTAATTTTCCTCCGGCTCTGATCCTATTACTGGGGGAGGGTGCCTAACAGCAAAACCATTGCTAAGATTTTATAGCAGGGAGAACTTTCCCAAGTCATTTAATTCAATGCAACCTCTGCAAAAACAACTAATTCTCAGAATAGTGAAGTTAATTTCTAAAGACCCACAATTAGGACAGGCCTAGGGTGACTTGAATCTCTAAAGGCCTAGGATTAGGACAGGTCTAAGGATGAAAACAAATCCCTAACCCACATGCCAGTGTTCTTCCTGCGAGAACTTAGCTTCTTTCTAGGTGGATAGACAGGTGGTAGGTACTTACATGTTTAATAGCCCTGATGACTTGTGAGGAGAGAGGAGTTCATATAGTGGGCCTGTAATGGGAAACCCAAGTTCTTACAATCTCCCTTTTTACTCAAGGCTGCGACTCTACCACTTGAGCCACACCTCCACTTTTGGCTTTTTGTTAATTAGAGTAAGAATCTCACAGACTTTTCCATATGGATTGGTTTTGAACTACAATCCTCAGTTCTCAGCCTCCTGAGTAGCTAGGATTAGACACACGATCCTGGTGGTTTTGGAGCCTTATTAAAGCAACATTACTCTATCTGCCTTCCAAATACGTCTTATGCAGGACACCAGCTACACAAAAGCAGATTAAAAACAAAAAAAAACCTCTCTTCTATAGTTGTAGCAGAGAGAGTTGACCACTTCTCCAATACTCACTCAGACCCAGGGTACCTGCTGGTTGATTCAGACAACTCATCCAAGCCCTAGTGTCCCTTATGATCGGTGTATATGTTACAGCTATTGTTTTTTCTTCTGCCTGCTGCCAGCTCTGCTTCCCCAGCCTCTAAGTCTTGGACAGTCACTGCCTCCTACAAGTGATCTCTCCTGACCACGTTGTTAGTGAGTAGCTCTTGTCTCTCCTTTCTTCCAGAGCTTCGAATCAGTTGCCCCTTCCTTTGTACGAAAGTAGTCCAAACCATTTGCTCTTTTCATGCCTTAGCTCCAGTGTCTGGCCCATGCATAATTAGGGCCCATATGCCTGCCTGTCACAAATCCCTGTGGGCTTAAACACAAGCTGTCACTTGAGTGGAGGTTCACCCAGCTTCTTCTCCCTCTCTGGATGCCTTCCCAATCTGGCTTCGTTTCTGCTCCCTCTTTTCTGTGCTCCTTTTGAACATCTTATACTTCTGCAGATATGGGTTTGATTCTGCTCTTGAGTTCTACCTTTCTCCCCCAGCACTGCCTTCCATTTTTTTTCTTTTCCTCTTCTCCTCTTGACCTCTGAGGGCTTTGGCAGAAGGTACTGGATGAAGAATTAAACAAAACAAACAAAATAAAACGCACCATCTCAACTCACTACAGACATTACGTTCCCCCAGGGGTTTCCTGAGACTTTCAGAAATGGAAGGGATGCCAGCATTGCCTTGGGCCGTATACTTATTGTAGGCTCTTGGGTTGTATGTCTCACCTTTGGATGTGCTGACTGATGTATATGCTAATGTTTCTGATATCTCTGAGCCAAGGAACCTGATGTGCAAATCAAGGGTTCCCTGAGCCCAAACTCAATTCACCTAGGAGAATGGGTAGGATAGAAATATAGAAATTGGGGAAATAAATTTTCAGCAGTAAGGACAATCAAAAGAAAAATCCTTGGCAATCAAGCATGATAGCTCACATCTGTCATTCTAGCAACTTGGGAGGCAATCATCAGGAGGACCACAGTTTAAGGACAGCCTGGACAAAAAGACCAATTTCAATTAACAAGCCAGGTATGGTGGTACAGGCCTGTGATCCCTGTTGTACAGAAAGTAGAAGTAGAAGGACCATGGCCAAAACACAAGACTACTTGAAAAATAACTAGTTCTAAAAGGGCTTGAAGATGTGGCTCAAAGAGTAGAGGCCCTGAGTCAAACTCCAACAGCACCAATAAATAAGTAAGAAAGAGCCGGTAAGGGAGAGAGAAAAGAAGAGCGAGATGAAGGAAGGGAGGGATGAAGGGAAGGAAGACAGGCAAGAGAAAGAGAGGGAAGAGAGATAAGAAAGAAGGAAGGAGAAAAGAGAAGAGAAGGAAAAAGAAAAGGAGAAGGGAGGAAAAAGAGAAGGAGAAGGAAGAGAAGGGAAAGGAAAAGAAAAACATCACTGGGGGATAAAGCCTAACCTGAGCCATAGTGTGGATAGAGTGTGCTCTTCCTTTGACTGGTACACTAGCTAAACCACACAAGGAGAGGCTGGCTCAATTAGCTGCCCCCTCTGCTCTGAATCTATTGGTCTCTGAACTGCACAGATTGGATGTCACATCAAAATAAGTCTGACATCAGATAGCCTCAGTTTTACTCCCGGGTCTATCATTTTTACAACTGCCAAGTTCCTGACCTATGACTTCACAACACTAAACACCACTTTCCTCTTCTGTACAATGAAGGTAATAAAATTATTTCTTATAGTGTTATGAGAGTTCAATGACATTAAATGAATCAAGCATTTGCCACAGCACCAGATCCCAGGGAAGTATGGAACTGTCAGCACTCGTTTTGATTCTCATCTTAACCTAATGCTTTCTTGAACTTTCTGGAACAGTATGTGTTCCTTCCTTTGGGACAGGGAACTCCTTCAAGGCAGATGCCATGGATTTCTTCTTTTCTTTTCTCATAAAACACTCTCAGTGGATTATTACCTCACAGTACTGGGGTGGAGATCAGCAAGACAGTAGATGGAAAGGTTAGCGGTGAGTCTGGTATAGCAGGAGCTCAATAACCTGCAGTGATTGCTAAAGAGTAGTAACCACCTTGACCCATCCAAGGAGAGGGGGGACAATGAGATTTTCCCCTGAGTACCTCCCATCCTAACTCCTCCCTGCAGCTACCAAGCAGACCATCCCCTCACTGGGCAGAAGCAGGGGTCAGAGGCTGCCTAAATACAGACCACAAGAAAATTGGCTACAAAGCTTGTGTCACTGGACATTTCCACCTATTATTTTATGTCTGGAATTCAAGCTGTCTTAAGGGCAATGCCAGAGAAACTCATGCTGAGTTGAGGGTTGCATTTTAACACCAAACATCTTAATCCTGGTTTTCTTATGTAACTTACATGTGGACTTGCCAAAAAAAAAAAAGTTAAAAATAGAAGGAACCAAATTCAAAGAGAACAGCTCAAGGATTTCTAAAAACAACTTGCATGGAAACAGTTTCCTCACAAAAAGCAGCCTGGGTAAGAATTTCTTCACTCAGTTGGGAGAGTTGTTTTTGTTTTTTGGCTTTTCTCTTTGGGTGGCTTGATTTGGTTTTCCCATACTACTTTCTAATGATAAGCAAGGATGTCACCATTCTTTGCAAAAACAGTAAGAGCTACAGGAGCCGGGTGAGGAGGTAGAAAGTACTCAAAATTATCAAAAGCTTCAAGAATTTCTGCCAGGGAAAACGTCTGCTTAAGCAAAGCCATGGAAAACAAGGTTGAGCCAAGGCTTTGTGGTAAAGATTTGCTTTATATTCAATCCAAGCCAAAACCAGGAAGCCACGTCCACTGGCTTCATGTAACATTCTACAATTATCACTATGTCGTGAAGAACTTGCCACCATTAGCAAGTACCTCTATTTGTTCTAAACACAGTTACTATTCCTAGGAAAATAACATCTGCCAGTAAGAGACCAAAGCAGGTGTTTATAACAGCTCATACTCTACTGTTCTCTTTAAACTACATTTTATTCTTTTTTTTTATCATCAAGGTGATTTACAGAGGGGTTTCAGTTACATAAGTAAGGTAATAAGTTATTCTTTGTCAAACTTGTTACCTCTTCCCTCATTTTTCTCCTACTTTCCCTCCCCCACAATCTCCCTGGCCCCAAGTTGTACAGATCATTTCCAACATATTGTCTTGAGAACTACACTTTATTCTTTAAAAAAAAATTTTTTAAAGGCAATTCTCTGAATTTAAACTCTGGTTTTCTATTAGTGTCAGATTTGCTGAAATTACTTTAGGGAAAGAAAAAAAAAGGTATCACTGGATTTTACAGAAACTTTTGAGAACCATAAATATTTCTCCCACCAGCTTTAGTCAATAATAATAGCAATAAATTAAAGACTTGACACTGGAAAACATAAAAGTACAGATTTCCACAGACACAAGTAAGGCTGTCATATTCATAAAAAGAAGCATCTATAGCTACTTCGGCACAACTCAAGTGCACATCTTTTTATAACAGAGCAAGATGCAAACCATTTGCAAACATTTTCATTTTAAATCACAGATAGCCATTCCCAGAAAGAGAGGTTTCAATGATTATACCATGAACTGGTTCTAAGTTTCCTTAACCCTGAGTAGCTTCTAGAAAAAGGGAAAAACTGGCAGACCAGGGCAGCATGGCCAAGAAGCCCTGATTTATGTCAACTCTGAAAAGCCACTATGTTTGTATTCGCATTTCTGCAAGAAAATGCAATCCACACGATTGAGCTTGCTGTCCTGAATAAAGTACATGTTTTTCTCATCTGGCAGAGGAATACTGTGAAATGTGAGCACAACCTGCCCAGGCGTCTGAAGGGGGGGGAGAGAGGGGGTCACGCTGGGACATGGTAGAGTCACAGCATTTGGAGCCTTGACCCCAGGTACCTGGCTTGAAGAAGGGCATGGACACAATGGAGGCACACTCCTAGCTTTCAAAGTGTCCCGTAAGTATAAACTTTCCAAACTGAGTTCACCAGCAGCAACGGAGGTGCTACCTGGAGGGCTAGGTCCCTAAACTCATACACATCTAAAAGGCCACATGACACCTGTGAAGCGTCTGTCAATGAAAGGACCTAATAGTGAAAAATAGAGGCCAAATGTGAGGGACATCCTAACTCTGTCTCCTCATCCCAACCATAAACAGGGAGTGCTGATGATAGAATGTATCAAGACGGTCCCTCAACCCTCCAGTAGGCCTGAAATCTCTGGCATCATACCCAGATACCTTGCTCATAAGTGGAAGAGGAATGAAGCACCTTGGCATTCCTTTGGGAAGCTGCTAAGATCATCTAAGCTAATCATAGCCATATGGACTGAATTATATTTGTCTGCCCAAAGCAATCCATTAAAATGCTAACCTACACTGTGACATTATCTGGAGAGGTGGTATTTGGCCTTTGGGAAGTGATTAGGTTAATAACCCTCAGGATGAACAGGATGAGCTCCTTCATAAAAGAAACCCCGGAGAGCTCTCTTGTCCTCAAGACGGTCCACACCAGAACCCAACTATGCCAGCACCATGATCTTGGACTTCCAGTCTCCAGAAATATAAGAAATACAGTTCTATGGGCTGGGAAGGTGGCTCAGCGGTAGAGCATTTGCCTTGCATGCCTGAGGCCCTGGGTTCGATTCCTCAGCACCACATAAGCAAAAAGAAAAAAGCCAGAAGTGGCGCTGTGGCTCAAGTGGTAGAGCACTAGCCTTGAGCTGAAGAGCTGAGGGACAGCGCCCAGGCCCAGAGTTCAGGCCCCACGACCAGACCCCCCCCCAAAAAAGAAATACATTTCTATTGATTCTAAGGCACCCCATTTGTGGTAGTTTGTCAGAGCATGCTGTACTATTATGACCGATTGACACTTAAAATTTCTTTTCACTTTTAGAATCCTCTAGATTTAGGTTGTATTTAATTTTATAAAGCCGCATCAAACTGTGTGAGAAGGAGACAAAGAATTCCATGAAATAATTTACATTTCCTACTCAGGATCATTGGCTCATGCCTATAATCCTAGCTACTCAAGAAGCTGAGATCTGAGGATGGTAGTTCAAAGCCAGCCCAGGCAGGAAAGTCCCCATGAGATTATTATCTCCAACTAACCTAACCAGAAAACCAGAAAGTGGTGTTGTGGCTAAAAGTGGTAGAGCACTATCCTTTAACATAAAAGCTCAGAGACAGCATCCAGGTTTTGAGTTCAAGTCCCATGACCAAAAAGAAAGACAAAAAGAAAAGAAAACAAAAAACAGAGAAATTACATTTCCTTAAACTCTTACCTTACTAAATAAGTGGGTCATTTAGCTAGGTGTGGTGATGGATGACTAAATCCCAGCTACTCTGGATGCAGAGACAGAAAGATTATGAGTTCAAGGTCAGCTCTAGCAAAGTTAAGGAGACTCTATCTCAAAATACAAATACAAAACAGAAGGGCTAGAGGTATGGCTAAGTAGAAAGGAGCTTGCCTAGCAGGTGTAAGGCCCTGAGTTCCATAATTACTATTAAAAGAGAAAAAGGGGGCATGTGTGTCTTTTTATATAAATAATTTCTCAGTAATGAGGAAATAACTATACTTCATTATTTCATATCCTACCAGAAGTTTCTATGCTCTGAGGATATAGAAGACACAATTCATGTGGCATTCCTCTACATATCATAGGCCCAGGCTGACATCCCATACTGTATATTAATTTTCCATCCTTTACATCAAGCCTGGCTGAACAAATCTTACCAAAACCAGCAAACAAATGCAAGCATCCGTGTTCTTTAATGGCACAACCAGGTGATCATCACTGTGGCTGACCATAATCGTAACTGTTTCCAGGATGACAAGGATGGCATGCGCTCATTGGTTAGCATCTTCATATCATGAGACACATAGCTGTTTCCTAGGGGGGATGTTATAGAGGGGTAAGAAAAAGGAAGCCAGGAAGTGAAGAGCTATATTGAGTAGCTCTGAAAATATATGCAATCTCTACGTCTGTACTGATACAAAAAAATCTACAAAAATTAAAAATCCAGTTACAAAAGAGCATGCAGAGTGTGTGTGTGTGTGTGTGTGTGTGTGTGTGTGTGTGTGTGTGTGTGTGTGTACTGGGGCTTGAACTCAAGGCCTGGATATTGTCTCTTTGCTTTTTCACTCAAGGCTGGTGCTACACCACTTGAACCACAGCTCCACTTCTGGATTTTTGGTAGTTAATTGGACATAAGAGTCTTACAGACTTTTCTGACCAGGCTGGCTTTCAACTGCAATCCTCAGATATCAGCCTCCTGAGGCATGAGCCACCCACCAGCACCTGCCTGTTTCATGCTACTTCTAAACATGCAGATAGTTACATTTCCATTCCCATAAACTCCAGACAAGCTGTTCATCCCTTCCTATCTCAGAAAATAATTTTAGTTATCTATTGCCCTATCGTCAATGAGCACCCAATCCTTCTGTAAATTACATAGTTGACCTTTAAACAGACGCCACACTCCACCCTTCTCACCAATTCCACAACAACTACTCTGATCCAAGCTACTGTTCTCCTCTGTACCTCTTTTTAACCAGTTGTCTGCTTCCATCTCGACTCCCTCACAATCTACTTCCAGATAGGAGCTAGAATGGTACTTTAAAAATAGAGGTGAAATCACACCATACCATCTCCAAATTCTATAAAGGCTACCTATCACACTCAGAAAAAATGAAGTTACTATATAGGTTGACAAAGCCATTTGTAGTCTAGGTTGCTGGATACCTCTCAATTTCTTAGAATGCTTCCCTCACTCACATACTTCATCTGCCCGGCCTCCTTAATGTTTCTATACCACACAAAATCTACTACAGCTTGAAAAGAGTGTTAATTTTCTTGGGGTGCCATAACAAAGTACACAAAGGTGGACGGCTTTAAAAAATGTTTCACTTAGGATCAGATAGGGTGGTATACTCTTATAACCCTAAGGATTTGGAAGGCAGAGATCAGGAAGATCACAGCTCAATGCCAACTCAAGGAAAAAGAAAGTACTCCATCTCAACAAAGAAACTTAGCATGATGGTACACACTTGTGATCCCGCTATATGAGAGGTGTATGCAAGAGGATTGTGATCTGAGGCTGCTCTGAGAAGAAAAAAGAAACCAAAAACAAAAAAAAAAAAGTACATAAGACCCTATCTGAAAAATAACTCGGGCATAAAAGGGAAAGGGGAGCGGTTCAGGTGGTAGAGTGCTTTTTTAGAAACAAAAGGCTCTGTGTTTAAACACAAGAGAGGGAGGAGAGGGATAGATAGAATGGGGAAGAATGATGGAAGGGAGTACTCTGATCAATATGCATTGGATATAAAAATGGACATGTTAAAGTTGTAATTACCTTGTACAACTGTTTTAAGATAAAAAGAGAAAACAAAAGAAATAGGAAGAAGGAGAAGGAGAAAGAGGAACAGAAAGAGGAAGAAAGAAGAGAGAGAGAGGGAGAGAAGAAAGAAGGTGCTTTTCCACCAGAGGAGAATATTGTGATGAGTTTGCTTCCCCAAAATGTACACATTCTGGCTGCTCAGAGAATATCCCTAAGCCTGGATGCCTGCTGCCATTATTAAGGTACAGACTGGGAAGTCTGTGCATTAAACGAAAGCCAGCCAGACCCATAGGCTAGCAAGGTCCTCATGTATTGAGAACTACTTCTCTCAATACACAAAAAGTTTCTAAGGTGAAATGAGAACAGAAATGGACAACATAAGCCCCACCCTCAATTCACATAGAGCAACAACCCATACACTAGGACATCTCAGTTCATTTTCCTCTAGCACAGTGGTGCTGGGAATCAGGAACAGTAGTTTGAGTATGTGAATAATTATTTGGCTTGTGGGCTCTACTCTTAGGAATGTGATAATCTTGTCCCTACACAGTCTTGCCCAAACTTTGAAAATATTTCAATTCAAAGACTACAGATGATTAAAGTGTCTGACCAATAAACAAATCACAATACATAAACAGAAGAAATAAGAAAAACAAAACAACATGATTCAACAACTCCATAGTAACAAACACTAATGAGAGTGGAGTGGATTATAAAGACTTAAAATGCTTATAAGAATGAACAAGAAAATTAAAGAAAACAGAATAACTGCCTGTATGGATTCCAAGAGAACGAATTCTCTTGGATATAAATGATATAACATGAATATAAGTAATATAAAGATTTTATTCTTTTGGAATAAAGAGAATAACATAGTAATGCAGGATAGGAAAGAAGAATTTAATAAAGAGCAATTTAATAAAGATATATGAATACTGAAAAAAAATCCTTTGAAAAAATCTCACCAATAGACTGAATCAAGTTGAAGACAATATATCATGGCTTGGAGACAGGTAGAGGAATTAGAATATCAGGCAAACACGCACACACACACACACAGAGGAAAGTATTAGTGGAACATAATAAACTGAGACACTGAAAAGATCAAAGTTAAAAATGCTGGGCACCAAGGTAGAGAAGAGATACAAACTAAAGGAATAGAAACCATATTTAATAAAAAAATTCCAATTATAAGAAAGAAATGAGCATCCAGGTACAGGAAGTTTTTCAGACACCAAACATGTAAAAACAGAAATGAAACCTTTCATGTAATATTCTACTTGAAACATTAACTATACAAGACTGGGAAAGAATACTGAAAGCAAATCCATCAAGATAACAGGAGATTTATTTGCCCGTTTGAAGGGTGAGGAGAATGTGAAATAAGGTATTTCAATACTTGAGAGAAAATAAATTGCCAATCTAGATTTCTGCACCCAACAAATCTATCCTTCATCATGGAAGGAGGAATAAGACCCTCCCATGATAAAAACTAAAAACTAAGCAAACAAACAAAACTAAACTAAAAATAATTGAGCACTAAGCTAGTAATAAAGGGATCCACACATAGAAAAGCCCTATAAATGCAACCATGAAGACATGGGAAAGTATAAATAAAACAGAGGAGTAAATAACCAAATGTGGATTAGGAAAAAAAATCAAAAAGCACAAAAGCCACAAAATGACAGAAATTACTATCTTTCAATAATAGCTCCAAATGTTAATGGTCTTAATTCTCCAATCAAATGACACAGATGAATGGATTGGATTGAAGAGGAAAAAAAACTACCCAATCATGTGTATCATCATCATCATAATCATCATTATCTTTTAAGAAGTTGTACAGAGGGGTTTCAATTCAACATGTCAATTTATGAGTACAATGCATCTTGGTCAATGTCTGCTATCTTTCCCAACCCCACCCAATTTACTCAATTTTCCAAATTCCATTTTCCAACCATGTTTTCCCAAGAAACATGCCTTATTGGCCAAAATAAACACAGGGCTTAAACTGAAAGGACTGAAAAGATACTCCACACTAATATGTGCCCTAAAGCACATATTTGAAAAATTAGATTTCAATCCAAAACTTGTTAAAGAGGCAAAGGAATTAACTTCATATTGGTAAGAGGAACAACCAATCAAGAGGACTCAATAATTGTAAATATATATATATATATATATATATATGCATCAAATACTGCTGCACACTGTTGCATAAAACATACAATCAGATATAAAAACACAGACTCCCACACAATAATAATGGGAGATTTCAATACACTATTTTCAGTAATAGAATAACTAGATGCTCCAAAGGGGGAGGAAAAAACAATGAAACTTCGTAATTAAATAACAATATAGATCAAGTGGACTTAAGAGGCATCCAAGAATATTCTACACAACTTAAAAATAAATTTTCTTCTCAAGAGCTCACAGGATTTTCATCAAAACAGATCATGTATATTTTAGTATTTAAAATAGATTTCAATAAATGTAAGAAAAGTAAAATAACATCTGATATTTTTCATCCACAATAGGCTAAAACCAAGTCAACAGCAAAAGGAATTATAGAAAAATATTCAAACACATACAATACATTGTTGAATGATCAACAGTTCATTGAAGAAATAAAGAGGGAGAATAAAAACAAAACCTCAAGAATTAGATGAAAATAAAAACATCATTTACCAGAACCTTTGAAACACAGTACAGTGCTAAGAACAAGATTTATAACTATATTGGCTACTTTAAAAAAAAATCAGAGATTATTAGAGTTCTTGATTCTAGCCACTCTAACTGGGGTGAGGTGGAATCTCAATGTTTTGATTTGCATTTCTTTTATGGCTAGAGAGGTTGAGCATTTCTTCATATGTCTATTGGCCATTCTTATTTCCTCTTCAGAGAAGTTTCTCTTTAAGGCTTTAGTCCACTTATTTATCGGGCAGTTGTTTCTTTGAGAATTTGTTGTTGGGGGATTTAATTTTTTGAGTTCCAAGTATATTTTAGATATGAGACCCTTGTCTCATATCTTATGAAGATCTTATGCTGGAGGAGATGTGGCCAGAAGGGAACCCTACTGCATTGTTGGTGGGAGTGTAAACTTGTTAAACCACTTTGGAAAGTAGTATGGAGTTTCCTCAAAAGACTGCACATAGAGCTCCCCTATGACCCAGCAATCCCACTTTTGGGCATTTACCCAAATGATCACAAACAAGACCATACTAAAGCTACCAGCACGACTATGTTTATTGCAGAATTATTTACCATAGCTAAGATATGGAACCAACCCAGATGCCCCTCAGTAGATGAATGGATCAAGAAAATGTGGTATATTTATACAATGGAATTCTATGCCTCCATCAGAAGGAATGACATTGCCCCATTTGTTAGGAAATGGAAAGACTTGGAAAAATTCTATTAAGAAACATAGGTCCCATGGTTTCCCTTATTTGCAATAACTAGTATATGTCTGGGACAAGCAGAAAAGGTCAGATAGGATGATGTTAAGCAAAATGAACCCCAAAATAGGGACACAAGTGGTTTTTTTCTTTCTTGCTAATGTTTCTGATGTATTTATAAGGTACCATGTGATTTTTTTTTGTTGCTTTGTATGTCCCTCCCCCAAGGTATAACTCCTGTTTTCACTGTATTTGATGTTGCTATAATTTGGGGAGGAGAAGGGAAAAAAACAAATTGTTTAAATAGGGATACAGGTAGACCCATTGCAACAATGAGATGTACAAGATGCTATGTTGAAAACATACAATTTAGGCTTGGGGGTTGTGGGGAGTGTAGTTGAGGAGGTGGGAGGGAAGGGACGGTAGGGGAAAAACAAAGGAGGAGGCAACAATGCTTGATAAGAAATGTACTCAGTATCTTGCTCATGTAACTATAATCCCGCTGTACAATATTTTCATAATAAGAAAAACTTATAAAAATCAGAGATTAGGAAAAAATAAAAAGAAAACGTTAATAAACCACCTAAAAGACTTAGAACAAGCCAAGGAAAAATAACCCAAGCCAACCAAAAATCAGTAGATGGAAAAAAATAATAAGGATCATAGCAGAAATAAATAACATGGGCCCACACAATCAATGAAACAAAGAACTGAATAAAATTCCTACATAAATACTTTCAGCAAAGTAGTAGGATATAAAAATCAGCATTCAAAAATCAATAGCTTACCCCCCCCAAAAAAAAAATCAATAGCTTTTCTAAATGTCCATAAGAAATAGGAAACTGGGCTGGGAAGGTGGCTCAGTGGTAGAGCACTTGCCTTGCATGCCTGAGGCCCTGGGTTCAATTCCTCAGCACCACATAAGCAAAAAGAAAAAAAAGTTGGAAGTGGTGCTGTGGCTCAAGTGGTAGAGTGCTAGCTAGCCTTGAGCTAAAGAGCTGAGGGACAGTGCCCAGGCCCAGAGTTCAGCCCCATGACCAGACCCGCCCCCCCCCAAAAAAAAAGAAAGAAAGAAATAGGAAACTATTCCATCCACAGTAGTTCCCCACATTTACAATACCTAGAAATAAATTTAATCAAAATATTGAACACCTCTCTAAAGAAAACTATCTGAAGAGGAAAGAAATTGAAGACAGTAAAAGATGGAAAGATCTCCCATGTTCATGGACTGGCAGTGGCAGGTAATGCCAATGAAAGCAATTTACAGATTCAATGCAGTCTCCATCCAAATCCCAATGGTATTCTCACCAAAACAGAATAATCAATTCTAAAATTTTATGAAAGCACAAAAGACAAATGCAAAAGCAATCCTGAAGAAAAAGAGCAATGCTGAAGGTATTATAATCTTGATTTCAAATTATACTACAGACCTCATAGTAATAAAAACAACATGAGACACAGAAATAGACAGACTACTGAAATAAAAACCCAAAAATAAATATACAAAGCTACGGCCACCTGATTCTTGACCATAGCTCTTCTACAGTGCTACAGGAAGAAGACTGTAACTAGATCTCTCTCTCTCACCCTCTTTCTCTCACTCTCTCTCTCTCACCCTGTAAAAATAAATCAATTTAAAACAGACCATGCGAGACCTGAAACTTTAAAACTACTATAGGAAAACACAGGAACTCCAAAAGCTTGGAAATAAGAGCTAGAATTGATCAATGAAATTGCACCAAACTGAAAAGCTCTGTACAACAATGGAAACAACTATCAGAGTGAAGATACAGCTTACAGACTAGGAGAAAATCTTTGCCAGATACTTATCTGACAACAAGTTAAACACCAAGAGAACAGATAATTCAGCCAATAAATCAGCAAGTGAACTGCACAGATAATTCTCAGAAGTACGAATGGCCAATAATATGTGAAAAAAATTCATCATCTTCAATCACCAGGAAAATGCAAACCAAGATAGTGAGAGTCCACCTCATTCCAGTGAAAATTACTGTAATCAATAAAATAAAAAACCATGAATCCTGATAATGATGTGGAAGAAAAGGAAACTTTATACATCATTGTTTTGGAAATCAAATTGGAGGTTCCTAACAAACTTAAATAGAATAAGTATCTGATCCAGTTGTATCATACCTGGGTATATGCCTAAAGGAATTAATGTTAGAATACATTAGAGATATATATACTCATGTTGATTACAGCAATATGCACAAAAATTCACTATCATCTAGAATCTAGGTGACCATGAATGGGAGAATGGATTCTAAAATGTGAAATTCTTTTATTCAACCATAAAAGAATAAAATGATCTTATTTCAAGAAAATGGATGGAACTGGAGACATCCTGTTAAGTGAAATAAATCATATTCAGAAAGACAAATATAATGTATTTTCCCTCATATATGGAATATTAATTTTAAAAAATGAAAATAGAAGAAGAGGAAAAGAAGCAGCAGAAATGGAGATAAGAAAACAATATAAATATACAATAATGACTAGTTAGATATTATGCTAGTAATATTTAAACATTCATACTGTTTAAAAATGTTTTTGGAAGAGAAGTTAAATTATCGACAAGTTAAAATATTTAGAGGAATTAACAGTGATAAAATAGAACTAAAAATATTCTGAGTTCTTTGTGCTGCTTGATAGGGAATTGTGTTGCTTTAATGTGAGTATTATTACTTTAGGGGAAATAAAGTCAATGGGAGAGAGAAGAAATAGAATCTATAACTTCCCAAGTAGTAAAGAGAAGGAAAAGGGGAAAAATACTCAAAGAAGGCATATATAAAAAATAAAACCAGAATGAATATGACATCAACATCAATCCTCATTAAAGCAAATTCCAAAAAATGTCCTTCAGGCAAAAGAAAATAGACAACAGATGAAGACATATAAGAAGCATTATAAAGAAGATGTGCAAGAATATAGAAAGATATGATACTGAGACGTAAAAAAATTAAGACAATACAGATAATCATTAGGTGAATTAATATAATGATTGACTCTGCCAGAATTAAGAAAAGAAAAAAAAAAGTCTGTGTTGGCAGGCTCCAGTATATCCACCTGTAATCTAGCTATTTCAGGAGGGTGAGATCTGAGGATTATGGTTCGAAACCAGCCCTGATGGGAAAGTCCAGAAGTTGAGCTGTAGCTCAAATGGTAAAGCCTTGAGCAAAAGAAGCTCAGGGACAGTGCCCAGGCCTTGAGTTCAAGCCTCAGAACCTGCACGCACGCGCGCGCGCACACACACACACACACACACACACACACACAAAGAATGGGGCAACAAATCCAAACAATCCATAAAGAGACAATAAAAAAGAAAAGAGTTGTGGAAACTGATAGCATGAAAGACTCTAGCAGATGTGAATTAACATACATCAACATTTACAGTAACTATAAATCAACTCAATGCTACAGGTAAAAATGGTCTCAAACTGAAGTACCTCACAAAGCAGAGCAGGCCACCTATTGAGTCAACAGCCAGGTACAGGGAAGCAACCACTCAAGGGAAATGGGAACCCATGCCCCTGGGTGGGGCAGAGAGCAGGTAGTGGAGCAGGCTGGGTAAACTTGTAAGAATACACATCTAAGAAAGCAGCTGCCATGTGGAGATACAAGACCACTGTCCTTCCTATATATCAACTGTCAGCTAGACCTAGAAATTCAGAGTGTTAGAGGCAGTATGATATTTAGACATTGGTCATATTTTTTAAAGAAAAATGGAGCTAAAATGAAACAAATGAATAAAAAATATGGTAAAGTGCGAACACATTAAAAGCAAACACACACAAAAATAAAAAAAAAAAAAACAATACTTGCAAACCCCTGCAACATGGATGGAAGTGTTAGCTTATACAGAAACATCACTGCAATCCCACCCTGTAATTTCCACCCTTGTTCAACCTTATCATTTGGTGCAAAAGACCTAACATTAAAGCCCAGGAAAACACTGAATAACCCAAACACAAAACACATGGAGCTCCAGTGGTCACTCTAAACTCTAAGTGGCACTTACACCAAGTCTCCTCTGGGATTTATTGGATATCTGGATCTGTCTAGCTGTTCAGAAAAAAATCATGACGTTAACAGAATGCTCCATGCTTGAAAGAATTGGAGAAAGGGAAAGAGCAACAAATCAATGACATCTGTTGTTGTTATTATTATTATTATAATTATCTTTAAATAGTGATACAAAGGGGTTTCAATTCAATATGAATGGCATTCTTCTTGCATTGTGCTATAAATCTGTTATTTAAATCAGTTTCTGGAATATTAGTTCTCCATGGTCTGTAAGATAAGGCTTGAAATGTTCAATATGGCTTCTAAGGCCTTTAGGACCTGGCCCAGGAGCATCTCAGCCTTAGTTGTCCAGGCTGAGTCTCCTACCAGCATTCCTTGTCTCAAATCCCTCCCCCTGCACTTCAAACCAAATCCATTACCAAGTGAGACATTCTCTTTTTTTTTTTTTTT
>NW_012267269.1:11448708-11458337 GCF_000151885.1 Dipodomys ordii
GTGGGGCCTGAACTCTGGGCCTGGGCGCTGTCCCTCAGCTCTTCAGCTCAAGGCTAGCGCTCTACCACTTGAGCCACAGCACCACTTCCGGCTTTCTTCTTTTTGCTTATGTGGTGCTGAGGAATTGAACCCAGGGCCTCAGGCATGCAAGGCAAGCACTCTACCACTGAGCCACCTTCCCAGCCCCCAAGTGAGACATTCTCTAGAGTTGAGGTTCCTGAGGAAATACCCCTATATGGGAATGTACTACATAGCTAGTTTTAAGTCTGAAACAAGCATAATGAGACAAAGAAAGTCCTACTCTGATAATTCTGGGGGAAAAAAGAGGAATAAATGGTTGGTCTTAAGGGGCTGCTCCTGGCAAGAGCTACAGTCTGAGTAAGGACTTATCTCTTTCAGTAAGGTCTTTTAGGTCAGGCTTCCTGCTGTCCTGCCCTAAACATTAGATGACATAGCTATAGTGTCTCGAGTTTTCACATTCCTTGGGATATACATAAAGATTTGATGGCTTAAAACAGATAGTTATCTGTATAATGAGGAAAACAAAAAGTACAAATATCTAAGCAAATGGCTACAAATACCCAATACTTCCTTAATTGTTGTTTATCATTCAAAAATATTTTATTATATGTACAAACTTTAGTAGGTTTAATGTTCTTCCTTTTATGAACTCTAGAGTTACAACTCCTAACAAATCTAAGCCAATCAAAATTGAATGTGTTACTTACATGATTTCAAAAACCAAGTTATTTAATACTGTTCACAGCAAAAATTACATTTATTGTGGTGTGTGGGTACACATTGACACGTTTAGCATATGTGGGGACAGAAGAGGATGTAGGGCTTCAGAAGGTCTCCAAGATCTGGTGCCTTGTACTGTTAGAAGGTCCAGAGGCTGCTGGTAGACTTTGAAGTAGTTCAGGGGGAAAAGGAAGAGGGCTGGTCTCAGCTGAAGAGGTCCTTCCTCTTCATCCCTCATGAGATCTTTAATGAAACCACAATCATAGAAAAACACTGGTTTCTTATAGGACATGCAACCAATAGAAATGACACATGAACAGAAGCAGAACTGAAGCAGGCACAATTGAAGCTAGTCGAATGCCACCCAAGTTTTGGAGTTGCATATTCGATTAAAACTTTTAGCTCACATTCAACATGCTGACTGCCACCTAATATTTCAGCTCTATATTACTTCTGGTCTTCTAGAAATAAGGAGCAATAAGGCGCCAAGGGTAGTGTGAGTGAGAGGAGGCGTAACTTTCACATTAACTCAACTGCACATTTAGGACATGGGGTTGTGTCAAATGGATGGAGACTCAAGGCAGCTTAAAGAGTTCTGGGTGCTGGAAGGTCGTTCTCCACATTTCACAAGTATTTTGCCAGATTATCTTTCCTGGGATATTTGCAGAACAAACAGCCTTGGAATCTAGAGGTAGTATTTCTGCAGATCAGAGGGCTCATTTATTCCCCGATCAGCAGGGTAAAGGCAGAGGTATGTTTACATTCCAAGGTAATAGAGATAATGTCACTGACTCTGGAGGGGAGGATGGGCAGGTCCCCGTATGAAACTAGGATTTTCCTAAATGCAGTGTTGCTCAGCTATGAAACAGAGTCCCATATGTACAGAACCCACTTGAGCCCATTTGACCCCCACGGAACTTGAGGAGTTGTGATGGGTTGATGTGTTATATGGGAATTAGATCACGAGCTACAGAGAAGCCACATTTTGAGAGGTTGAATCTGGAGTCTTTATTAGAAAGCCAGTGACTGTGAGTGGACACATGTTCCCCCAAAAACTTGCAGCCTTGAATGCACCTAATTTGATTAGAAAGCTGAGCTCTGAGAGTAAGAGTGTAAAGAAAGAGCAGAAAAAAAAATCTCAACAAACCAGATCAACGCTACTGGAGAGTTGAAAAGGTATGCTATGGTGACCTGAGGGGAGTCAGGAGACATGAGGCATGGCATAAATGGTGGCTGAGGTGGAAGGGCCCGAATAGGGTCATGGTCAGGGGTCACAGGGTGACAGGGAGCTGCAGAGTTCAAAGAGTCTCAGGAATTTGTGGTACAGGTCTGGTAGGTCCAGAAACCTATTGCCTGAGTCTCTGCCCTGGCCTCTAGGAATTTAGGCGTGCCTACCACCTGGGGGAAGGGGTGGGATTTCACCTCTGAGAGTTTTTGGAAAGTCCCTATTATTCACCAAGATGCCAAGATAGCTCCAGTTAGAACCAGTATCCATATCTCAGATATAATCACGATGTTCATGCCATACACTGAGTCATAAATCAAATCATTGCATATGGGCAATCCAGAAGCTTCCCACTCTAACCTAATGTGTAAGACTGCTTGATCACAGACCTTCAGAAGCAAGACTCTGGAGATCTTCCCATTTGTGTCTGCCATTAAAATAACTTGATTATTGTGAACAGATTCTTTGAGTTTATAACCCTGATGAGTTATCTCTCTGCCTATTGAGGCTACTAAAAGATCATGACTTCTTCCTCTCCTATAATTTGGGATTACCTTATGGCCCCTGAAATAAAGATTCTGGGTCTAACTGGTGCCATCTTGGCTTCTTGGTGGATGAAGGTGTAGTCCCACCCTCTGGTGATGGGTAGGCCTAAATTCCTGGAGGCAGGGGTGGAGACTTGGACAATAGATTACCGGATCTGCTAGACCCACGAGCTCCCTTTATCCCTGCTCCCCCGCCCCTGCCCCCTGTGACCCTATTTAAGCCCTGACTAGCTCAGCCACCATTTTGCATGGTGCCTCCTGCCTTCTGACTCTCCTCCAGTCACCATGACATCCCTCCTCAGCTCTCCATTAGGGTGATCTGATTTGTTGAGATTGTTTTTCCACTATCTCTTTACTCTGCTACCCTCCTGGCTCAGTTTCCTAACAGTATTGTGCATTCAAGGTTGTAAGTTTTGGAGGGGGGACACATAACCACTCACAGTCACTGGCTTTCTGATAAAGACTCTAGATTTGACCTCTCAAAATGTAGCTTCTCTGGATCTCGTGAGTATTCCCATATAACACCTCATAATTGTTTTTCAAAGCTGACTGTCTGATAATCCTCTAAGTCAGATTTTGGAGAGAAATGCACCAACTTGTCTAGAGTGAACAGGTCAGTGCACAGGTCTACCAGCCAAGGGACTAGCTCCCCCAAGTCAGGTGACCAGGATGATTATGTATCTGCTGTCTCAGCTCCTGAGGCTGGAAAGTCTGCACACTGACTAGTTTCCTGTTACACTGTACCCATGGGAGGCAGAGGAGGATGAACACCGGGCAGAATAGAGATTTTCTCTGCACTTAGCTGTAATCATGTGGCAGCTGCTATAGTAGTAGCAAGGGTGGAGTGATTCAGACCACACCCTATAAATAAACGTAGCAATCAGCCTAGCAGATGTTATGAAACACTACTGCAAAAAATTTTTTTAAACAGAGACCCAAACTGATGCCACATCTCTGACATGTCCAAACACCCATCAAAGTGCACTGACTTCATCACACAGCGCATCCTTGCCTGGCCTGTCCTGCATCATGGTAAGCACACAGAAGAAGAGCATAGTTCATATAATGTACACTTTCTAGGCTGTGTCTCCCACATGGAGAGGACTGGTACAGGGGTGATAACCATTCCAAGGCAGGGGCCCAGAATGGTTCCTACTTCTGGAAGCATTGACAACTCGCACAGCCAAAGAAGCAGAGGTGTAATGTTTCAAATGATGACACCTGGAAAATTTGGAGGTTGCCTAAAGTTTTCTTTGGGGAGATTTTTAGGCTCATGCTGGCATGCATCTTTTGCCTTTTGTCAACTGTATTCCCTTCCTTTAGTCCTCTAGTCCTTCCTCCTCTTCCACTTGCAGTTTTCTTCTCTTGTCATTTAAGCTTTATACATAGAACTCCAACAGAAAAAAAGAAAAAAAGGCTTTTTTTGTGTGGCATTCCCTCAGCTCCTGAAAGCAGCAGGTGCCTATGCAAAAGCTTCCCTAAGATCTTACACCCAGACTCAGCAGCTGCTAATCCCAGGCTCTCTCGGTCAAAAGCACTAAAATGGGCTTAAGTCAAAAACAAGGCTGGTGGGGGTTCACTTCCTCATCTTGAACTAAAGCTATGCTTGCCATACTAAATCCAAAACCAAGTTAGACTTGTTTCTCTCACTGTGAGAAAAAAGACTGTATTGCTGGTAAAGAACACAGCACCGAATGGAGGTGGCCAAGTATGGGTTTCCCTAATCACAAGATAAAGAGCAAACTGAGTTTGCGGGCTGTGTTGAAAGCCAGGGGTTGAGGAGGCTTGCAGGGAGCCATAGCTGTTCACGAAAAGCACACAATTCCTTAGCTGAGAATATAATTTTTTTAGTATCTTTTTTGATCAAGAAGGTAACGATGCTCAACATCCTAAAAGTAATGTCCTTCTATATAAGAATATACAAACTAGATTCTGTCTGTAAGAAATGAGAGGCGAGCAATCGATCCAGGCTCAAGGCTTTATTGGGGGACAGACCTGCCAGGCTGCTACAAGCAGGAATGGAAGCAGCAGCAGTAGACAGGTGTGGGCAGAAATTAAGCAAAATTTTAGGGGTCAGTGGCATTGGCAGTCACATGGGTCACATTACATGGATCGTAAGAATTTGGGAGGCAGAGTCAATTCCCAGAAGGTGTTACAGGGACTACAGGAATTGGGGGAAGAGTCACATTCTGAGAAGGAATGTAACAGGACTTGCAACTGGGGCAGGAATTTGTCCGTCACAAGACAGCATCAGAGAAAATAGAAACTTAACAGACTTTTGTAAACAGGTTGGGGCACAGGGTGGGGGACTTAATCAGCAAACTGACTCCAAGACTTTAGATTCCTGAATTTTTTTTAAGTATAAGTTTAAAAGTGAAAGGCAGCGGGTAGAGGGACGGCGAGACATTCTCTAGCTGCTTCCTGCTGGTTGGGGGCGTCGGGTTTAAACATGGAAGGGTGTGTAGGTATCCTGAGGGCTGTCCTTTTTTAGCACCTGGTATGTTGCCATATAGAGTTCGGTGACCTTCTGGTTGGTGAAGGCTTCCACGCGTTCCTGTAAGAAACTGCTAGCACACTTGAACAGGGTCCAATAAGAGCCAGGATGAGGGGTAGTAGGGGTCGCGTGAATGGTAGCATCCTTGGGAGGAAAGTCCTCCATATGAAGCTAGACAAAGACTGTGATTGTAGTTGATTATCAATTTTTGGACCCTGTCTAGTAGTAGTCTTGGCTCCTTCCCTCGCCAGACCAGATTTGTTATGATAGAAGCAGCATTGCTCCCCTGGCCAAAGACTGCCTTTTTTGCAAGGTGAAGGTCTAGCCTTCGTCTGTTCTAGAGAACCATACCTGCTACAGATTCCAATTGGTCTTGTACCTTAGTAAATTGTTGGGCAATTTCCCAGAGAGAGTCTTGAAGCTCAATGGAGAGGGTCTTGTAACAGCTAAGAGATGTAGCCAAACCCCCTGTGCCCAATCTGATGCCTGCTGTTATCCCCAGTGCTACCTGAAGAGAGAGATACCAGCTGGACAGCTTGTCGGCGACACTGGAGGAGTTGGATTGAGAGAGCCTGTGGATGGGACAGGAAATGAAGCATCTGCGGGAGGCCTAAAAGACTGGAGGTAAAAGATAAACCAGGGTGCAGGTACCTGTCCAGTTGGTAGGCAAGCATAGATAGGAGGTTGAGCCGCAAAGGAAAAATGAGCCATCTCCAGGCAAGCACGAGGACATGTGAAAAGAGAACAAATGGAGTAAAGGATAGACACCTTGTCCTGCAGGTTCAGCACTCCACACAGAGAGTGAGGAGGCCAGAGCAATGCCTGGGAGAAGGGTAAGTGAATTGGAGTGGAAGGCAGACTGGAGACACTGATAGCGGAGTACCGAGTTAGTTAACCAAGGGAATAGACGGTAAGATCTGTCCAATGGCCATGAGCACCTTAGGCCAGGTGCATTAATTTTGGGGGGTCCCGTGAAGCGGACAGGTTGTAAAAACTTGCCATTGGCCTCAGGGGACACAGCATAATCTACTCGGGTGTTTTGATGATCTGAGGGGTGTTCAACAGAAATAGTGTGGTTGCAGAGGTATGGAGGCAAGATTCCTACCAGGGTAGAAAAAGGGGTAGGAGGGGAGGAGAAGCAGAGGGCTGCTGGGGCAAGTAAAGAAGTATTACAGATAATGGGTCCAAAGATGGGGGTAGAATTAAGTTTGAAGTAATGGAGGGAGTTAAGATAGGTGGAATAAAGCGAGGTAACCTGCACTTCCCTGGAAGAGGGGTAGGATTGGAGATGGGTATTAGATTGAACGAAGAAAGGGGAGCCTTTTACCTCAGAATAGGCTAGGCGAATATGCTGGGTAAGAGAGATATTGAGGGGAACAGGGAGGGCAGAAGAGGAGTGGGACAAACAAAGCCAGCACCCATCCGCATAGGAGGAATTCTGCGATTTGAAAGAAGAGAACGTGAGGTTGAGGGATCTTTCCAGGCCTAGAGACCAGAGGAGGGAGATTGTCCGTTGTTCCCTTGAGAGGGGAAGAAAGGGAGAAGAGAAGAGAACAAGTCTGAGTAAGAGGGTGGTAATTGGCATGGCTGGTGGGCTAGTGTGTATCCACGGTGGTTGCTGGCAACCGGCCTGTGGGAGAAGAAGAGACAAGGTTGGAATCACTAGGTGACCTGAAATAGAAAGTCATATGGAAGAGGAGCATGAAATTCTAAGCTTGGTCAGGGACAATGTGGTGGAAGAGTAGGAGAAGGGTGAGAGAGGTGTAGGGGTCTGAGAAGGGAGTGGTGGTTCATGGAAGGGCTTAATTAGAGAGAGGTGATACCAGGGATTTTACAGCGGTGGGAGTGGTTAGAACCACTACATGGGGTATAGGGGCTTAGGAGAGCGAGTTTTGAGGAGGACTCTTTCACCTGGATGAATCTTAAGGTCAGTTGGAGTGGGAGGTACAGGTTGGGGTAAGAAGGAATCTGCCTGTCCCTGGAAGAGTTGTCTAAAGAACAGGAAGGTAGGGAGGAGGTATGAAGTTAGAGGCTTAGGGTCTGAAGGCAGGGCAGAGGTAGAGAGTACAGAAGAGCGGGCATACGTTAGCTCAAAAGGGCTGAGGCCAGAGGGCTGACACTAACACAAGTGAGGTAAGAGCTGAGTCCAGGGTAGATGGAATTCAGAGGAGAGCTTAATAAGATAACTTTTAATAACATGAATGACCTTTTCAATCTTGCCAGAAGACATCCCACACTGCAGAGTTTACTTCTGAGGGGGGGGAAAGGGGGCTTTATGTCTGGGAGTGAGCCGGGGATGGCATGGGCAAGGAAGAGGGTCATGGGGGGAAGAATGTAAGTGTAGCCTTGAATTTGGACAGAATATCATGGCCCCCCAGGGGCATGGGGCAGTGTGGTATAACTAAAAAGGAATGGGAGAACTGGGAACCTTGGAAAGTACAAAGTAAAGGGAGTGTCCTCCTAGGATGCTAGATGATGCCATCAGTGCCCACTGCTGTTACAGAAGCGGGTGCAGTTGTTACCCTGATACTCAGGTAAGGTCGAATAGGTGGCCCTAGTATCTATTACAAAGGAAGTCAGCTTACCTGAGACCAAAATCGTTACCCTGGGTTCTGAATGAGTGATGTCCGTTGGGGCTGAGGACCCTGGGAAGCATCAGTCTTCGTGGGCTAGGCCTAGAAACCCGGGCAGATGAGGGCATGAGGCCATGTATTCAGGCTGGGAAGGGGTTCCCATCCCTCTCTGGGGAACAGAGCTGCACTCCCTAGAAGGGAGTGGTGACCCACCAATCCTTTGACCAGTGGGGCAGTCAACTTCCCAACAACAATGAGGGCATGGCCCAAGGAGGTGGTCTAGGGTTGGGACAGGTTCTAATCCAATGTCCAGGATGAGAACATTTAAAGCAGGGCCCCAAGGGCCTGGCTTGGCACCCTTCCAAAACCCTGCAAGGCATTAACCAAAAACTGATATTTGGCTTGGTCTTGTTGACACCGATTTCATTTTTCCTGTTCCTCCCGGTTATCAAACACATAGAAGGCAATATTGAGGAGTTCCCATTGAAGGGGGGTTGGGGCCATCCTGGAGCTTTTTGAATTATTTCCGGATATCCGGGGAGGACTGAGAAATAAAATGAGAATGGAGGAGAGCGTTGCCTACTGGACTGGCTGGGTCAATGTTGGTGAAGTGGTGGAGGGTGTCTGCCAGATGGCGTAAAATTCACTGGGAGTTTCATGGTGACACTGAATTACCTCTCTCAATTTGTCACTGCTGACACACCTGCGGGCAGTCTTGTCAAGGTTGTGGAGGAGGTAGAGGACCATGTCATCCCTAAGAGTCTCTTTGGGGGTGGGTGATCAGGCTGGTAATCCCACCCTGGGTCAGAGCAAGGGACAGCTTCCTGACCAACAGGGTTTTGATTATTTGGGGCATGTGTTTCCTGTGTGCTGTGCCTCCACAACTCCTGATCTTCAGGGGTAAGGGTAGAAGTATCCTAAAGAGCATCTCACGGTGAGGCATGCAGAAGTCTGAAATGGCTGGCAGAGAAGAGTAAAGGTCACTCACTCCAAGGAGGTTCAGGAGGAGGGATCATCCAAACCCAGACCACTCCTCCTGGGTTTCCGCACCAGGATGTAAGAAATGAGAGGTGAGTGAAGGATCAGGGCTCATGGCTTTATTGGGGGACAGACCTGCTAGGCTGCTCCAAGCAGGAATGGAGGCAGCAGAAATGGACAGGTGTGGGTGGAATTTAAACAAAATGTTAGGGCTCAGTTACATGGGCCACATGGGCAATCACATGGGTCACATTATGTGGATCAGGGGAATTTGGAGGGGAGAGACAGCTCTGAGAAGAAGGTGTTACCTGGGCTATGGGAAATGGGGGAAGAGTTACATTCTGATGAGTGTAAAAAGACCTGTTGCAGCTGGGGCAGGGATTTGTACATCACACCAGGAAAATACAGTATGAGGAAAATAGAAGCTTAACAGACTTTTGGTAAACAGATGGGGATACAGAGAAAGGACTTAATGGGCAAGCTGACTCCGAGACCTTAGACTCTCCACTCTTGGTAGAGATGATGTATCTCTACAACAGTCAATGCAAGCTAAAACAAAACTATAAATGGTATTGTGTTGTCTGTGGGTTCATTCACACGTGTACAGCAATGAAGTAGACAAAGTTACCCAGCCGAGGGACCTTCCAGCACCCAGTTTTGGGAAAGTGTCCCAGTGGGGCTGTTGCTGGAATGTGGGCTGGAGGCAGACTATATGGGGCTATCTGAATGGACTGCGGGAAACCCACAGGCATTTTAAAATGACAACACAGAAGGGGTAGTAACAGATATCATGACTTTACATAGCTTCTAGAAGGCATTACCCACCTGGTCCAAAGTTGATGTCAGTCCCCCGATTTTTGTATATCTGATTAATGCCTATTTGGTGTGTGACTGGCTTATATAAACACCAAGGTTTCCCCTCCCTTGGGATCAGAACTTCTTTCTGGCACTAGTTTGGTTTGGGTCATTGGTAATAAACTCCTTATCCTCTCTAAAAAGTGGTCATGGTCTTTGCTGATCTGCATTACCATAACAGTAAATATATATACACATATACATATATATATATATAT
>NW_012267269.1:11458392-11477307 GCF_000151885.1 Dipodomys ordii
ATATATATATATATATATATATATATATATATATATATATATATATATCCCATATATGGGATCCAGGCATAGTGGAGCATGTCTGTAATCCCAGCTACTTGCGAGGCAGAGGTAGAAGGATTGAAAGTTCTGGATCTTCTATGTACATAGAATCAATGTTTAAGAACTGCAAGGAAGTTGCTAAGTGTGTAGGGGGAAAAAGTAAAAAATAAATAAAATAAGAAATAGACGTACCCGTAAATTTTACTTATTTAATAAAAGAGAAGGAAAGACCTAAAGATTTTGTGGAAAACTGTTTACCTTCTATAGCTCTCTCTAGATGATGTGGATGTAGGTACGTATTACTTTCTATTTCTGTTTCATGACAGTAGCAATTACAGAATGAGAAAGGAGAGTGGTATAATGGATTTCTCCAAGTCATGCTCTTCCTTTAGGCCCTGGCAGATGAAATGGACCGAAGAAACTATGAAATCATTCTCTTAAATGTACTAGAAAAAAAAAAGAAAAAGAGACACACATCTGTTTACAAAATTACTTAGGAATGAGCCCATCTATCCTTCACTCAGAGTAGTGAAAATGCTTTCTAAAGCCCAAATTTGATCATAGCCCCATACACAGAACCCTCTAGGGCTTTCCACTACTGCCTTTATGACATAGTTAATGAACATAGCTCTGTGGCTCTCTCTCGCTCTTGGCCTTACTCCTTTAACCTCAATGTTGCAGTCCAAGGACCCCTTTCTCTGATTCCTGGGCCTGGAGCATACTGTACCACTCAGTCCATCTTGTATGGTGCTGTCTTCCTTTAGTCATTCTTGACCCAGCCTCTGGCTCCCTCTACTCATTCATCAGACCTGAGATTAGACCAGCCTCTAAGAAACAGTCCCTGCCTCACCAAATCTAAGTTGGGCATCCATCCTCTGTGCTTACCATGCCACAACTCTCAACACAATGGAAACTATCTACTCATCTCTGTCCTCAGAATGAGCTCCACATTAGCAGAGTCTTTATTTGGTCCTGCATGCTGCGCATATGGCATTACGTGTCAGATGCCTGCAGTAAATGTGTCCATGATTGGGAGAAAAAATGAGTGAGTGGATGAATAAATTAATCTAGAAATGGGACTAATCAGCTTTCCTTATCACTTCTACTCCAGCATGAAGACAATAGTAACCTGTTTATTTTCTGATGACCGTAAAAGTATTAGTGAAAGTCTTTTAACCAGTTTATGGATTTCTTAAAATGGTCACTTTTTAACTTATTAAGTAAATTCAGTAGGCCAGCCTAAAATATTCACAGAAGGGAAAGGATTGTTCAAAACTGGTAGAGACTGAAAGAGAGAATAAAATTATACAAATGAATTATATCACACTCCCAATAATTGTTTTATTGATTCCTTCAATAAATAATAATAATAAGGTATCAGGACCAACCTCAGAGTTAATGAAAGTTCAAAAGAGGTAATGTGAGTCATTAGCCCACCAAGGTAAAATGGCAATGACAGCAAGCCTCTCATATCTCATTAGAATGTGGACTAAAAGGAAGAGAGGACTTCCAAAGAACTAGGGGAAATTCTAGGCCCTGGAGAGACAAAGATGAAGAAGGCACAGTTCTTGTCTTAAATATGTTTAATGGTTTAGAGGAGGAGGTTTAGGCACACAGTTTCCTCTCTACCACATAGTCACAGTGAAAAACTTAAAGTATTATCTTACGTGCTTGTTGAATTATGAGATTACTCAAAGACAGATACTTAAAAGCCCTGTGTCATGATCTAAGGTTTCATAGGCCAAGCTCCCCAACCCCCCACCCCCAACTAAATTTCTTGGCACTCACTCCAGAGCTCTTTTCATTGGACCTTCATGCTTATAACATCAATAAAATGGTAAATGAGAACTATCGTGAATAAATACCACTGACTGCTATGGGAATAGTAGGAAACTCAAGGGGAGGCCAGAAGAAAAATCTAGAAAAGCCAGAGAACTACAGCAAGGATGACAATCAGAGCAGCAAAGGTTTAATAAGGCCCAAACAACGTACTGTGTGATCATTTTTTAAAGGTAGACAATGAACTGTACCAGGGAGAAGACGATAAAAGAAGAATGATCATTTTTGTAATGTGCCTAGCACTCTGAACTTTCAAAACCTCTCATGCAGGCACTGGTGGCTCACACCTATAATCCTAGCTACTCAGGAGGTTGAAATGCGAGGATCATGGTTCAATTCAGCCCAGACAAGGAAGTCTGTGAGGCTCTTATCTCCCATTAACAGTAGAGTTGTGGCTCAAGTGGTAGAGTGCTAGCCTTGGTGGGAAAAAAGTGTTCAGGCCCTGTGCTCAAGGCCCAGGATCAGCACTAAAAAAACTTTTTTAATGCAATATGTGACTAGAGCATTCGGGCACACAACTATCCCTAGGAAAAGCGATAGTTTCTTTGCAAAAATGATCAAATTGCTTCCTTTTGGAAACTGGGAGAAAAAGACATATTGGTATCAACTATTCTTTTTCCAAATTCTAGCTAGCTTCGTAAAGATTCCTAAAGATCATACCCTGAAGATTACATAGGTGTTTTCATACATTCTATGTACCCATTAGAGGCAGTCACCACCTGTAAAGTGATCGCGTTAAAATGCAAGTTGTAATTTTGCAGGTTCTATCTCCTTAAACTGCAGTAAGACCTACCTAAACAGAAGCTTTATCACCCGTCCACTGAAATTGAGATACTTTTTCATAAAGGAAAAGGAACTTTGTAAATGTGATTTAGTAGAAGGAGTCTGCCCGTGACATCTTAAAGATAAATTGCAAGAACTTTTTTTTAATAAAACTGAAATACCCGTGTAGGTACGTATTTGTCTGTGCTTGTTTGCAGGAGGATGCAAACCAAGCCATGGACATTTCTTACTACTGTGATGTAGAATGAATTTGAGTTAGGAGTAAGAGTAATTTTTTTCCTCAAATATCTTTATAAGTTCACAGTTGTTACAAGGATCATACTGAACTGGGGCTTGAACTCAAGAGCCTGGGCATTGTCCTTAGCTTTTCTGCTCAAGACTAGTGCTCTACCACTTCAGCCATGGCTCCACTTCCAGCTTTTTGCTGACTAATTGGAGATACCTGCCTGGGCTGGCTTGGAATCATGCATGATCTTCTGATCTCAGTCTCCTGAATAGCTTAAATTACAGTTACAATCCACCACTGTTAGACTTCATATTTTTTCTTTTAAGCAAGAAAATAAAAAACTGAATGGAAAAAATTTTTTAAAGAAAACTAAATTTTAGTTAAAGATCTTTCAAATGGACTTTTAAAAATCAATTCAACATGCATCCCCTATTTAAAGTATATTCCATAAGCAAAGAAATAGGCTCAGGCCAGGTACTTAACAGGTATTCCACACAAATGACCCTTAAAATAGCATGGATCTGAAATTTTTTTAGGAAAATAATTCATCTATTATTAGTATCACAAATTTGCACATCAATTGACTCAACCATTTACCAAAACTACATCTGGGAAGCAGCAGCTGCCAGAATTCAGGCTAGCATGTTGAGAGCAATTATTAATTGTACCAGAGCAGCAGATAATTAACTCCAGTTTTAAAACTGTTTGGGTGTAATGAACTAGATTTCTATTGTGAAACTGACAGTTGAAAGGAATCCAAATGTAAAGCAAGTGTGTAAGGGTTGTGTTTCTTGTGTTTGAGGGTCTCTGTGGATCCCCAGGGAACAGCAAAGCTTTGGAATAACAGTCCTGGTTTTCCTTCCTGGCTCAGCTATTGCTTGACCATGACACAGCTCTTAGTCTCTGTGAGCTTCTGTTAGTTTCTAATGTGCAAAATGAGGACAAGTGCTACAATCTTGTAGGTTAAAGAGAAAAAAAAGAGTATGATTACATATTCATACTAGCCATGTCTGACAAGCAATGGGCAAACCAATAGGAAGCTATTATTACTAAATTCTGACAGCCCTTCCTGCTCAAAACTACCTCTCTGCTCACTCTTCTACAAAAATACATTTTGTAGCCATATCCCACCACCTCTTCATTCCTCATATGAGGAGCTTTGGCTAGGTGGTAAAATTTGGATCCTGGAGATTTTGTAAAATGTGCATCATGATTCCACAAATCCTAACAAAGGCTGTGATCTTGCATTTCCAGCCAACTGCCTTGCACACAGTACTGCTGCTACTGGCTACATTCTGAGTGGCAAGGTTCTCGGCTAAAAGGGTGATCAACTTTTAAATACTAATGATGAGCAGAGCACTGAGGTCTGTCGCCTAGAATCCTAGCCACTCAGGAGGGGGAGAGATATGAAAATCAAAGTTCAAAGCCAGCCCTGGCAGGGAAATCTGTGAAATTCTCATCTCTCCAATTAATCACCAAAAACCCAGAAGTAGACCTGTGGCTCAACTGAGGGACAGCACCTAGATCCTGAGTTTAAGCCCCAGTACTTGTTCATAAATAAGTTAGTAAGTAAGTAAATAAATAAATAAATAAGTTAGGGGAATCAGGAAAGACTTGAGGCAGGGATAATGACTTCATCCATGTGCCTGCACACCTGAGTATATCCCATCACAACACCCAGTACAGAGTAGCCAGGTCTCCTTCAATGGGCTGTGAGCTCCTCCAGTGTCCAGAGCCCAACTGTGTAACTCCAAGGGGCTACTGTACTCAATGCAGTCACTCAATTTAGGGTGCAAAGCAATAAATAAATGGAGGCATGGATCCTAGAAAAATTCAGGGAATTCACTGTTCAGTGTATAAAAGTTAAATGAGCTTAAGTGTTTTCTTTCCCTCCCTCCCTTCCTTCTTCCCTCCTTCCCTCTCCCTCCTCTCTCTGTCTCTGTCTCTGTCTCTCTGTCTGTCTCTGTCTCTGTCTCCCCCCCCCCCACTTGGGAGGTTGAACTCAGAGCCTTCCTAGGCAGGGGCATTAACATTTGAGCCATGCCCCTCAAAGACTTTTTGCTTTATTTTTCAAACAGTGTCTTGCTGGTTTTTGTCCAGTGTAGCCTAGACCATGATCTTCTTACTTATGCTTCCTACATACTTGGAATGACAGATAGGCATATATGCTACCATGCTTAGCTTTTATTGGTGAGGATGGGGATCTTGTGAACTTTTGGCCCAGGCTAGTCTTGAACTGTGATCTCTTCCTCCTGGGTAGCATGAACCACCAGCGTCCACAGCTCAAACTTCAGATTCCTTAGTTATGACACAAGTGTCACGTATCCCTGAAGCTGATGAATGAGTTGACTTGTTGCCAGTACTAGCCAGTTTGTTTTTCACTGTTTCTGTTTTGTCTCATACCCTTATGCCTCACTCCCCAAATAATTAACCGACTAAGTCAGCTTTGCCTTAAAAGAATAAGAGGAAATATTTTTTAAGTCATCTGGCCCCTTTATCAGTAAGGAACCAGGAACATCGAGGATCTGGGATGCCCAGGAATCTGAGGAAAACATCAAAACAATGTCACAAGACTGGATCACAGCAAGAGCTAGTGACCATCAGGTGCCCATTGGCTAGGATCAAAATTAGGTTGTCCAAAAAAGCCCAGTTTAGACTTTTGTGCCTGTGATGCCTGAGAAGATGGAATTGGAGGCAAAGGCCCTCCATCTTCCAACTTGTCAGCTTGTGCCAACATGTCCCCTCCCCCATCACTCTGTCTCCTCATCTGGCTTCATCTGTCAGGAGCAGAGAGAGGCCACTCACAATTACAATACCAGCACTGCTTGATAAAGAACCATCAGGAAAGGATATTCCTGGACTTTTCATGCTAAAAATATAAAAAGTTTCAAGGATTCCTTTTCACATAACATAAAAACACCCAGATACCCCTCAGTAGATGAATAGATCAAGAAAATGTGATATATCTAGATATAGATATGATGGAATTTTATGCCTCCATCAGAAGGAATGACATCGCCCCATTTATTAGGAAATAGAAAGACTTGGAAAAAAATTCTATTAAGTGAAGTAAGCCAAGCACAAGAAACATAATTCCCATGGTTTCCCTTATCTGTAATAACTAGCATATGTCTAGGACAAACAGAAAAGGTCAAAAGCTATGTACATAGGACCATATATGATGATGCCAAGTGAAATGAACCCCAAGATAGGGACACAAGTGGTTTTATCTTTCTTGATGTTCTTTTTAATGTACTTATAATGTACTATGTGATTTTTTTTTGTTTCTTTTGTATGTTTTCTTCCCATGGTATAACCCCTGTTTTCACTGTTTTGATTCAGTGCCCTGAATCTTGTATATACATTTTTCTAATTTGGAGAGGGAAAAAAATGCTGAAATAAGGATACAGGATGACCCACTGTAGCAATGAGATGTTCTTTACAATTTTGGGGGTAGGGAGGAAGGAAGGAGGAGCTGGAGAGGTGGGGAGGGAAGGGATGGTAGGGGAATAACAAAGGAGGGGGTGACAATGCTTGATAGGAAATGTACTTATTACCTTACTCATGTAACTGTAACCCCTCTGTACAGTATCTTTACAATAAAAAAAAAATTTTAAGACCTAGAACATTCTTCTCTTCTCCAGGAGAGTCTATGTCCTCAGGGATCTATAAAACTACATTTCCAAGTGGAGCAATGAGACAATATCTTTTACAAAACAATATTTTATAATAGCATAGATTCTCTTACAAGGTATGGAACAGGTTCATCTTCTAGGCTATTCCAATCTATAGGTTTTCTAAGTAATTAAGGATCACTAAAGAACAAACGAGTAAAACTCATCGTTTCTAATGAAATGTAGCAAGTTTTCCAACCAAGTTGGCTCCTTAGCCTCAACTTGAACAATTAGCTCATTTCACCTGCACTTGTCTTCTCCTTTTATTATTATCTTTAAGTAGTTGTACAAAGGAGTTGTCATTTAACAGTTTACAAATACAATATATCTTGATCAATATCACCCCTTTCAACAATCTCACCCATCTCTCCCTGACCTACTCCTCCCCTCACTCTTCTTAATTTTGTAGGCTATGCATTGGATTAAATTTGCCAAGTAAACCATGTTAGAAAAATGCAGTTCTCTTACTGGAGCTGGAAACCTTTAAGCTTAGAAAAGCCACTGAAAATGTGTCCAAATGTAATCTTTTCACACACAATTTTTCTGATCAGAGCATGAGCTGGTCTGTTCAAAGGCCTGTCTTTGAGTGGCTCTTCTGCTGTGAGTTGGGACCTTGGGCACAATGGCAGTGAGATAACAACTTCTCGATCTTCTCCAGGTATATGTCAAGTTTAATTCTATAGCCTAAATGTCCAAAATAAAGGGTGTCGTTCACTGTGACTCACCTTCTCAATAGGATGTCAATAACTATAATGCATCCGATTTGCAAAAAGGAAACTATAATTAAGTGTGCTCTTATATTTAACTGATTTAAACAGCCACCCCAGGCAGTCAGACATACTAGTCTTTGTGAGTAAAGGAATCCATCCACTGTGAACTCTTGAGACTTCTAGAGAACTTTAAACTCTTTCCTTAATTAATGCCTTCAGCATCCCTGTGGCCCCATTATGCTGTTGTTATTAAGCATTCTATTTTCTTGGTCCCAAGCAAAAACATGTTCTCCAGCAGACATTTATACTTTTTTGCAGGAGAGTTAGTGTTCCACACATGATTTAAAACAAATGTGAGTTAAAATGATCGTTAAAATTGACTCCCATTTCTTCTATACATTTCAAGAAATGGCAGAACTCTATTTTCCTCTTCTTATATAGAGTCCAAGAAACTCCAGCAAGGAATTAGTTTTTGACTTGGGGAAAACACTGTCAAAAGAATGTTTTGAGAAACTTCTAGAGAGATAACCTGAGAAGACATGCCGGTTTTAGGGTCTTATACAATGCCATGAGAGATTTAATTCCTACAAACTTAGTAGATATCACTTTATAGCCCAACCACACTTTGACTCATAGTCACTCTGAGAATTTTTCCTAAAGAAAAACCATGGATTTTTCATGAAGCATGGGTATAAACATTATGTAAGTCTTTATCATAACTCTGTCATTCAAATTTATAAAATCTAACTTTCTAAATATCATGGAGTATCTAAATATTGAAATTCTATAAAATACTTTAAAAGCTTTTATATGATATGTACGGTAGTATTTATGATGAATACAAAGTATGTAAAACCATAAAAGAAACAAGTAGATAATGAAATGTTCTGTCAATAATTCTCTCAGTTCCTTAAAAAATCATATTTACATATTTAACTGAAACTGAAGGTAAAAATAATTACCCCCTAGCTAGGGTGATTTTAAATTTCCTCTTTATATTTCCCTTAATATTTGTGGTTTTTGTATTTTCTAAACTAAGTATATACTAGTTCATAATTAGAAGATAAAATCTCCATCTTGTTCTTTAACATTTTAAAAATTGTTATGATAAGGGTGATGTATATGTGTGTGTGTGTGTGTATATATATATATATATATATATATATATACATATATATGTCAGGTAAAGACCACATTTCTTTTTGGACAATATCACTCCTTCCCTCATCTTCTCTTGGGTTTTTCCCTCTCCATTTTTCCTTAATCAGCATAAAACTAGTCTTCACACACGTAGATAAGTAGGAAATTTAATGGAAATAAGTATGGCAGGTGAGTGTAAAGCTAACATCTATAGATTTGGCTTTAGCTTCTTGTATTTAATTAAATTCCTACCAATAGATTCTCTACCAATGCACTCCAATTTCTACTAGTTGATCCTTATTCTGAAGCAGTCTAGGGATTCTTAGCACATCAACATGAAACTCTCAGACAGACAAGGAAAGATGTGCAGAGGGAGCTGTCTTGATACAAGGCACTAATAGAAAGCATGAATATGAATGCATGGAGTTTCTGGACAGCAGATAATAGGAGAGGGAAATGCTATTCAGATAACAGCTGCCAGCTCCCCTCCCCTCTCCTCCCTGCACTGTCATTCTCCAGCGCCTACCCCTCTCAGGGCCTTGATTCCCAGCCCACGAGAACTCTGGGGTGCATATTGCCTTCATGGTGTTCTCCTGCACCAAAAGCACAGAGGATAAAAGGCTGCTGTGTTGAAGCTTGTGCCTCATAGAATAACAACAGTGTTAAATGTGCTTAAAAAGACGTTGCTACTTTTCATATCAATCACAGCATTTGCCAAGCTACTCCCCAATCTAGTAGGAGGTACAAGGGTGATCATTGTTTAATTGGCTCTGGGAATCTCATGAGCTGTGCTGGGCCTTTAATTAGAGGAGTTATTAGAGTGTGTGATGGATGGATGTGTGTGTTAGGGAGAGGAGGACTGGTTCTGTCATGGTTTTGATAATCTGTGAATGCACAGTTGGACAAACTTAAAAGAAGGTAAGAATTCACTAACAGAAAGTTCAAGGTAACAGTACATTCAGTTTTTATTCATGACCCTAATCTCTTTTAATACACCTTTGACTTCATAAAACTTAACTTATTTTCAACTTCAGAATTTTCTTAGCTAGACCAACAGAGAAAACCCTGAGTGGCAGGATCTTGGTCTCTTATTCAAAATACATTTAACTGTCAGTAATTAAGCAATGCTGGGCAAGCACAACTGAAAGGAGGCAGAGTCTCAGTACTGCCTGCAGATTCCTGTGGGGATAAAGGGTCAAGATGGTTGGATCTCCTGACTTTTCTCAAGAATATCTAGAAACCTGTAATTGAATGTATAATCTGTGTTACAGACTAGCAATTAAAAATTAAAAATACATGAGGCCCTGGGTTTGATTCCTCAACACCAAATAATCAGAAAAAACTGGAAGTGGCACTATGGCTCCAGTGGTAGAGCACTAGCCTTGAGCTGATGAGCTGAAGGGCAACGTCCAGGCCAGGAGTTCAGGCCCTATGACCGACAAAAAAGAAGGAAGGAAGGAAGGAAGGAAGGAAGGAAGGAAGGAAGGAAGGAAGGAAGGAAGGAAGGAAGGAAGGATGTTTTCCATAAGCAAACACAACATCTCTGCAAGTCAGACTAGGACTGTGGGCTGCAGGGGTTGCAAACCTCTCATTCAGGAAGAGCAAGATTTTAATGCAGGCTTTTAAAACCACATTACATTTATCTGCCTATGCATATGTTACCATCTAATAAACAAGCTAGAAAAGAATCGTGAATTTAAAAAATAAATTGGCCAGCCAATTTATCATAATTAAAGTTTCTAAAATTATTTGGGGCCTATTGTCCTCCTTTTAATGAAACAAGAATAAAGTACTAGGGTTTTATCCACTGAAATATTTTAACAAAGTCCTTAAAGGGTAAATGCATTTGTGTGCCTTAGAGCCACTGCTGATTTACCTCTTTCATGTATGAAATGACTAAGGAACAAAGAAAAATGGTCTGTAACCTAGTCCTGTTTCCTTATGATTCATGAATCAAATAAAAACCTTCTCTAAAGGATGACCAAGAAAGCAAGCCTATTAACCATTTAGGCTCACTAAGCAAAGGCATTGTGTCAACAAATTACTTTCATGATAGTCTCAGTAAGCTGAATTGAGATTCTCACTAAACACTCATGCAAAGGACCTGTGTCCACTTTACACATTTATTATCTGTCTTTGACAAGTAGAATAATAATCACTTAAGATGAGTAAGTCACTTAAGATGACTAACTCACATATTCACCATGGATGCCCCACGAAATGAACACTCCTATTTCCTAGGATTGAAACTACAGAACTTACTAATTTGTTTTTCACTCTTGATGTTTCTCAGTAGCATGGCATCATTCTATGCCACTGTCCCATCTACTGAAGGACAAGTCAAAGCAGGAAATAAATGTGGCTTTTTATTTATTTATTTTATCTCTTGTTCCAGTAGAGGAAAACAGTATATTCTAACAGTGAAAGCTCTCAACTTTCGTGTTGGTAATCTATAAAAGCACATAAGAAGAACTCAACTTTGTCCTAAAAGAAAGTTCAAGGTAGCACTACTCTAAGTTTTTGTTTATGACCCTCCCAATGCAAATTTGAATCCAGATATGACATCATGCCTAAACTGAACTTCAGTTTTCTTATGAAGGCCAGCAGAGAAAAACTGAAGAAGTTGTGAGATCAGAGTCTGATATTGAAAATGCATTTATCTGTCAGGGAGCTAAAGAGACCAAATGATGTTGAACATAGAGATGGGTGGAAGGGGACAGCAGTTCCTCTGTCACCACCAGCTCACCGCCTTATTTCTAGATATTGTTTACAACTTAAGAACCACCCTGCATATCAAATTAGATAGCATTATAATTTTGCCCTTTAATTTTATGTTGAAATACCATAAAACAGGCTTATGGAAACCTATGCCCCTCACTGTCTCAACCCCCACAAAGCTAGGATTACAGGCATGAGCCACCCACACACAGCTCCTTTTCTTCCTTTGAGAGGGTTCCCAGAGTCCTTGACTCCTAGCACTGCATTGCTCTGATCTCTGCCATTACATCTCCTCTGACTCTTCACCTGCCAGGCAGGCAGGTCAGGATGCTGCAGGAGGGGGGGGGGGGGGGGGGGAGGCTACCTTAGTCTCTGCCTTAATTTTCATTTACGATACCTTGTTCACTAGGGTGGAGCTGTGGGTCTTGTTGCCTTGTCTAATAGTGTCCTTGTAGGCCACTTGGTCTTGGCATTGAAGTAGATGGACAAAGTGACCAGAAGGGGACATAAAGGCCGCTAGCTTATCAATTGTAGTGGTGGTTTCCTCCCGTGTTTCCTTTTCCCTTCTAGCTTTTAGATATCTCTCCTCTCCGAACATGTAACCCTCCAGATTGGTTATCTCCAGCTCATTATTCATAGAGAATGGGATGCCTGGATCCTGACTCCCATGTCACTGAACTGGGGAACCATGGGTCAGCCCTTCTCATGCTCTGAAGTGACTGATCCATGCTCCCACTTAGGACTATAAAGTCCTCCTCCTCCCAGAAAGGGGCCAGCCAATGTCTGGGGGTGGTGGCTAAGAATTCAACAGGGAGAGGAAAAGAAGAATAGAGAGCTTTGTCACAGAAGGCTGACAGTTTGTTTTAGAATTGTTGATCTGAATGGCTTAGGCTAAATCAGAGAGAGAAACAGAGACAGAGAGACAGAGACACAGAAAACGAGAAAGACAGATACTAAGAGAAAGATAACTGCCTATTCCCTTGGGATATTCTCTTTAGAAATGAAGATGATGATGTCTATAAGAATTTCATTTGGTGTCTTGGCAGAAGGAAGGCTATGAAGGCAACATGCCAGGGCTTTTTGTATGATGGATAGCCATTCTGTATTTTTTAATGCATTTTTACTTTTAACAATAAGCCGGTATCCCAAAGTCTTGAGATTTTTACAGAACATTAAGATTATTTGCCAAAATAACAAATCTAATTGATGTGTACCAAATCAGACACGAATACAAAGACATTGTAGTCTAGATTCTACTGTAGCTAAACCATCCAAGGTGCCAAAGTTGTAGAAAAATTCACTTTGAATGCAGAAACTTTACATCATTTAACTAATTTTTCTGTGATATAAAAAAGGCTGCTGTAGCTCGACAGAAGCATCCTGAAGCCATCCCAACAAACACTGGTACATTTGAGGAGGTGTTAGAACACAGAAGCATTTTTGAGAATTAGGCATTTCTGAGATTTGTTTTAATAATCAAATCAGAAAGAAAAGGTGTTACTCAGTATAAGATTTAATCTATATTTAATAACAGATTTGAATCATTTTCTTAACACACTAGAATCATTTTCTTAACTTCTGATGCATAATTTTTTAATTATATGATTATATTGTGTGTTTATATTCCATTATAAATTGACTACAGATAGGTTATCCATGGTTTAAATATATCTTGGAGCACATTTTATTTAAATGTTAAAATATATAGGAAATGCACTTGTTCTGTGTACACTGATCTACGACATTAGGGATACTCTCAGAAATTGAAGCCTGAAGCCAAACCCAGGAAACTGAAGACACAACACCAACCGAAGACTAATTCAGTAAATTATTTATATAACTGTCTAAAGGATAAGGAACCTAATCTCATGTAAGAGCATCCAGTTAAAGATCTAATGCCAAATGAGATGACTTATTTATTATCAAAACATTGTCATTCTAGAACTGGAGGCATGGCTTAAGTGATGGTGCTCCGGCCATGAGCCAAAGATCTGAGCAAGACGGTGAAGTTCTGAGTTCAAGATCCAGGGCCAGCATAAAACAATTAAAAAAAATAAAAAGAACTTATAACCAAATGGATAAGCAATGATATTCTCAGAAACTGCCTTTGGTAATTACAGGTGTTAGCCTAGGCTTACTAAGTTATGAAAGCATGCCCTAAGTCGGCTTCTCTCTTTCCTATCTTTATCTAGGTGTTATAACTCCTAGTCTCCATCTTGCCTCCTAGGTTCCATTTCTGACCCTTCTCCAAACTGTTCCCACCCCAACATCATATCATACCATTCTCCTGTTTTAAAAAGCCTGTCTGTGTTTTCATTAGTCTTAGAATGGAAGTGGAACTATATTGTGGTCAGCCAAGCTCTACCCCATCCCAGCCATGCTAGTCCCAGCTACTCCATTTCCTTTGCTCCAATCTATCTAATCTTTGTGCTTAAATATCTTAAGCATCTTTTGTCAGTGAGGGATATGGCCAAGGAGAGAACAGAAGAATGGAGAGAGGACGAATAGGAAAACAGAGTCATTCACATATGTACCTAATGTACGTATGTGAAAATGGAACTGGAGGGGATAGGTGGGGTTAGGAGAGATGGAGGGACGAGAACGATGGAAGGGGAGAGATTGATCAAGATGCATTGTACTTGGGCTGGGAAGGTGGCTCAGTGGTAGAGCGCTTGCCTTGCATGCCCGAGGCCCTGGGTTCGATTCCTCAGCACCACATAAGCAAAAAGAAAAAAAGCTGGAAGTGGCGAGAGCGCTAGCCTTGAGCTGAAGAGCTGAGGGACAGCGCCCAGGCCCAGAGTTCAAGCCCCATGACCGGACCAAAAAAAAAAAAAAAAGATGCACTGTACTCATGAACTGACAGGTTAAATCAAAACTCCTTTGTACCATTATTTAAAGATTATGTTTTTAAAAAGGAAAAGACATTCAGTATGTAAATAAGTAAGTATTTCAAGAACTTTGAATTAGCGGTCCTCTTTGCTCATAATGTTCTTTTTCCAGATTTCTGCATAACTGACTTTGCTTCGGGGGTCATTTACATATCCCTTGCCCTATTTCTTTTCTTCACAGTACTTCTAAAACCCTGTAATTTTATTTTTATTATCTAAAATGCTGAACATTCTATGAAGACCTGAGCCTTCTACCATCTTCTTGCCTCAGATACCATATCCTCAGAGATAGATGTGAGTGGATGATAGATTAACATGTGCATAACATGTCTATGCAGTAGATACTTTCACCACTGTTGGCCTAGGGACTGTTCATAAGAAACAATGTTACCACCTTTGGCAAGGAGGATTACTGCTCTGTCCTGGCTGGGATATTTGTAAGACATTCCTAACTTCTGGCTCTCTTAACTGCATCTCCCATGGGCATAAAAATGCTTTGGCTCTGGGGCTCCTCACAGGGTCCTTCTCATGCTGAAGGTTTTTCTCTTAAAGAAAATCAAGTTTACAAAGTTGATAGTCCCAAGGGGTGTGGCAATGTTTAATTACTTACACTATTTGGAGACTAGGAGGCTATCTTGGCTTTCAATTTTATGAGATCTAATTTATGAAGAGGTTCTTTCAGGAGAAAAAAAGAAATCACATTATGTAGGATCAGATCCCAGATTGCCTGGTTAGGACTATTCCATGAAGAACAGTATATATCTCACATCAAAAGCACATCTATGTGGAAAGCTAGTGTGTATAAACTTTTGGTAGATGTCTTGTTTCCCAGTTCTGATGAAATGAAAGATTCTGGTGCCTACAAATCGTTTTCCCAAAAGGTCTTCTGTACCTGTAATAGGAAATACAGGCTAGATCTGGGCAAAGGCTCTGGAAACGTCCGGGCAATCTCTCCACACTGACTACCCCTGAGATCACTACCACTTGTGATCACACTTTTCCCCACTTTGGATGATGAGGAAGAAATGCTTCCCCATCCAGCTGAACTGCTGAACTGCTTTCTGTAGCTCCACACTAGAAAAACAAAAACCCACCGCACCCTGCAGAGTGCCTTCCAAGGAGCTGCAACTGGCAGGAAACATCCGTCTGCACAAAGACAAGTTCAAAAATCATCGGCCCTGCAGCATGTGGAGGTTGGCTATAAGGAAAATGCAGGGTCTTTCTCAGGTATCCCTCAGGAATCTCATATCTGAGTCTAATGGGGGGGGTGGCGGGGGGGGGTGTATGGGTATGTGTTTGATTATGGCTTCTTTGCAGACAAAAAATGTTATATTGTTACCTGATGACTCACACATACATGGATTCCAAATCAAAGGAAATAAGCAAGGGAGAACGCCTCTGGTGTAATTCCTTTGCACAACGAGCATACAGTCTAACAAAATAAATATCAGGAAGCTAGGATTGAGGTATTGGGGATGGGGGAGGGAGAGGACAAAGGGGGGGGAGTAGATAAATGAAAAGAGGAAGGGAGAATGTAGTTATAATGTAGTTATAACATACACACACATGGGGCTAGGAAAATTGGAGAGGGATGGGCAGGGATGGAGGAGAATGATGAAGGCGTTGACATTGATCAGGATGCACTGTACTCACAAACTGACATGTTGAATTGAAATCTGTTTGTACAACCACTTAAAGATGACACAATTATAATTATTATAAAGTTCCTCAAAATAAATAAACCAAATTATGAGGGTCGAAAATACAAGGGTTTATACTGACATGGAAAAGTACTTTTTGAAGTTTGACCCTGTTGGTAAGAACTCATAAGATTGATCGGCTCGATTCTATAAAAATTAATCTTGTTAGTGATGATTAGCAAAGTTCAAATGCAAAGAACAAAGCACAAAAAGTGTTCACAATGCTTTGGAGAGATTTGCTCAATGACATAAGCACTCTGTGAGCAATCTCTTTTTGAAGGTCTTCAAGGAGACATTTCTCCCAGAATTCAGTAGTAAGAAAAGTTGTGCTTCCATTATGGACTTAGCTTTGTGGGTGCTTTATTTTTTGGATACTATGAAATTTTAATAGATCACCTTTTTTCTTTCCTTGTAGGAACATTTGTCCTTGGGGACAAATGTATATCTCTCTGAAATATTGGCTCTGGACATTATAAAATGCATTGATACATTCTAATTATATTTCTCACTTTATCTTCCTTATTTTCCTTCCATTTTAATTTCTTTAATCACTCTTTACTATCTTGTATATATTTCTTTTAACTGTTCCAAATCTTTTTCAGAATGACACATACAAGTGCATTTTACCTAACCTTTTACAACTCTAGCCCTGTAATATGACAATGTGAAGTGGAGCTGTGCCTCAAGTGGTAGAGCACTAGCCCTGAACAAAAAAGCTCAAGGACAGCACCTATTTCCTGAGTTCAAGCCCTAGGACTCACAACACACACACAAACACACACACACACTGCAGAATCCAGGTATGGTGGTACAACCCTATAATCTAACACTCAAGAGGCTGAGGAAGGAGGATTATGAGCTCCAGGCCAGGCTGAGCTACAATGTGAGGCCTGTCTCAGAAACAAACAAACAAACAAACAAAAACAAATGTGGTTTCATTCAGACTTGGACTTAAATCCCCATTCTGTGATTTTTTTTTAATCTCTGAGATTTTAGGAAATTGCTGAATATTTCCACATTTTCATCTACATTGTGTTGTGACTAGGAGAACTCAAGAAAATGCAGGTAAAGTGTGGCACTTAGGAATTGCTAAATAAATATTATCCTGATTTATTGTCTTAAATTATTATTGTAAGTATAGTAACTAGATTAGACTCAGATTAGACTCAGAGACAATGTCTAGGTGATCATGTTACCAGATAGATGAGAATTAACAATAATACTAGCTGTTCATACAGTACCTTCCTCTCCAACCAACTCCCATGGCCAAGCACTTCTGGGTTAGCCTAATGATTGCCTTGAAACCATTTTTTTCCCCACATGCTAGAGATGCTGCAAGACCCTGTCACCATTAAGGTTCTCTATACCATATAACTTGGTGTCCTCCCAGAAGATGTGTCTAAGTCCTAATACCTAGTGACTGTAATATGACCTCTTTTCAGAAAAGGTCATTGCAAATGCAATGCAGTTAAAAGAAGGTCATACCAGACCCCACTATCCTTGACTGAGCACTACATTCAGAGAACACTACATGTTCTTATGAGAAAGCCATGTTAAACTGCATTTAAATAGATGCACAGATATGTGGAGAATCTCCTGTCACTATGGCAGCAGAGAAGATACACCTGGAAAATCAAAGATTGCCAGCAACCACAGAAGCTAGAAAGGAATCTTGGCTTGGTGTCCTGGAGGAAGCATGCCCCTGGTGACAGTCAGATTGCAGACTACCGGATTCCAGAACAAGAGAATACATTTCTGTTAGTCTTAGGCCACACAGCATATGGGGGTTTGCTATAACAACGCTAGAAAACTAAAACATCTCCAAACTCCTATGTCCCCAAGTAGCAGAAGTGTCAATCCAGGTGACATAGGCCAAGGACTCACTAATACACATCTATCAATGAATGACACGCGTTTACTGGGAAGCATTTGCTAGAAAAGCTCCTTTCAGGAGTTTGGATTCTGGGCTTCTACTAGCTCATCTGTAAGTCAACCTTAGGTGCTGATTCACAATGGAAAACAGAGCTTCACCAGAAATGTTTGCATTCTAGTGTTGTGCTGAGACTTCTGCAGTCATATGGGCAGAGGCAAAGACCCTCCTGGATCCTCCCCCATGTTTCTAGAACCATCCTATTCAGTTTCCTCTCCTGCATGCCCTTCACATACAGAAGATTCTTACAATTCTGACATTGGCCAGCTTCTTTTCATTGTCTATATTCTGTTTCTAAATAAACCCACTAATTCTTATGACCCAAATGATCACATGGCTTCTGCTGAGGCTTCCACATCATTCCCATCGGCTCCAGTCTCTCATCTGAGGCCAGAGCCACACAATCAAATCCAGATACCTCCATTTGGTAGTCCCATGCCCATTCAAGGTGATTTGTCTATAAAGAACTCCCTGGCTGCAGCCAGAGCCTGTCCCTTCCTTCTCTCTAGGCAACCTCAAAGCTGATGGCACAATCAGATACTCGACTAGAAAGCTGACCTTCTCTCTGGTCTTCCTTTTCCTTTCTCATCTTCTCCCTACTCCAAATCAAAGTCCAAGATCTTTACCAACTAAGTGAGTCCCTTCTTTTCCAACTGTCAGCACTGCTCTAATGCAAACTCTCATCATTCTTACCTTCAAGATTCAGTTTATTAATTGTACATATTTATTTATTTAAATATGTAACCTGCCATAGTAAATTACTTTTATTGGGGCTCATTTTCTACTTTCCCTGTAGGAAGTTACTTTGTGCGGACTCTTCAGCTGAAGTATAAAAGAAAGCTGGGTGTTAATTTGTTGACAGAATAAAATGACAGTTCCGGGGAGCATCTAGTGCAAAGAATTGGCAAGATGGGCAAATGGTATCAGAAACCCTCAGCAATTTTGCCTACATAGGTTAATAACTAATCAGATTTGAAAATCATAAGAAATCATTGGGCATGTTCTCTGAGCAGTAAGCAAAAAGTTTTATAAAAAGAGAAATAGAGATATGGCACAGAGCAATGGCATTGTCCAGGGGATTTGTGTGTGTGTGTGTGTGTGTGTGCGCACACACACACACATGCACGCGCGCATGCACACGTACCACTGGATAATTTTTGATTCAATAAATATTTAGTGTTTTTTATGTAAGAACAATCATAGATATAAAAGAGTAAATCAACTCCTCTGTACACTATTTTTACAATAATTTTTTTTTTTTTTTT